>NC_057801.1:113041057-113411057 GCF_018294505.1 Triticum aestivum | reverse complement strand
AGCCGAAGTGACAATAATCGGGATACTTACCGATGATGACCGTAGTTTGAGGAGTTCATGTATTCACTAAGTGTTAATGCTTTTGTCCGGTACTCTACGAAAAGTAGGCCTTAATATCCCTCAGTTTCCAATAGGACCCCGCTGCCACGGGAGGGTAGGACAAAAGATGTCATGCAAGTTCTTTTCCATATGCACGTATGACTATATCCGGAATACATGCCTACATTACATTGATGAACTGGAGCTAGTTCTGTGTCACCCTATGTTATAACTATTACATGAGGAATCGCATCCGACATAATTATCCATCACTGATCCAATGCCTACGAGATTTTCACACATTGATCTTTGCTTATTTACTTTACTGTTGCCACTGTTACAATTACTACAAAACTGCTACTGTTACTTTTGCCACTTTACCGTTACTTCCATACTACTTTGCTACTAAATACTTTGTTGCAGATATTAAGTTATCCAGGTGTGGTTGAATTGACAACTCAACTGCTAATACTTGAGAATATTCTTTGGCTCCCCTTGTGTCGAATCAATAAATTTGGGTTGAATACTCTACCCTCAAAAACGGTTGCGATCCCCTATACTTGCGGGTTATCAAGACTATTTTCTGGCGCCGTTGCCGGGGAACATAGCTCTATTCTTTGGGTCACTTGGGATTTATATCTGCCGATCACTATGAGGAACTTGAAAGACGAAAGAACTAACATTTTTTCCTCAACTACGAGGGGAGGTAAGGAACTGCCATCTAGCTCTGCACTTGATTCTCCTTCTGTTTTGAGTAAGCTTGCGACACCTAATCCTGCTTCTGCTATTAATTTTGATATGTCACATGTTATTGATGATGCCACTTCTGCTATGCATGATACTTATGATGAAACTACTTCTATGCTTGATACTACTGTGCCATTAGGTGAATTTCTTTGATGAACAACTTGCTAGAGCTTGAGAGAATGAAATTATTGAAACTGATAATATTGATGAAAGTGATGATGAAGATTCTCCCCCTAAATATGAATTGCCTGTTGTGCCTGGGGGTTATGTTATGGATGAAGAACCTGCTAGAGATTTTCTTGCTTGCAATGATAGATCTGATCTTAAGAAGTTACTAGCTAAGCTTAAAGAAAAGTCTCTGAATGCTAGAATGTAATATGACCCTGCTTTTCTACTTCACCTATCTGTGTTACTGATAAGGATTATGATTTCTCTGTCGATCCTGAGATAATTACTTTGGTTGAATCTGATCCTTTTTATGGCTATGAATCTGAACGGTTGTGGCACATCTTACTAAATTGAATGATATAGCCACCCTATTCACTAATGATGAGAAAATTCGTTACTACTACATCCTTAAGCTATTTCCATTCTCGTTAAAGGGTGATGCTAAAACATGGTTTAGTTCTCTTGATCCTGGTTGTGTGCGTAGTCCCCAGGATATGATTTATTACTTCTCTGCTAAATATTTCCCCGCTCCTAAGAAACAAGATGCTTTAAGGGAAATATATTATTTTGTGCAAATTGAAGAAGAGAGTCTCCCACAAGCTTGGGGGAGGCTTCTCCGATTACTTAATGCTTTGCCTGATCATCCTCTCAAGAAAAATAAAATATTTGATATCTTTTATAATGGACTAACCGATGCTTCCAAAGACCACCTGGATAGTTGTGCTGGTTGTTTTTCAGGGAAAGAATAGTTGATTAAGCTGAATTGCCATTGAATAATATGTTTACTAATGAAAACAATTGGACACTTCCTGAGCCAACTCCTAAGCCAACTCCAAAATAAAGAGGTGTTCTATTTCTCAGTCCTGAAGATATGCAAGAGGCAAAGAAATCTATGAAAGAAAAAGGTATTAAAGCTGAAGATGTTAAGAATTTACCTCCTGTTGAAGAAATACATGGCCTTAATATACCACCTGTTGAAGAAATATATGGTCTTGATAACCCGACATAGGTAGTGAAGGTAAATTCTCTCTATAGATATGATAAAGTTGAAATCATATCTACTAAGTTTTGCTAGCCAATGCTTGGATGAGTTTGATGACTTTATGGCTAAACAAGAAAACTTCAATGCTTATGTTAGTAGACAATTGAAAAGTACTGCTTATATGATTGGACACTTGAGCATGCTTCTATGGTTACCACTCAAGTAGAACAAGTGCTTAAGGCTCAAAATTATCTGCTAAATGAATTAAATGATAAGAAAAATGATAATGCTATTAGAGTTATGACTAGAGGTGGTAGAATGACTCAGGAACCTTTGTATCCTAAGGGCCACCCTAAGAGAATTGAGCAAGATTCTCAGGGAAATAATGTCGATGCACCTAGTCTTCTAAAAAGAAGAAGAAGAAAAATATAGGACTTTGCATGCTTCTAGTGAACGTGTTGTAGACACATCTGAGACTCCTAATGATATTTCTATATCTGATGCTGAAACACAATCTGGTGATGAACATGAACCTAGTGATAATGTTAATAATAATGTTCATGTTGATGCTCAGCCTAGCAATAATAATGAAGTAGAGATTGAACCTGCTGTTGATCTTGATAACCCACTATTAAAGAATCAACGTTATGATAAGAAAGACATCGTTGCTAGGAAGCATGGTAGAGAAAGAGAACCATGGGTTCAGAAACCCATGCCTTTTCCTCCTAAACCATCCAAGAAAAAGGATGATGAGGATTTTGAGCGCTTTGCTGAAATGATTAGACCTATCTTTTTGCATATGCGTTTTATTGATATGCTTAAAATGAATCCTTATGCTAAGTACATGAAAGATATTGTTACAAATAAAAGAAAGATACCGGAAGCTGAAATTTCCACCATGCTTGCTAATTATACTTTTAAGGGTGGAATACCTAAGAAACTTGGAGATCCAGAAGTACCAACTATACCATACTCCATTAAAAGAAACTATGTTAAAACTGCTTTATGTGATCTTGGAGACGGCGTTAGTATTATGCCTCTCTCTTTATAACGTAGACTTGAATTGAATAAGTTGACACCTACTGAAATATCTTTGCAAATGGACGATAAATCAATCGCTATACCTGTCGGCATTTGTGAGGATGTGCCTGTTGTGGTTGCAAACATTACTATCTTAACGGACTTTGTTATTCTTGATATTTCCGAGGACTATAGTATGTCGATTATCCTTGGTAGACCCTTTTTGAATACTGCAGGGGCTGTTATTGATTGCAACAAAGGCAATGTCACTTTTCGTTAATGGTAATGAGCATACGGTACACTTTCCGAGGAAACAACCTCAAGTCCACAGTATAAATTCTATTGGAAAAATTCCAACTATCACTATTGGAGGTTTCGAATTTCCTCTTCCTACTGTCAAGAAGAAATATGATATTCTTATTATCGAGGATGTACATATCCCCGTTGAGGTAACCTAGAGTTATTCAAAAATTCTCCGGTTTCATGCGATTCAGAATGAGTTTGTTAACAAGACTTGATCAACCTTGTTAGTAGATTCCTTTTGATGAGCATGAGATGGATGAAGTTAGAAAGCACAACCTTCTGTACCCTCCTTTTACTTTCTGTTATTTAGATTTAATAAAGCAAAAATAGTATTTTCTGTCAGTTTTCTGAATTATCCTTAATAAAAATACCCCAAAAATAAAAGTTCTCCAATTGCCCTGAAAATGAAATATGGTTTTTTTCTAGAATATTTAAGAATATTTGGCACTAAGAACACATCAGGGGGAGCCAGCACCTGGCCACGAGGGTCCAGGGTGCGCCCCCTGCCTCGTGGGCCCCTGGTGGCCCCCCTCCACTCATTCCTGCACCCACACACTCCTTCTTCCTCCCAAAAAAATCACTTACCAGCTCAAGCACAAGTTCTAGCTCATCTTGCTGCCATTTTCGATCTCCTTGCTCAAAGCTTCACTCACAAAACTTCTTTGGAGGATTGTTCTTCGGTATGTGACTCCTCCAATGGTCCAATTAGTTTTTGTTTTAATGATTTATTCATTGCAATTTTTTGCTACTAAGGTGGCCCTGTTCTTGAGCTTGCATGTCAAATTTATTTTGTCCCAAGTAGTTTTAATGCATGATATAGTCTCTAGGCACTTGTGGTAGTAGTTGCTATCAATTTTGTTGAGTTTGGTTCACTTTTATTTTGAGTTACTAATAATTGCAGAAATTTTCAGAAAATGATAAAGAGATTTTTGAGAGGCTCTTCGAGCCAAAGCTCGAAGGATAAACGAAAGGAGGAGAATAAAAATCCCAAATATAATCTCCCTCGTACCGCGGAGGTTCGGCCGTGTGAATGGCCTTGTGATGAGTTCTTGAAAGCAGCCGGGATTCATGATGACTTTTATGATTTGGCTGAGAATGTAGGTCTCACCGACTTCCTCCATGTCCAGCTCGATCAGTATCTCCTACTCACTAATACTTTCGTGCAAATTTTTTACTTTCATTCTAAGAAATCACCACCTTCAGCGGAGTTTCATTTATATGATGAGGTTAAGGAGATGTTACTATGTGATTTTTTTGCGGTTTGCAAGATACCCTTCGAGGGCAACATAGAGGAACCACATCGTAGTGATGTGGATGGATTTATTGATATGATTACTGTAGGGGAAACAAGGAAGGTTTCCGATGCAAGAATTACTAGCATACACTTCCCTGTTCTACGTTACTTTGCAATATTTGCTTGTAGATGCTTGATTGGTTGCGGGAACTATGGAAACCTTAGTGCCCCTGATATTGTTATTTTGTGCCATGCCTTGTTTCGCGATAACACCATTAGTTTAGGCGCTATTATTGCTAAACGATTAAGTCTGAACCGTACAAAGGGCCCCATCTTTGGAGGCATCTTTGCTTCACGCCTTGCTAAACACTTTAGGATACCTGTTAGGCATTATGAGAAAGAGGAAAAGTTGCTGCCCACTATTTTTCTAGATTATAAGAGTATGGTAGCACATGAATTTATTGTTAAAAATAATGATATGATGCTTAAGTATAATTTGAGATTTAATAAAACTCACAGTGAGACTATTATCTTGCGTGCACCCTCTTTGTTTGTCTTATCTGCAGGCACGTACCTCATCTTGCCGGAGGCTGTTTATGCATACCGGATCTCGACACCAGCTCTAGATCCCGAGCCGGAACCACCACGTGACCCTTATAGACAATCCTTTTATCAGTGGGATCCGGAGGAGATCGCCAACCAGTGGCAATCAGATGACACTCCTCAGTACACCGGAGAGAGTACCTCTTATCCATGGGCACAGACCAACTTAGGCAAAAAGCCTAAGCTTGGGGGAGTACGTATTTCTCACCGACATTACATTCATGTTCACACACTCATGCTAGTTGTCGGCGTTCATACTTTTTCATTGTACTATCCATGCTAGTTTATTTTCCTTTTCTTGCTTTCTTCTTGTGTGTTTAAATAACCTTAAGAAAAACAAAAAAATTAGTTGTAGCTTTTAGCTAGTTTACTTTCCATGCTTATAGTAGTAGTAATTAAAATAAAACCCAAAAATATTCTCGTTCTTCCTTTGCTTGTTAGGAGCTTTCCCATGTAAATAGTTTTATTTCTATTTCTTTTCTTTGGGGGTCGAAAGGAGAAGACCATGATGAAAATGTTGAGTGGCTCTTTTATGCATTATCGATTGATTTAATCAAGAGCCCATATTACTTTGTCTTCTCCCTCGAATTGAATGCTCGCAGATTCCAGCTTAGTCCAATGCACGTGCACTATTATTATTATCCACACTATTCGGTCATGCAACTGAAAGGCAATAATGACGATATATGGACTAATTGAGATAAGAGAAGCTGGTATGAACTCGGCCTATCTTGTTTTTGTAAATATGATTAGTTCATCGTTCCATATTCAGCCTATTATGAATAAACATGTTTGCAATGAAAATTAGAGATTCTAGTTGCTTATGTCATGCTTAGTTAGCTAGGAGTTTATAATGGTTTACCTTGCGTGCTGACATGCTATTAAAATGGTTGTGATGTGGTATGATAGGGTGGTATCCTCCTTTGAACGATTAGAGTGACTTGACTTGGCACATGTTCACGCATGTAGTTGAAACAAAATCAACATAACCTCCATGATATTTATGTTCATGGTGGATTATATCCTACTCATGCTTTCACTCAGTGTCTATTAATTTTAATGCATGTTCATGACTGTTGTCGCTCTCTAGTTGGTCGCTTCCCAGTCTTAGCGTTCAGTTCTACTAAGCGGGAATACTGCTTGTGCATCGAAAATCCTTAAACCTCAAAGTTATTCCATATGAGTCCACCATACCTTCCAATATGCGGTATCTATCTGCTGTTCCAAGTAAATTTATATGTGCCAAACTCCAAACCTTCAAATGAAAATCTGTTTTGTATGCTCGAACAGCTCATGTATCAACTAGGGTTTTCTGTATCTTCCATGCTAGACGGGTTATTCTCAAGAGGAGTGGACTCCGCTCCTCACTCACGAGAAAATGGCTGGTCACCGAGATGCCCAGTCCCATGCTCAAATCAAATCAAAATAATTGCAAACAAAACTCCCCCAGGATTGTTGTTAGTTGGAGGCAGCCATTGTTTCGGGCAAGCCATGGATTGATGATTGTTGGTGGAGGGGGAGTATAAACTTTACCATTCTGTTTGGGAACTGCCTATAATGTGTGTAGCATGGAAGATATCGAGATCTCTTGGTTGTTATGTTGACAATGAAATTATATCGCCCAAAATATTATTTATCTCTATTTCAAAATCGAGCTCTGGCACCTCTACAAATCCCTGCTTCCCTCTACGAAGGGCCTATCTATTTACTTTTATGTTAAGTCATCATCCTCTTATTAAAAAGCACCAGTTGGAGAGCACCGCTGTCATTTGCATGCATTACTATTAGTTTATATTGAGTATGACCATGACTGGATCTCTTTTACCATGAATTACAATGTTTAGTCAGTCCTTGATCTTCAGGGGTGCTCTGCATTTATGTTTTGCGGTCTCAGAAAGGGCTAGCGAGATACCATCCTGTTATATCATATTATGATTGTTTTGAGAAAGTGTTGTCATCCGAGTTTTATTATTATTGCTCGCTAGTTGATTATGTTATTGATATGGGTAGACATGAGACCTAAGTGTTATTGTGAATATGGTTAGTTCATAATCTTTGCTGAAAACTTGAATGCTGGCTTTACATATTTGCAACAACAAGAGCAAACAGAGTTTGTAAAAGTTTTTCTTTATCACTTTCAGTTTATCAACTGAATTGCTTGAGGATAAGCAAAGGTTTAAGCTTGGGGGAGTTGATACGTCTCCATCGTATCTACTTTTGCAAAAACTTTTGCCCTTGTTTTGGACTCTAACTTGCATGATTTGAATGGAACTAACCCAGACTGATGCTGTTTTCAGCAGAACTGCCATGGTGTTATTTTTGTGCAGAAATAAAAGTTCTCGGAATGACCTGAAAATCCACGGAGCAACTTTTCAGAATTAATAAAAATACTGGCGAAAGAATAAAGACCAGGGGGCCCACACCCTGTCCATGAGGGTGGGGGCCGTGCACCACCCTAGGGCGCCCCCCTGCCTCGTGGGCCCCCTGGAGCTCCACCGACCTCAACTCCAACTCCATATATTCACGTTCGGGGAGAAAACAAATAGGAGAGAAGGATTCATCGCGTTTTACAATACGGAGCCGCTGCCAAGCCCTAAACTCTCTCGGGAGGGCTGATCTGGAGTCCGTTTGGGGCTCCGGAGAGGGGAATCCGTCGCCGTCGTCATCATCAACCATCCTCCATCATGAATTTCATGATGCTCACCGCCGTGCATGAGTAATTCCATCGTAGGCTTGCTAGACGATGGTGGGTTGGATGAGATTTACCATGTAATCGAGTTAGTTTTGTTAGGGTTTGATCCCTAGTATCCATTATGTTCTGAGATTGATGTTGCTATGACTTTGCTATGCTTAATGCTTGTCACTAGGGCCCGAGTGCCATGATTTCAGATCTGAACCTATTATGTTTTCATGAATATATGTGAGTTCTTGATCCTATCTTGCAAGTCTATAGTCACATGTTATGTGTTATGATCCGTTAACCCCGAAGTGACAATAATCGGGATACTTACGGGTGATGACCGTAGTTTGAGGAGTTCATGTATTCACTAAGTGCTAATGCTTTGGTACGGTACTTTATTACAAGGAGGCCTTAATATCCCTTAGTTTCCAATAGGACCCTGCTGCCACGGGAGGGTAGGACAAAAGATGTCATGCAAGTTCTTTTCGATAAGCACGTATGACTATATTCGGAATACATGCCTACATTACATTGATGAACTGGAGCTAGTTCTGTGTCACCCTATGTTATAACTGTTACATGAGGAATCGCATCTGACATAATTATCCATCACTGATCCAATGCCTACGAGCTTTTCACACATTGATCTTTGCTTATTTACTTTTATGTTGTCACTGTTGCAATTACTACAAAACTGCTATTGTTACTTTTGCCACTGTTACTGTTACTTCCATTCTACTTTGCTACTGAATAATTTGTTGCAGATATTAAGTTATCCAGGTGTGGTTGAATTGACGACTCAACTGCTAATACTTGAGAATATTCTTTGGCTCCAATTGTGTCGAATCAATAAATTTGGGTTGAATATTCTACCCTCGAAAACTATTGCGATCCCCTATACTTGTGGGTTATCAAGTAGCTCGAGTGGTCTTCCTATGGTCATGATGTTCTTCACGGGATGACTTCCTCCAACTTGTTTTCCTGCTTGACAAGCACTGCAAAGTCTATCCTTGTCAAATATATCATCTTTAACACTAAGGATATGCTCACCTTTAATAAGCTTATCAAGATTTCACATGCCCTCGTGACCTAACCTTCTATGCCATAACCAACCTTTAGAGGATTTATTAATTAAGCAAGTTCTAGGTTGAGCTCTTTTATTGAAATCAACAATGTATAGATCACCTCTATGTATACCGGTAAGGACCATATTATGATTATCTCTTCGAAACACTTGGCAATCTACTTCAATGAATAGAACCTTTTTTGACTGGGCACCGTAGGGAAACTCCCCACGACCATTGAAATTTTATTCCAAAATTATACATTATGTTCAAAGGTTACCAAGAGTAACCAGCAAGAGATATCGGGGGAAAGTGTAAAACTACTCACCTACTTACAACTCTATATAAATGGAGTCCATCAAGTGGGGAGATAATTCACCCATCTAACTAGATCACCCTTGAATCTAGATTTGATCCTATGAGCAAGCAAGGACATATCATGGATAAAATATCCCCTCCAACGGTTGAAGCTTGGCCGCTCCCTTCTGAACACTTTGCCATCCCTGATCAACCAAATATTCTAGCATGCAATGAACAGCACCTCAGCAAAAAATGGCTTGGAAAAATCCCTCCTTGCATGGAGAGCAATCTCAGACATACTATTGTCCAAACCCCAATCAATCTGCAAATAGTTCGTATATGCTGACTAAAAATGCATGTGAATAAAAGATGGTCTTATCTTCCCTGGATTGTGTTGGGCAGAGCACATAGTGCACTCCATCATCAATATGCCAGTGTATTCTCTCCACCATATCCTTTGTGTTCAATCGGTCCATAATAAGCATCCAACCAAAAACTTTGATATTCATTGTACAACAACTCTTCCAGACCCACATGAACAATGGGTTGAAGGAGAGATGAGAGTGCATGGCAGTGTAGAACAACTTAGGAACATATGGTTTGATAGTACCATGCCAGAACCAGACATCTTTAGAATCATGGCTTCCCTCATGAGACAAAATGAGTGATTGCAAGGAGTGAAATTCCTGGTATGCTCGCTCAGATAAAGGGAGATTAAACCAGGCAATAAGACGAGAGCAGATAAGGCCAATCTTAACAGAAACCAAAGGGTATTTCACATATGAGAAGAGCCTATGAAATCTGTTTAAATTCTGCCCAATGACCGAAGTTCCTATTCAGATGCCTGCCTCGCAAGTTCAACCCATAGTTCTGTCAAAGTGATCCTGGGATTTTGCTTTTGATGATGTGCAAGTCTTGTCTGCTCTGCAATGGAAGGAAACACATATTCTTTCTCCTCCCATGCCTAGGTCGGTTACTCGTGCTCTATTTTTTGATCCTATCTCTGTTGAGAAACGTATGGAGAGTTCTGACAACTCTGACGTCGCGCCCTCTCTCCCTAGGACTGATGCTTCTTTCACTTTTGAGGCTCAAGGTGACAAGAAGAAGCCTAGGCGTCGCAAGATCTTGGCCCCAACTCCCATTGTGGAGATCTCTGTTCGTCGTTGCACTCGGGGCTCAGTGAAGCACGATGGGTTTAAGCCCGTTTTCCAAGAGTTGCAGCAGCAGCACAAGAAGAAGAAGCCTCTCAGCAAACCTATGGAGGATGATCAATCTGCTGGTGGATCTCATGGTGTGGGTGATGTTCCACCCCCTACGTCTGTCAGAGATCTTCAGGAAGTGGGCCACCACCTGTGAATTCCACCAGAGAAGCTTACTGTGGAGAGGCTTATGGCCAATCCACATGATGACAAGAAGCAGGCTTCTGATGATTGATCCCATTATGTTATGCTGGGTTTGGCAAGCCCATAGTTTGGTTTTTTATTTTGGTCACTTTGTCTGTGAACTGCTCTGCATTGAACTTATTGGGATCTGTAATAATTTAGAGCTTATGTTTGGCTAATTTTTACTTTTATGCTCTTTGAGACTATTATGTAGTGCTCTTCTGCTATTTATTACCTCTTCTTGTTAGTGAGAAGCAACAACTTCAAGAGCTGGTCTGTCCTCTGCTGGAATGTGAGAGGGCTCAATTCTCCTGATAGGAAACGTGCTGTCAGGCAGAAAATCACTGAAAGTCAGTGTGTGGTTGCACGTATCCATGAAACCAAGTGCATGTCCTTTGATGTTAGAGAGAGAAAATCCTTTTACCCTAAGCAGCTTGACACTTTTTCTTTTGCACCTTCTGTGGGTGCATCTGGTGGAATCTTAGTTGTTTGGAATTCTGCAGTTCTGTTTGATCTGCTTGTGGATGTTCAACCCTTTGCTGTCACCATAAACTTCACTTCTAGGCAAAATAATGAGCACTGGAATTTAGTGACTGTCTATGTCCTTGCCAAGGTGAACCTAGGGATAATTTTGTCAACTGGCTCTATAACATTGATATTCCTGTGGATGAAAACGGGATGATCATTGGAGACTTCAATTTTATAAGATCCACTGACAATAGAAACCTGCCTGGGAGAGATATGAAAGATATTTTCATTTTTAGTGAGATTATTGGGCACTTGGGTCTTTTGGAACTTCCTCTGAAAGGTAGATCTTTTACTTGGTCGAACATGCAAGATTTCCCTCTTCTGGAGCAATTGGACTGGTTTTAACTTCTTCTAACTAGATCTCTAGCTACCCCAGGACTGAGGTTTTACCTCTGGCTAGGACAGCTTCTGACCATGTTCCTTGTGTAGTAGTGATCAAGACCAACATGCCCAAGTGCAAAATCTTCAGGTTTGAAAACTACTGGGTGAAGATGGATGGTTTCTTTGAATGTGTTGAAAAATCTTGGGCCAAACCCTCACATAAATCTCACATTTCTGCTATTATTGCTAATAAGTTTAAAACCTTAAGGCAGGATCTTAATAAGTGGAAGCTGGGTATATCAAAGTTGAAGCTGCTTATTGCCAAATGCAGTAATGTCATCATTTTCCTAGATAATGTGGAGGAATTAAGGCCACTGGTCAGGCAAGAGTGTAACTTCAGAAAGATTTTCAAATTGCATGTGGAGCACTTGTTGCATCTGCAATTTTTAGATTGGAAGAGATGCACCATTAGGCACATTAAAGTGGGGGAGGAGAATACTAAGTTTTTCCATGCCATGCCCACTGAGAGATTTAGAAGAAATTCTATTGCCAGGTTGCAGTTGCCTGATGGTATTGTCATTTCTGATCATTCCCAAATTGAGGGTATTATTTTGGCTGCTTTCAAAGGAAGAATGGGTTCTTCCATAGGTATCAATATGGGCTTTGACCTGAAAACCTTGATGTAGCCTGTGCCTGGTTTAGAGGCTCTAACTAAACCCTTCATTGTTGAGGAGATGGACAATGTGGTCAAAGCATATGCCTGTGGATAAAGCTCCTGGTCCAGATGGCTTTAATGGACTATTTTTTTAAAATGTTGGCCTATCATTTGTAAGGAGTGCTATGCTTTGGCCCATGATTTCTTTGATGGAAAGGCCCGACTAGAAAACATTACTGGCTCTTACATCACCCTGGTTCCTAAAAAATCTTCTCCTGAAGCTGTGGGGGATTTTAGGCCCATCTCTCTCACGGGAATGGGAGTCAAGTTCTTGTCTGAAATGGCTGCTAATAGGAGCCAGGAATTGATCATGCTCTGCATCCACAAAAATCAGTATGGCTTCATTAAATCCAGGACAATCCAGGACTGCATTGGTTGGACACTTGAATATCTTCATCAGTGTCATCAGTCAAAGAGACCCACCTTAATCCTGAAGCTAGATTTTGAAAAGGCCTTTGACTCGATTGAGCATGAGGCCATTGTTGAGATTTTGAAACATAAACCAAAATCGGCTAGTCTAGATACTGAAAGTAAATTGTAGCCAAGAGATTCAACGAGCATAACATTTTGGATGGAGCTTTCATGTGAGAAGACCACCGTACCAAGGCTAACCACCTTAACCTTTGAGTTATCACCAAAAGTGACATACTTTTGGGGACCGTCTTTCTCAGCAAGCTCATGAAACATATCCTTGTCTCCGGTCATGTGATCGGTACATCCACTATCAAGAACCCATTCCTTTCCTCCGGCCATGTAACCACGAAGGTAAGTCATAAGACCAAAGTGTCTCATTTACTCATCTAGGTCAAAGTCACTATCATCATCCTCATCATAATATCCATGTTCAACATCGTCTTGTGATTGATCATCACCTAGAAGAGTGATTCATTAGATTTATGATCATGACAATGTGCATCTTTATGGATTCTAATGACTTGTGAGATGATGCTACTAATGACTCCAACATCTCCTTTGGCACGCATGAGATCACGAAGTTCAAATAGACAATCACAAAATTTAGGATCACTAGGATTCATTTTATGAAAAGCAATGGAATTTTGAAGAATCTCATCTAGATTTTTCAAAAGAGTATTTTGGAAAGCGTTCCTCAAGATATCTTCATATAGTATAAGCACATTCAAATGTACGCAAGCATACAAACAAATTTCTAGGCAATCCTCTTATGATAAGATCAATAGCTCTAAGCTTGCAGGTCATGTGAAGATACTCATCGGGGGTTGGATGCAAGGGATCAATAGGAGGCACACAAGGGCTAGTAATATACTTGTTCAAATTATATTCATTGAAAATCTCAAGCATCTCATTTTTCCAAGCAGTATAGAACTCTCCGTCAAGCATAGGCACTCTACGTCTAATACTCCCAACCGTAGACTCATCCATCTTCCTCCAATGGTGATTAAACCAAAGCATTGGAGACCAATGCTCTGATACCAATTGTAGGATCGAGAAGAGGTGTCTAGAGGGGGGGGGGGTGATTAGACCCTCAATAAACAAAAGTGGCAGTTTTTAAGTTCTTCAAGTTGAGGTGGAGTTTTAGCACCATGTTAAGCATGCACAATACATTTTAAGCAAGCACGACAAGAGTATAAGCAGCGAAAAGAGTAAAACATGCTAATTGTAAGAAAGTAAAGGGATTGGATTGGAATGTGCAAACGCAATGAAGACACCGAGATTTTTGGCGTGGTTCCAATAGGTGTTGCTATCGTATATCCACGTTGATGGTGACTTCAATCCACGAAGGGTAACGGTTGCGTGAGTCCATGGTGTGATCCATGCACGAAGGGTCCATGAAGAAGCAACCTTGCCTATCCCACCATGGCCATCGCCCATGAAGGACTTGCCTCACTTGGGTAGATCTTCACGAAGTAGGCGATCTCCTTGCCCTTACAAACTCCTTAGTTCTACTCCACAATCTTGTCGGAGGCTCCCAAGTGACACCTAACAATTCTAGGAGACACCACTCTCCAAAAGGTAATAGATGGCATGTTGATGATGAACTCCTTGCTCTTGTGCTTCAAATGATATTCTCCCCAACACTCAACTCTCTCTCACAGATTTGGCTATAGTGTAAAGATGATTTGAGTGGAAAGCAACTTGGGGAAGGGCTAGAGATCAAGATTCTTCTGGTTGGAGTGGAATGTCTTGGTCTCAAGACATGAGTAGGTGGTTCTCTCTTAGAAAATGAGTAGTGAAAGTGTAGGCACGTTCTAATGGCTCTCTCTTGAATAGAGAAGGGGGTGGAGGGGGTATATATAGCCTCCACACAAAATCCAACCATTACACACATTTGAGCCAACTTGGTCAGACCGAATAGATGAAGTCGGTGAGACCGATTTTGTTCAAAATATGAACGTTAGAAATCTCGGTGGGACCGACAAGATCAACTCGGTGGGACCGATGTGCTAGGGCCAGGGAAAAGCCTCTTCTCAGTGAGACCAATTGCATGAACTCGGTGAGACTGATTTCAACAATGAGCAACACAGAGAGTTGGTCAGGCAAATTCGGTGGGACCGATCGCTCATTTCGGTGAGATCGAAACATTACAAAGGGAAACAGAGAGTTTGCAATGCCATCTCGGTGAGACCGAGATCCGTATCGGTGAGACCGAATTGTCTAGGGTTTCTGGCAGTGGCTATGTCAAATGAACTCGGTGGCGCCGGATAGATCAAATTGGTGGGGCTGAGTTTGACTTTGGTTGTGGACATATTTGGAGTGGGAAAGTGGTTGAGGGTTTTGGAGCAATATCACTAAGCACTTTGAGCAAGTAGACCATTAAGCAAGACCTCATCCCTTTTAATAGTATTGGCTTTCCTATGGACTCAATGTGGTCTTGGATCACTAAAATGAAAATGACGAGTCTTGAGCTTTTGCCAATCTTTGTCCTTAGCATTTTGAAGGAGTTCCACATCCTCTTGCCTTTGCCATGCCATTGTTGAACTGATCTAAAATATACTAGATAAATGTATTAGTCCAACAAGAGATATGTTGACATTAATTACCAAAACCATCCAGGGAGCACTTGTGCTTTCATAATACATATCAAAAGTGATTCATGTTTTAGAAGGGGCAATGACCTTCATTGTATTGGTACCACCTGACTTGTGCATTCAAGGATCCGACTCAAGGAGTTAGAGGACACTCTCGATGCATCAACACAGGTTATGTCCCATGATTTGGTAATTTGCAAAGGAAGGAATGTGACGCTATGAGTTTTTTTTTCTTTTTGAAATGGAATGTGATGCTATGAGTTCCTATAAAAGGGATGCGAGCAAAGTGGTGTGAAAGGAAAATAACTCTTCGGGCTCTTGAGTTCTATGGCCCAAAGGTGGTCACACCTTTTCCTCCCTTTCGGACGATCGCTCATGGTGTATAGAGGAAAATGAGCAAAAGAGCTAAAGAATTCTCTTCATGGTTAGGGGTTCACCAAAGTTTTTCGGCGTTTCCACATATTCATATTCCCGTTGACATTGTTGTAAGTCCTTTATTTTGTCGAGACATCATCGTCATTTTTGGCATCCAGGTCTGGTACATCTCTGAAGTGAGATTGGAGGATCGTTGCAAAATAGTTCTCTTGATCGATTGAGAATATTTTTCATGTAGATACAAAAAAACCCTAATCAGGTAGTAGATATAGAAATATACACCGTGTTGTAGTGATGTATTATTATGTAGAATAAAATAGATATTTATTTTAGAGTGCAGAAAAGGTAAAATCTTGCACAAATCTATGCATAACCCTCGATGTCAGCTAAGAAGTAGCAAAATCACAACTAGTTTTTTTCAAGAATATGCATAACCCTCGATGTTATTTCCATGAAGACGACGAAGCAGATGACAAAAGTCATATTACATGCGAGGACATCATAGGCGACGTCCCAGCTCCACAACACACCCAAGCTATTAGGGTGTGTTTGGCTCGGGAACGAAGTGTAATGGAATGTCATGGTTCCATTCCACTAGAATGGGTCGGTTCCATCTTTGTGTTTGGTAGACACAATTAGAAGGAATGGAATGGTTACGTTTCGTTGTTTGGTCTGAGAGATGGAATGGAATTGATTTATTCATCTCACCTTGAATTCTGTTGAATTTCAATCAAACAAAAATCACTGAATAAAGTAATCATCCATCCATCCATGCAACAAAGGCGTGTGAGCATCAACAATTCACGAACTGAAGAACTGAGCACGCTTCATCAAAAACAAATCGCGGAGAACCAGAGAAGATAATGTCGGACTCATGCTACAAGATCAACAATAGCCACCCAACACAACACAAGATCCCAGCATGCTACAAGATCGATAAGCATGCTCAAGCGCGGCCAACAGCCGATGCTGGGAGCGGCTGCTCCGTCAAGCGAGGCGGCACGACGCTTTCCGGACTGCCACCAAGGGCTGCAGCAGCGTGGCCTCCCCGGCCTCCGCCGGCTCGACACGGCCGGCGCAAGGAACGAGGACGCGGCGCCCGCGTCTTCTGCGTTCCGGCGGCCGGCGATCTCCTCCACCGGCGAGGAAACTCCGGCAGGGTATGAGGTCAGAGGGAAGAGGGAAGAGAGAGAGGGGCAGAGATCTGTGGATCGCCATTGAGGGAGACAGAGAGGGGCGACCCGAGGTCGTGGGCAAGCGAGGCGTTCCTCGTCGTCCGCTCGATTTGGAGGAACTACTTGATTCGCCATATAGCAGGAATATTCCTCTCCTGAGAACCAGTGCGTTCCATTCCGTTTTCCAACCAAACACGAGAACGACCTTCAGGGACGGGTCCGGCCCATTACGTTCCGCTTCGTTCCTTGAACTGAACACACCCTTAGTGTACATGCGATGACCACCGCCCACCCTCACAATTCTCCAAAGATTGACTACCCAGACCACAACTAATAGAGACGTTCTTGCTCTATGTAAATTAGTGTAAAGCCCTGTACTTTGTTGCGGTACCATTAGATCTTGCCAGAGAGTTTATTTTGAATATTTATTTATAAAGTTACAATTTTTAATGCAATGAGGATTCGTTGAAATTGCCTTAACGTGGATGTATCAGGACTAACTATTACTCCCTCCGTTCCAAAATAGATGACTCAACTTTATACTAACTTTGTATATAAAAAGGATTTACAATGTACAAGTTCAGTGGGTGGGCCGGATATAATACACATAGCAATGCATGCACCCATCTCCATTTATGAGTCCAAGCTCATCTACATCCGGTGAAGAGAAAAATTCACAAAAAATACTTAAAAGACTCAAAAAATTGATTTTATTTTGCATGAAAGCTAATTTGATGTGCGAGGTGTGGCTCAAATTTTACATTGTTTGGACATATGATAGCTCTCAGCAAAAAAGATAAATTGGATCAGAACAATACATAAACAGTAAACTTTTTCACATGCCCTAAATTTCTCTTTTTTACCGAGAGCTACTCAGATGTTCAAATAATCTGAAATTTAGGAATTGTCTTTGAATTATTAGTATTTTTTAAAAATTTCTGGTCATCGTGGGTGGAGCTGAGCCTTGGTACCGAATCGCTCGTCCTGCATCCAACCAAAAACTTAATAAGAGGACGAATTGATCGGGGTGCACATGCAACCACGGACTTGTCCTCACCCTACTACCTCCGAGCTCCCTACCATTCAACTATTCAAGCTAGGTCAGTAGGTCATGTTAACATACTCCATATCCAACTCTTGGACATAAGTTTTAGCCTTATTTTGACTCTGTCGTGCCTTTCACGGATCAGCACACCGATTGCGAACATTTCTTCGTGTTCCAACACGCATGCAGCTAGCCCCCCATTGCCACTAGATTTCTCTCTACCTCTCTTCAAAAGCAGAGGGGGAAAGAAGAAGGCAGGTTGATGAGTCATTTGGAAGTCTTGTAAGGTGCTTAGGGCCCAAGGTTTGACTGGTTCCTTTCCTCCCCGTAGCCGATAAAGATGAGCAAACCGCAGCGGCTTTCTATAATGCCTAGGGTTTCGTTGCCCCTCACATGGCCCTGCTCAACTTGACAGCGCCATGCGTACGGTATACTAACAATATTAAGCGACGAACGCTCCGAACAAAAGCAACGCATCAAGAACCATTGTTTAGTGGCTGCTGGGAATAGAAACCACGCATTCGGCTGTCCGGTGGTTCGCCTCCGCCCCGGGATCTTGAGGCTGCAGCACGTGTGCACGGCATGCTAGCTAGCATCTCAAACCAAGTACAGTGACTAGATTCTGCCTTATCCTCCCTCATGATATGGCCTAACCCTAATGACTATGGAAATATCTTAACATGGTCTATGCTTGCAAGCTCATAAAGAAGACGCCAAGTGTGCTATCTAGCTGGGTTGTCGACCCCTATGATTCTTGGATGATACGGTGCTCCAGTGGAAACCCCGGCATCTCATGCACAAACTGCTACGGCAAGCGAAGCTAATAAAGCTCCATTTCTGGGGGTGCCAATAGGCTGCTCCTGCAAAGCAAAAGGGAGCGATATACTTCCTCCTTTCTTTTTACTCCGCGTATAAGTTTTGATCAAAGTCAAACTATACAAAGTTTGACCAAATTTATATTTAAAAATATAAATATCTACAATACTTATATAACATGAAAATACATTTCATGCTGCATCTGAAAATGTAGATTTTATATTGTGAATGTTGATATTTTTTAATATAAAGTTGGTCAAACTATGCAAAGTTTGATTTTGACCAAACCTTACATGCAGACTAAAAAGAAACCTTATTCTGTAATTTCTGCTGGACTTGAGAACTACTAACTGCTAGCCTCGTCTTTTCACGCAGGCCGAGTTGTTTTATCGCATATCTTTGCAAGTTGCGATGATGTCTGCTTTCTCCACTAAGAATACAGTAGACAAGAGAAGAACAGGCACCCCGATTTGCGCGCAAAGAAGATGATATCTATTGTAAAGTAACAGAAGCACGTAAAACCGTGCTGCATAGTTGATCGGCGACGCTGTCAAGATCAAATCCAAGCACGCGAAGTCCAAGCCCGTGCCCAATGGCTGCTGACATTCGTGCGTGCATGGGCCCAATTATATGCAAGAGATGATGGTGATATGGCTAGCCGAGTCGAGACTTAATTTGTGGATCAAGTAACAGCGACATGCTGACGATTAATTGGGCAAATCCTGTTATGCTAAGCCGGGATGGATAAGAAGGCGGTCGTTGTTCTCTACACGGTTAGGCCATCTTTGTTTTTCGGTCTCGTTGCTACGGAGAAACCAGACAGGCGGACATAACGTCAACTACGCTAGTAGAATACCACGGGGGCACTCAACAAGTGACAATATATGGACGCAGACAGTGATATTTGGAAATACTTGTGCGATGCCGGCTGGTCACTTTCAATCTAGCTAAGAGTGTACTCCAGCAGGTAGTTGACTTTTCCGTTAAGACTCAAACGACTTAAGTGCTCCCACGGGCAGCGTAATTAAGGTCAACTGGTCAATGCACACAACAACTAATTTTATCGCCTAACTAGGGCTAGCGTGTTTTGCTTCAGTCTGTGGAGGACGGGAGGTGCACATATACCTGACCAAATTCCATTTGTCCCGGCCAAAATAATCGACGTGCTCCTCAGCTCCGTGTAACCCAAGATGCCAAGACCCGGATGGCGATTGTTAAAAGGACATTAGTTGGTGGCTTAACACTGTCACGCAGCAGCATCAGATCGATCAGTACTGGAAGAAATCTACCGTGTGTCCGTGTCCGCTTCAGTTGGCAACTGCATGCCGTTCAGGCTGTGCATCTTCGCATGTGACAAGCGAATCCCACCTACCAAACCGATGGGTATGAACGAACACCCCGTGCCAACGTGGCGCCCTTGCAGCATCTGTTCCGGATAAGATCCATGGCGACGAAAGCGTACGTGTGTGTGTGTTTATTTTTTCGAAAAGGGACGCTTTATTACTCAAAAGATTTAAGCATTACACCCGGCCTCTGCATGACTAAGATGCACACAGCCCAATAAGATCCTCTCACACAAAATAAAAATAGAAAGGCGAATTACAACGAAACACGTAGAGTCCGTATAACGTCTAATATGGAGGGGGGCCAATCCTTAGATCATGCTGCCACCCATGTTGGGTAAAAGTATCCCTCGCCGTAGCCTCCAATCGTGTACACACCTCCGTAAACAGGCCTCGATTCTCCACGCGTTGTAGAGAGGACCATAAACGAAGAGTCCCGGTACATCTGTAGATAACCTGCAACAGAGAAGTACTTTTATCGTTAAAAACCTTATCATTTCTACATAGCCAAAGCGACCAAATAATGGCAAGCGCTCCCACCCTGAGAAGAGTTCTAAACCTGTGATCAATCCCATGTAACCAGTTGCCAAATACATTAGCAACCCTACAGGGAGGATACAAGCCAAAAGCTATTTGGATGACTGACCATATAGAACGAGCCAATTTGCATTGAAAGAATAAATGTTTTATTGTCTCCTCATGGTGACAAAATACACATTGCGGGCTTCCATGCCAATTCCTCTTAATAAGGTTATCTTTAGTAAGAATGACTCCACGACGAAGATACCATGCAAAGATTTTATTCTTAAGAGGTATCTTCATCTTCCAGATCTTCTTGTTATTAACAACTGGCACATCGGACTGAATTAACGCTCTATACATAGAATCCACTGAGAATTGTCCATTCCCATGGAGGTTCCATCGGAATACATCAGACCCATGTGACAATTGCACCGTGGACAACCGTTGGAGCAGGATATTCCACGATTGGAGTCTGGGTCCAATTAAGTCTCTTCTGAACGTCACATTTGGTGGAAATGATTCCATTACCGTGGCGATAGTATCACCTTTGTGGCGTACAATGTTGTATAGAGCCGGATATTGTTCCCGGAGTGTGGCATTTCCTAGCCACTTGTCCTCCCAGAATCTAATTTCCGAGCCGTCCTTAATCGAGAAGGATCCATAGCAGAAGAAATATTTCTTCGTAGCCATTAGACTTGCCCAAAAGTGGGAATCCCCAGGCTTCCAATATACTTGGGATATCGCCTTGGAACCCACATATTTCCTCCTTAGGAGGGTTTGCCATACACCATCTTCCGTTAGTAATTTAAACAACCATTTGCCGAGGAGGGCCCTATTCTTAACCTCAAGGTCATGAATGCCCAACCCGCCTTGGTCTTTGGGACGGCAAACCACACTCCATTTAGCCAGTCGATATTTCTTACTCTCGCTATCTCCTTGCCAAAAGAATCTTGATCGGAAATAATCCAATCTATGTAAAACTCCTTTCGGTAACTGGAAGAAGGAAATCATATATAGTACCATATTACTAAGTACTGAATTTATGAGTACCAATCTTCCACCCAGAGACAGCAGTTTACCTTTCCAACTGCTATGTTTTTTTTGCAGTCTCTCCTCGACGTGTTTCCATTCAGCATTTGTGAGTCTCCGATAATGTATCGGTATCCCCAAATATGTGATGGGAAACTGACCCAACCCGCATCCGAACAGTTGAGCGTACAGGTGGGCCTCGTCTTGAGCCTCGCCAAAGCAAAACAATTCACTTCTATGAAAATTGATCTTTAGACCCGAGAGTTGCTCGAATGCTGATAAAATTAGTTTCAGATTTCTTGCTTTCTCGAGGTCATGATCCATGAAGAAAATCGTATCATCGGCATATTGAAGTATAGAGAGACCACCATCAACTAGATGATTTACTACCCCATCAATTTGGCCATCAACCTTGGCACGCTCAATCATGACCGCTAGCATATCCGCCACTATATTGAATAGCATGGACGATACCGAGTCACCTTGTCGCAATCCCTTCTTCGTTTGGAAATAGTGTCCAACATCATCATTGACCTTAATGGCAACACTACCTCCAGAAACGAAGCTATGGATCATAGCGCGTCACTCTTCAGAAAATCCTTTCATTCTGAGAGTCTGTTGAAGAAAAGGCCACTTGACTTTGTCATAAGCCTTTTCAAAGTCTATTTTGAGTACCACCCCATTTAACTTTTTCCGGTGTAATTCATGGACTGTTTCATGAAGGATAACAACTCCATCTAGGATGTGTCTGCCTTGCATAAAAGGTGTCTGTGAAGGCCGAACCACATGTTCAGCAACCGAATTTAGCCTAGTAGTCGCAACCTTTGTGAATATTTTAAAACTAATATTAAGGAGGCAAATAGGTCTATATTGTTGTATCCGTTCAGCCTCATTAACCTTAGGTAATAAAATAATCTCACCGAAGTTTAAGCGGAACAATTCTAGTTGGCCAGCATGTAGGTCGGTAAACAAAAGTAGGAGATCCGGTTTGATGACTTCCCAGAATTTCTGATAGAACTCAGCAGGAAAACCATCCGGACCCGGGGCTTTGTTATGCTCCATTAGGAAAACTGCCTTTCTAACTTCCTCCTCAGAGTATGGGGCTGTTAGAAGGTTGTTTTCCTCATCAGAGACCAGAGGGATGTCATCTGTTCGGGTCTCATCCATCGAGAAGTTTCCTTCCTCTGGGGCTCCGAACATGTTTTTATAATAATTAGTGATATAAGATTTAAGTTGCTCATGCCCCTCAATCACTCCCTCATCCTGTTGTAGGGAATGAATAATTTTCTTTTGGTGTCTGCCATTGGCGACTCCATGAAAATATCTAGTATTCGAATCATCTTTCAGGATAAATTGCGAGTTAGAATGTTGGTACCATTTGAGTTCCTCTTCACGCAGCATGTTTGCTATCTGTGCATTTGAATGATTCTTGATCTCAATTTCATGCTCAGATAGAGGTCTAACCTCTGCCAAAGCTTCTAATTCATCAATGATAGATGAAAGACGAAGCTTCTCCTTTTTGAGGATACCCACCGTACGCCTGGCCCAACCACCAAGGAATTTACGTAATGCACGCCTTTTGTTATTCCATCTGTGTATTGGGGTAGGCCCGGCGACTGGTTTCTCCCACACTTCCTTGACCATGTCATGGAAGCCATCCCGAAGCAACCACCCAAGTTCGAACTTAAACTTGCGTCTATGTTGTGGTCGTGGCAACCCAGTAGTTAGAAGAATGGGTGCGTGGTCTGATAAAGCCTCGATACGAGGTAGAGCACGAACAGAAACCATAGGAAATTTTGATTCCCATTCGGTATCCATTAAAACGCGATCTAGTTTCTCATATGTCGGTTCCGAAAGACTGTTCGCCCATGTGAATTGTCTTCCAATCATAGAAACCTCTCGCAAATCTAGACTATCGATGACAACATTGAAAAGGAAAGGCCAATGATTATCGAACCTACCACGGCTTTTCTCATTTGGAAATCGAAGCAAGTTGAAATCCCCACCTATAAGAATGGGATAGGGATTATCTTTCGCCAGATTAACCAATTCACGAAGAAAATCGGCCTTGAACTCATCCTGGGCTGCCCCATACACGGCGATGAGGGTCCATGTGAAGTTGTCGGCCTTGTTGCGAATATGGAGTTTAACATGAAACTCGCCATTCGAACTAGCCAAAACATCCATAGTCCCTGTATTTACGCCAAGTAAAATGCCCCCAGAACGACCTCTAGGTGGTCGCGAAACCCAAGTAAAGTCTATCCCGCCAGAAAGACGGTTAAGCAGACTTACTGAGAAATCACGTCTACCCGTTTCAGAGATAGCCAAAAAATCTAAATTGTATTCCCTATTACATTCTGCAATGAATAAATGTTTAGCCAAGTCACGAAGACCTCTGCTATTAAAAAACATTCCATTCATGAGGAAACAATAGGAGATTTAGAACACTTTGCCCTCTTATGGGACTTACTATCTTTTTTCGAATGTGCGGTCTTTGATTTACGTCCGGATGCTGTAAGCTCAATCAATGAACTAAGCCCGGGTTCATCTAGGCCCACGTCTGAAACCGCCCCTACTAAATGAGAGAGTAGCTGACCATCTGGTGTGGCATGCAGCTCTTCCTCATCAGTACAGGAGACATAAGACTTGCTAGAAACACGTGGAGTAACTTTTAATCGGTCATATTCCACATGTTTCAAAGCGTTAGTCGAAATAGAAATATCCTTCTCATTCTTTCCAAGACTGACACCCACTTTATTTAACTTAGAAACGATGGCAGTATTAGAATGTGTGTGTTTATATTAGCCTAATCAGTTCTTACCAGTACCTGAGATATGCCATAAAGCGCATCATTACGGTTCGCATTATGGATTGTAACCCAAGCAAAGCAGCCGCCCAGCGCGCTCAAGCCTCAACCTCAAGAAACCGACCCGTACCTGCTTTCAGACCAGAAAGGAGAAGGCCACTGTACGGGATAACTTAATCTTCTCGTTAGCTAAAGCAGCCCGCTAGAGATGGATGGACGGATAAGAAAGCGTCGTTAGCTAGCTGCAGATGGAATGTCGATACGCCTTTTCTTGCAATTTGCAAGCTCTACAAATGGCTTTTGTGGCGAGACACGACCCGACTATTCGATCGGCCAGTCGCTGTGCAGCCACGCACACGTCGCAATCCGGCGGGATAAAATAGTGCTGGCCAGTACGGGACCGGTCAGTTAAGGACGGTTTAATTAGTTGGAGCGCACAGTGGAGGCCCAAGATTCGAGGAGGGTTAGCTACCACGTAATGGCGCCATGGCGGTGAGTCAGCAGGGTTAGCGAGAGGGTAAAGCGACGAGTCGTAAGTACGTGCCGCGGACCGGGGGATCACACCACATGCGCCCCCGCGCCCATGCATGTGCGAGCGGCACACGTCGCCGGGGTTCCAGACGACGCGATGCCGCGGGGCGTACGTGTGCCGCTCACGCGGCGGCGCGCGGCGCCGTCTCGGGGCTGCATGCGGCGCGCGCGCTTGTCGTCGGATCGCACGGAGGGAAAGGCGCCGTGGCACGTGAAAAGGTAGGGACGAGACGTGCTGCGGTCCGGGACACGTCGCGGTGCACCGGCGAAAACAGTTGCGGCGAACATGCATGGTTCGTGAGGCGGCCGGCCTCGGTGTCGCTGGTCACTGTGGCTGCTTGGATCGACCGACGGGGGGCATTGACGTCCCTATGGGGCTATGGGGCTATGGCGGACAGACAGGTGGACGGGTGCAGGTCCATCTTTACTGTCGGCGTGTCACGGCTGTGGGCGACCTGCTCCCCAGCTGGAGACATGTGCATATGGAGTAAAAACTTGGTGCAGCGCCCGGCCGATTAAGGGGTCACACGTACGTCCGCGAGCAGTGATCTCTGCCAGTGGCAGCGCAGGCCACCGATGCATGCATGAGGATTGTTGATTGATGGTTGGCTCCTCAGCGAAGGGGATCCTCCATCAGACAGTGGGCGGTGCTGCTTCTTCCGTGCAAAGCGTCGCGAGCGGGAGCGGATTTAGCGCTTCGAGTCGTACGATTCTTGCGTGCAACTTGACGAAAACAGGACGGAGATCGGCCGATCCGAAAAATACGCTCTGGCCGCCGCGTCGCTCGTCCTGGGCGACACGGGCGGCGACGCCGTCCCCCGCCCAACCTACCTCTCCTCCGGCCTGCCTCTCCCTCCCGCCGTCGCCGGAGGACGCCGCCGGCAAAGCTAGTGCGGCTGACGGCGGCGGCGGGGTCCCTGCTTGTGATTGTTCTTCCCGAGGACACGGGGACCCAAAGAGATCGAATCCATCCATGGTCGCAAGTGAAAGCGAGATTTTCAATCGGTCAGACGTGCATGCATCGCTAGTCAAGAAATCAATCAAGGTGCCTATGTGCTTGCTTGAGACTAGCACGTACGCTCTCATCGACGGTGACGGAGACGACTCTTAGCGGTGATTCCATGGCTGTTGGTGGCTGTCAGGCCGACAATGGGGTCGTCCCGGCTGGATCCTGTGACAGTCGTCCCTGGCCTTCACAGCTCGTACGACTCCGTGCTTGATGCGGCGGCCGTCGCTGGTGTGGCTGCTACGCCTAGATCTCGTCCGGCGGCAGCCTCGATGTGGATCACGCTGGCCACCGAAAGATCTTCATGAGGGTTTCTACTTCTAGATCCGGTGGTTGACATCAAGGTGAGATGCAAACTATGGACAACGGCTTGACGCAGAGGGATGGTGGTGCAGCGGCGACGGTCACACATCGCATGTAACTGCTGGGCTCGTGGAAAAGTGGTGGCGACAACACTTGAGTGACTTGATGTGGTGCTACTAGGCACCCGGTCTTGAGCTCCGGGGTGACAGCCTAGGTGACCTGAGTTGATCATGCCTAGCAATGGCGATGTTTTTATGTCGTTACCTTGTTGAAGGCATTGCTCGGATATGCTTGGGCTATTTCTTCAGGGTGAAAACCTAGATTCTGACCTTAGGTGGTTGGATCCGGTGACGACGGCTATTGAGCGTCGCTCGCTTTCTGAAGGCATTGCTGTTGAAGAATCTCGTCGTTCGTTTGGTGTAATAAGATGGTTGGTGCGGATATGGTCATTGATGTAGTTTGCCGATTATGGATTTGATCGCTTCATGTTTTTTTTTCTCACCTACACATAGCTTTGGTCTTGTATGACTTTGCTATTTGTTGGTGTATTTTTGTGTGCGTGTGTTGATGTTGGCTGTGTGCATCCTAGATATGCAGAGGCCGGGTGTGCTCATTGTGTTTGTATCTTCTTGATGCTCCATTTTGAGCCAATAAAATTCACCCTTTGTCGAAAAACAGGACGGAGATCAATCTGTTTCTCATTGAGTGGAAAAGGGAACAATTCCGGAAGAGAGAAAGAAGAAACTGGACATCGATGTTTCTACCCCAGTGCCGGCATATGCTACTTGTTATGGTTTGGCTGCGAAAGAGGACCTCGACGTTTTCAGCTCTTAGTTTCTTTGTAAATCCTTCCTATGCGAAGCGTTTGAGGCTTTGTTAGTTGCTTAGCCTTTGTATCTTTCCGCTTCAAATTTGCTCTTGTCAGTTGTATGCTGCAGTTGTATCCTGACCGGTTGATGCCTTTGTTAATGCAAAGTCGGGCAAGGTGCAAGACCTTCTCAGATTCGGCTGCGTCTTTTCTCTACAAAAAGAAGAAACAAGAGTGGACGGGGCCCTATGTTCGGCCTTATATTGGGCCTAGCGGGCTTTACGACCTGTGGGGGAGGGGCGAAGGCGGACTTGCATGACATTCTTTGGTCCGCCCATAACGTAAAAGGTCGTGGTAGAAGTGGGGGCGAGAAATTTTTCGGGGAGTTCCAATACAAGGTGGTTGGTCGGGTCCGAGCGATGCAGTCGTTTGCACGTTTCCCTCGCACGAGCTCGTGTGCGAGCCCTTCGCTGACTGAACCCCAGCGAGCCGTTCACTTACTGAACACGAGCGAGATGTTCGCTTATTGAACCCGGGCAATCGATCGATGCCTCGCACTAGCTACGTACCGAACACGAGTGATCGCACTAGTACTAAACACGAGCAATCTCTTTTCACTGCTAACTGAACCCGAGCGATCGATCCCTTCGCTGCTTCTTACTGAACCCGAGCGATCGATCCCTTCACTGCCGCTTACTGAAGCCGATCGATCGATGCAACGCCTCCGTGCAAGGCGCGAGTTGACTTAGCTGGTTGGTTGCCTCTCGATGAATAGTGTTCGCTGCTTCCGCGCGCGCGATAGACATAGTAGATCGAGTCGAGACTTGCAACGATGCAGCCCCTTGCGTGATACGTGGTGAGACCTAGCCGGTTGGTTGGCCGTGGATGAACAGTTTTCGTTGATGTTGCCTGCTCGTATGCCCCACCCCAGCCGGTGGAGTTGCATGAACAGGACCCTGGCCATGTAGGCAGTTGACGCTATATGAATAGGACCCAGAGGAGGTCGTGTCGTGGTACGCCACACCCTAGCCGGTTGGGGTGGATGAACATGACCCCATGGAGGCCGTAGGCGGTTGGCGGTGGATGAGCAGTAGCCCGTGGAGGCTAGAGCAAGTGGACGGTGGATGAACAGTAGTATGTGGAGTTCCGTTTTGCGGTACGCCACACCCCTCCCGGTGAAGGGGTCCCCGTTTCGACTGTAGGAGGTTGAAGAGAAGTTTGTTTCCTCCATTTTGCGGTATGCCAGATACCTCCCGATGAATAGGACCCAATTTCGACAATAGGCGATTGAACAGAAGTCTTGTTTCTCTGTTTTGCGGTACGCCAGACCCCTCCTGATGAACATGATTCCGTTTCAACCGTAGGCGGTTGAATAGAAGTCAGTTTTCTCTGTTTTATGGTACACCACACCCCCAACTGATGGGGGGGGGGGGAGGGGTCGATGAACAGGACCCCTTTTTGGCTGTTCCGTCCAAACCGGTTGGCTTCAGATGAACATGACACATTCCGACCCAATCGGTTGCCTCCCGATGAACACTACGCTATTTCTCCTTTCCGACCTAGCCGGTTTGCCTCTGATTAACATGACACCGTTGTTGATGTCCGTTGGCTCTATCACATTGCCTCTCCATGTATACGAGACCCGCCCGTATGTATGTACGTGGCTGTATATTTTTGCAGCAAGACTATACGTACATGTACAAGATTTAGACAGGAGTGCATGTGCTTCTACATCGGGGGTTCTACTACGACACGTGCCGCTCTTTACTCGGCCATGGTTCATCGTTGCAGAGAGACCAATCGACGAGTATGTATGCATATGTTTGGGACCAGACAGATAATACTATGCACGCTGAGACCTAATGGGTTCCAATTGTCAAGGGAGATGAGGAGGCACTTCCTTGCGTGCGAAGATATAGCTGGTGGATACCTGCTATCAAACGGAGAAATCACTTTTTTGCGCATAATAAGGAGACACTTTCTTACATGCTAAGATGTAGTTGATGGGTCATAGCTGCCAGGGAAAGAAAACATTTTTGCCGGCATAATAAGAAGACACTTCCTTGCATGTAAAGATGTAGCTGGTGGGTTCCAACCGTAAGGGTGGAATCATTTTTTCGCATAATAAGAAGACACTACTGTCAGCCTCTCCATGTACATCCCTCTTCGGATGTTTTTTTATCACATTGACCATGCCGCGCTGAGAGCGCCAACGCATTGGACATCATCAAGGCCTAGGAAGGAAATGACCTGGAGCCGAGGAAGACGCAATAGTGGATGCCCACACAGAGGGTAGTACGTGAGTTAACTGGTTCAGCTGTGGGGTGAGGCCATCATCGTTGGAAAACAAGAGGAAGTGTGGGTGGGTAGAAGGATGGCCTAACCAATGGTGGGAGTAGGATCGGGTGGTGAGGCCTGCGTGACAGCACAGTCGTCCACGGGAGACGGGAGCAGGCAGTCCTGCTGGCGCTGGTTTGGGAGGCTGGAGCGAGAAGATCAGAGATTGATGAAACACGAGGCCGTTGGATGGACACCAAACAGTCACTGCTGGTAGAACTATGTGTTCACTATAAGTTGAAAAAACCATGCGTACGCGCCAACTTTGTAGGCCCATAAGCCAGCGTTGAAATCTGTTGCGTGTACTACCCATTTGTTATTATTTTTATAATTTATAGCCCATTTGCTAATTCATATAGAATTTATTGAAGCCCATTTTCTTCTTTTAGAATTGCTGCCCTTTTTTGCCAGGACGATGGTTAAAAGTTTCAATGAGAAAATATGCGAAGTTTTCAAAATTCTGTATATTTTGGTGGGGTTTGAACTATTTTTAATCCTAAAGTTTCTATTTAGATTCAAACTAATTTCAAAATAAATTAATATTATGTTCAAATCCAGTGAAATTTAAAATATCAAAGAACAAGAAAAACCAAAATATGAAACTAATTGCCCGTTTCCTCTTTTTTTTATCATTTACAACCCATTGCATATTATTTTTAAGATTTGCACCATATTTTCTGGCCAGACCGAATACATGTCTCCTCGTCTTGAAAGATTTACAGTTCAGCAAGTCAAAGAGAACAACTTGACCTAGGTTAGGTATTCTTCAAAAGAGAGTATGGTGGGCTACCCATTTTCACAAAGAAAAAAGTTGGCTAGTCATGTTGTTAGACAGGCCACAGACACCACACAATTCAGTTCATACCCTGCTCCGTCTGAACAAAAAAATGCTAGAGCACTGGATCTTAGGTGTCAGTTGTTCCTTGTGCAATTATCTCGCTAATAGACTACACGTTGACAATGTTGTGAGTCCTAGATGTCAGCAGGGTGTATCTGAGTATATTGTTTTGAGGTGTGGATCTGAGTAGTAAGGAGGTGATGACCCACAAGTATAGGAGATCAATCATAGTCCTTTTGACAAGTAAGAGTGTCGAACCCAACGAGGAGCGGAAGGAAATGACAAGTAGTTTTCAGCATGGTAATTTCTGCAAGCACTGAAATTGTCAGTAATAGGTAGTTTGATAGCAAGATAATCTATAACAAGTAATAAGTAGCAATAGTAACAATAGGTGCAACATGGTAGCCCAATCCCTTTTGTAGCCAAGGACATGCCAGAACAATCTCTTATAGTAAGCAAAGCATTCTTGAGGACACACGGGGGTTTCAGCTAGTCACTTTCATCATGTTGGTTTGGTTCGCGTTTGCTACTTTGATAATTTGATATGTGGGTGGACCGGTGCTTGGGTGTTGTTCTTACTTGAACAAACCTTCCACTTATGATTAACCCCTCTTGCAAGCATCCGCAACTATTGTCGTGGAATTGTCACGTCAGATGTCCTACGTAAGGACTTAGTCGTGGAGCCATCGCAACTACGAAGCTTAAAGGGGTTAAACAGGACAAAGGACACGGGGTTTATACTGGTTCGGCCCCTTACCGTGAAGGTAAAATCCTACAATCCAGTTTTGGGGTGGTATTGCTTATGTCTTGGTTACCAGGGAGCGAATCCGCTTGACCTAGTTCTTGATCTCTGGTTACTTGTTTCGAACTGCCGCCGGGTCGTCCCTTTATATACAGAGGTTGACGCCCCGTGGCTCACAGAGTCCCGGCCAGCTCATAACCAGTGTCCGGCTTGGTCTCTCTCTATTCCTGCCTTACAATACAAGTTACATACATATGGCGGTTTGTCTCTACGGGCCTTAAGTCGCCTTTGGGCCTTGGGCCTTTAACTGAACTGCCATCTTCAAGTGTCTCAGTGGGCTTCACAATAATGAATCGCCATAGGTGTGATCCGACCTGTCCTGGGCGGGTCACACCTAATAGTTATATCCCCAACATTAGGCACTAGATTGATTTGAACTGGTTCATGTCAATCTTCAACACTTGGAAGATTTTCTGCTTCTTTATTGTGCGAGAATCTACAACCCGCCATGATGTCATCTTCTGGATCTGTAATAACCCGCCATGACGTCACCTGACATTTAATTCACACTTTACCCGACATATCTCAACTGATCATTATCTTAATATTGGTCCGAGAAACGAGGCGTCTGACCGGTAGGATAACCATGTTTTTGGTCTCCTCGATTTCTGCACCCACTCATGAGTACTTCCTTATAAATAGGCATGACCGGTCTTCCTCATCTCCCCCTTTCCGTCGTCTTCCACCTCTCGCGCCCTTCTGCCTCTCGAGCTCCGCCGCCACCGCAGAGCGTACCATCATCCTTGTCCAGGCTGCTGCATCACCCTGAATCAATCTAGAGAACGGCGACGACCATCCGCAACAGATCGGCAGCTGTAATTTTTTGCTTTTCCGCCCCTCAGATCCGCATTAGGGTTTACGAGTTCTTCGGTGTTCCTCGTAGTTCATCACAGCTTTTTTCACAGTTCCTCCACCGCAGCCTCTTTTGATCCAAAAGAAATATAAAACTCATGCGGTAGTTGGTTCACTTCCACTTTTGATATTAGTAGATCCCTTTTCCTATAAAGAGACGTCCTCGGAGCTGATGAACTCATCTGTTCTAGTATTTTAGGTCTAGATTATTTCCTTTTCTTGAGCACCCACTGATCCAAAATATTGATCGTAGTCTGTGAAACCTGTTTGTTATGACACTTAGGCAAATATCTGTGTTTTCATAGATCCCTCTAGCCATGGCGGTTCAAACTACCAGCTTAAATTTGCATTGCTCAATAGATAACATCAATTGCTCATGGCGGCTTAAAATCCAGACTGCTCATGGCGATTTCAATAACCTGACATAATTAGTCATATACCATGAGGCCTCTTTATAAGCCACCAGTCTGAATACGTGCTCGTAATATTTCTCCTTCCGACTTCAATTTGAACCGGTAATTTTATTCTTTTTAGGTTTTCCTGTTTCACGATGCCGCCCAAGACCACCGCTTCGTGTAACTGGGTGAAATCCATTGTTACCGAGAGCACACTCAATGATTTTGTGATCACCGGCTATCTGCCAAAAAAGGATGTCATGTCATATCGTGCTCCTGACCCAACATAAGAGAAACCTCAACCCAAGGAAGGGGAAGTAATCGTCTTTACAGATGATATGAACCGGGGCTTTTCGCCACCCGGCTCAAAGTTTTTCACAGATGTTTTGCACTTTTTTGACCTCCACGCTCAAGACATTGGACCCAACTCTGTGTCAAATATCTGCAATTTCCAAGTTTTTTCTGAAGTGTACCTTGGAGAAGAGCCCAACCTCCTTCTTTTCAGAGAGCTGTTTTACTTAAACCGCTAGAATGAATACTCCAACGGACCGAGTTTGGAATTGGGCGGGGTCTCAATCCAACGACGGAGAGACGTAATCTTTCCTTGTGCACAACCGCCGAGTCACCCCAAGGACTGGAACCAGACTTGGTTCTACTATCAAGATACTTCTCCGGCCGACGAGAACCCTCTGCTCGGCTTCCGTGCTCTATGTCTTGACTCCCATCATGAGCTTCCTGACAAGATAACAGCCGCCGAACGCCAGAGACTCGCCCCCACTCTTGCAAAAATCAAGGCAGTGCTGGGAATGGTTTAAACGACATTGATCTGGTCCGGTGCTGGGTCGCATGGCGGGTCATCCCATTGAGCCGCCGCTCCGGGTTAATGTGTGACTACACTAGTGATGCAAAGGATCCTCTGCGCCACAGCCCCGATAACTTACTGCCGATGTTATTGACGACATGACAAAGTCACTTTTGAACGAGAGCTTAGCCGACTGCGGTAAAGTGGGCCTGAGCCCTTTCAGTAAGGCTAACCCAACTCCAGCGGTAAGCAGCCAGAACCAATTGCTTTATTTTTACCTTTGGTGTTTCAACATAACTCAAACCTTCACGGACTCTCACATGCTGATGATAAGTTCTGGCAGAAGAAATATGATCATGAGGCTGCAAAGAGAGCCAGGAAAACCAAGAAAGCCGCCAGGAAGGCCGCTACTCAGAAAAGAGGAAAGAAGCCCAATGCCTCTGAATTGCTTCAACTGGAGGACTCTTCTGAGTCGGAGGTAACCCTTGACTCTCTTGGTTCATTTTTTAACCATCTTATTGATACTGATTATCATCAGGGTGACACGGGGACAAGTTAGGGAGGAGCTAATGCGGTAACTATTATTTCCTCCTACTCAGAGCCTTTGCCACAACAAAAAATCCAAAGAGTAACCCAAAAAGTAAGATTTTCATACCCCTTAGCTTACCAGGACCCTGACTTTCTTTTGAAGCGACAAATTTATGAGAGCCGGAGGCAGACCCGGACCAGCAAGGATGCGGAACTCTCCTCCGGCTTGCCCAACACACCACGGAAACGCCGGAATGAGGTCACTTCCAATATTAATTTTTTGTATCCTTTGGCGGGTTTTATTCGTCAACCACACAATTCTTCTGATTCAAACTATCAGGAATCCTCACACTCCTCCGGCATTCAATTCAATCAAACATGCCGGCTTTTAATACTGCTCCAGGGTAAATAATGACTTGCTTATCTTGTATTCATTGCCCACCTTCATATTTGTGCTAATCTCTTTAACTTTATGCAGTGGAAAGGCAAAGCCCAGCAAATGGAGCAAGAAAAATAAGCCGCTCGAAGAGTCGGTCGTCCGTGAGACAAATCTTCAACCCGCGGCATCTGAGGCCACTGTCATTGAGCCGCCAGTTGAACCAGCTCATGACACGCCAACAGTCACCACTAATTCGCCCGCCGAGCAAACAGCTGCCGGCTCAAATCCTGAAGCCTCCAGTCCGACCAAGACAACCAACCCTGCTGACGCTGATGTGGAAATCATCACGACCGGCTTTTATGAGCCAAGAAGACCTACCATGCTGGCCAAGTGCTCTGCCAAGGGAGAGCGTAAGGTCAGATTTGACATAGCTGACTACTCTCAGTTGAGTTTTGGTGAAGTTTTCTCTGGATATCTGAGCCAAGTGAGCAGCAGTCGTGACCTTGAAATTGACACGGTGAAACAAATGCACCAGAAATTCGAGGTATAATCTCTTGTCTTCATTGAATTATCTTTACTATGCCAGCCCCCAAGTCTAGTGCTTATGATGAATATGCTGTAGACTTAGAACAAACATAAAGTTCTTAGTAATATCCTTTGGTCAAATCTGCAAAAAATCTGGCTTAATCCGTAGCCCCCAAGGACCGGTTTAATCAAAATGAATGAGCCGGTACTTCACATACTTGTGTAGAATATAATGATTGTGTGGTTTTAACTGCAATATGCATTAGCCCCCAAGTGCCAAGTAGTCTTGCTTTGCAAAGTGCTTGGGAATTTAATCTCATGAACCGCCAATTAGAAAAATCTTTCGGTAGACATTAGCCCCCAAGTGTCAAGTACTTTTTCTTGCAAAATGCTTGGGACTTACTCTCATGAACCGCCACTGTAGATAGAATTCTGCGGTAGACATTAGCCCCCAAGTGTCAAGTACTTTTGCTTGCAAAATGCTTGGGAATTACTCTCATGAACTGCCACTGTAGATAGAATTCTGTGATAGACATTAGCCCCCAAGTGTCAAGTACTATTGCTTGCAAAGTGCTTGGGACTTTAACATTGTATGCCAATATTCATGATTTTGACCCGGTAATTGTACAGTTTGCCACCACACAACTCCAATCAGAAGTGTCTGAGTTAAAGAACCACCTGGAGGCATAGGAGATTGAAACCCAAAGAGCCAATTCAAAGTTTGAATTCAGTGTGTCTGAACAAGAGAAGCTGAAGACATACTTTGAAGCGGAGAAAAAGGCCTGGGCTGAAGAAAAGATGCTTTGACCTGGTGAGCTGAGAAAACCGAGGCGGCTCTTGAAAAGGCGACCACTGAACTGTCTGGCTTAAAACGCCATGTATCTCAGATGGTCTCAACAATCTTTGGTAAGTCGCCTTGCAAGTGTCAAATATTGAATCTTTCTTTTAACCATATGAATTGTTATTAACTCACCTGACATTGTTATACAGGTCCCAGGAGCGCAAATCTTAATCAAGACATGCTGGTTAAATTCAAGGCGGTTTACACGCTCGTGGAGCAACTGTACACCAGATCCCAGCGCGCCTTAGCCACCGTTGCCTTGTCAAACAAAGTTCCCACACTCCTAGCGGATGTGCTAAAGAAGCTTTCGGTGCTGCCTCAACGCTTTAACGAATTAAGGCGATCGTCCGTCAAGAGCTGGAGCAGTGGCTGCCTTAAGCCGGGCCAAGGTGTGGCTGTCGGAATTAGACCCGGCAAACATCGCCATTGGGTATCCAAGCCTTAAAGAGGATGGCACTTCATTTGAACAAGAAGATTTCGCAGCGTGCATGAAGGAAATACGCCCTGTGGCCACTCTGATTGCTGATGAAGCGGATCTCTCCAGGTACCAGCCGGGTTATGATGTAGAGAATCGAAGGATACCAACACCACCAATCCGTAAGCATACCTTTGTCCCTGAAGTTGACCCGGCCGGATTAATTGATGGTGAAGCTGAATTTGAAGCTCTGAATGGCATTGACTGGTCACCATCAACCTTCCAGGACAAGGAACAGGTCGAAGGAGCGGAAAGGGTTGATCCGAAGGCGTCAGGTCAACCAGAGAACTAACTTGGTCGGGCGGCCCATGTTTGCAGCCTCAAAAAACAATTTAATCATGTGGACTCGAGGAGTCATGTAATAGAGTAGAAATGACTTTTCTTGTCATGCCATGATAACCCACAAGTGTAGGGGATAATTGTAGCCTCTTTCGATAAGTAAGAGTGTCGAACCCAATGAGGAGCTAAAGGTAGAACAAATATTCTCTCAAGTCTTATCGGCCACTGATACGACTCTACGCACGCTTAGTGTTCGCTTTACCTGGAACAAGTATGAAACTAGAAGTACTTTGTAGGTGCTGTTGGATAGGTTTGCAAGATAATAAAGAGTATGTAATTAAAAAGTAGGGGCTGTTTAGATGAAAAAGCAATAAAGTAAATATAGTGAGTGTGGAAAAGTTGTGGTAGGAGTTGTGAAATTGTCCCTAAGCAATTGACTACTTTACTAGACCGATAGCAAGTTTTATGTGGGAGAGGTCACTGCTAGCATGTCATCCCTGACTTGGAATTCTATGCACTTATGATTGGAACTATTAGCAAGCATCCGCAACTACTAACGTTCATTAAGGTAAAACCCAACCATAGCATTAAGATATATTGGTCCCCCTTCAATCCCATATGCATTAATTTCTATGCTAGGTTGAAGCTTCTGTCACTCCTTGAAAGATCGTGGATGTCGCCTAGAGGGGGGGGGGTTAAAAGGCGCTTTAAAATAATTATGGTAGAGGCTTGAACAAATGCGGAATAAACCTAACGGTTAATTTGTCAAGAACAAAACCTACAACAACTAGGCTCACCTATGTGCACCAACAACTTATGCTAAGAAAGATAAAAAACTAAGTGATAGCAAGATATATGACAAGAAACTATATGGCTATCACAAAGTAAAGTGCATAAGTAAAGGGCTCGGGTAAGAGATAACCGAGACGCGCGGAGACGACGATGTATCCTGAAGTTCACACCCTTGCAGATGCTAATCTCCATTTGGACTGGTGTGGAGGCACAATGTTCCCCACGAAGCCACTAGGGCCACCGTAATCTCCTCACACCCTCGCACAATGCAAGATGCCGTGATTCCACTAAGGGACCCTTGAGGGCGGTCACCAAACCCGTACAAGTGGAAACCCTTGGGGGCGGTCACCGAACCCGTACACTTTGGCAACCCTTGGGGGCGGTCACCGGTACCCGTCAAATTGCTCGGGGCGATCTCCACAACCTAATTGGAGACCCCCACACTTGCCCGGAGCTTTACACCACAATGATTGAGCTCCGAACACCACCAACCGTCTAGGGCGCCCAAGCACCCAAGAGGAACAAGATCAAGGGTGCCAAGCACCCAAGAGTAATAAGCTTCTCAACTTGAAACTTCCACGTATAACCGTGGAGAACTCAAATCGATATACCAAATGCAATGGCAAGGGCACACGGAGTGCCCAAGTCCTTCTCTCCCAAATCCCATCGAAGCAACTAATGCTAGGGAGGAAAATGAGAGGAAGAACAAGAAGGAGAACACCAAGAACTCCAAGATCTAGATCCAAGGGGTTCCCCTCACATAGAGGAGAAAGTGATTGGTGGAAATGTGGATGTAGATCTCCACTCTCTTTTCCCCCCAAAACTAGCAAGAAACCATGGATGGATTGAGAGAAAGCAAGCTCTAAGAAGGTCAACCATGTAGGAAGAACACGAGCTCAAAAGATTAGGTTCATTGGGGAAGAAGACCCCCTTTCATAGGTGGGAAAAACATCCAACTGTTATCCTCACAGCCTGCACAGAGCGGTACTACCGCTCCAAGGAGCGGTACTACCGCTAGGGATCACGGTACTACCGCAAAGGGTAGCGGTACTACTGCTTGCAAGCGGTACTAAAAAAATACATCCGTGCCTACCACCGCATGACTTGGGACGAGTTTTTGGTCCGGAGCAGTACTACCGCTGTAGGAGCCGCGGTAGTACCGCTCTGGAGTGGTAGTAAAAAATTACATCCGCTCCAATTCGCGGTAGTACCGCTGTAGCCTTTTCAGAACACCAAAACTGCCACAACTTCTGCAAACGAACTTTGAATTCAATGAAACCAAGTTTGTTGGAAAGCTAGCGACAAGGCCTAACTCAATCTTGATAGAAATAACAATAAGAAGCAAATTAGAAAAGGCCCAAAATAAAATGGTGAGAACCCTTTCTCGAATAGGACCGGTAAAACCTCCAATACCGAAAACGCAATAGAAGAAGCATGTGAACTCCGTTTTCGATGAACTCGAGCTTGTCAAGAAGATGACCACAAGCTCAAAAATCTCAAAAGAAAATACAAATAAGGATCAAGAAAGATGATGCAAGGATGCAATGGTTTGAGTTCTCAATGATATGATCAAGCTAGTCACTTGAGAGCCCCCCTTGATAGTACGGCTATCAATCCTATAACCCGCTCTCCAAACTATCACCATGAGACCGGTAAAATATAAAACCTATCAAGGGAAAACCTTTGCCTTGCATGAAGTCCACTTGAGCTAGATGATGATGATCTTGACTCCCTCAAGTTGGACCACCTTTCTTGATTGCGCTCGCTCGACGAAGACTAGTTGATTGCTCCCCCATACTCCACTATGGGCGAGCCACTCTTTGGCACATCTTCACAAGTCGATTGACACCAAAATGGACGGCAAGCTTCAAGCACTTGATCTCTTCGTGAGGCTCCACTTGAGCTTGCACACGGCAATCTTGATGACGATCACCACTTGAGTCATCCTCTCCATGGGTTGAGTGATATCTTCCTCTTGACGCAAGCCCATGAGCACGTTCCTAACCCCACATAGAACTCTCACATAGACCATGGGTTAGTACACAAAGCACAATGGACAATGCTTACCATACCATGGGATCACTTGATCCCTCTCAGTACATCTTCTACGCTTTGTGAGTTGATCAACTTGATTCACTCTTGACTTAGTCTTGATCAACCTTGAAACTTTCCAACTCTCTTCATTTGGATGATGTCTTGAAGGTAAACATGAATGATCACACAATCTTCTTCTTCAAGACATGCTTGCAATAAGCTCAACACTCGCATGGCCAATCTTTGGATAATTCCTTAATAGCACCTTGGTCAACACATAAACTCCTTGAAACCAACACATGGACTTCAAGAAAAGCCTATGGACAAATCCTTCCAATATAACTCAATGCAACCATTAGTCCATAGATAATGTCATCAATTACCAAAACCACACATGGGGGCTCCGCATGTCCTTTCAATCTCCCCCATTTTGGTAATTGATGGCAATCATTTTCAAGAGAGTTTATAAAAGGAATTATGCATCACCATGCAATGCAACAACCAATAGTGCATGTGTATGAGATGCAAATGCTAAGGAACAAAACCAAAGCAGGAAAAGATATCTCTCTAAACTTCTCCAGAAAACTCTCTGAAACTTCTCCCCCATTGGCATTGATTGCCAAAATGGGCAAAAAGCTTAGAAGGCCAATATATTGTGTTCCTCCATAAATTGTGTATTTCTCAACAAGAGAGTGGAATGCCATACACATATCCAAAGGTAAATACTTGGAGGAATACAAACTATATTGAGGCACAAAGATTGTTAAAGAAAGATATGCCACAAAGACAAATCAAAGAGAGTCACACGCAATCAAGCAATCAAAAGATACCAATTCAAGCAAGCAAACAAAAGATATCAATTGAACCAACTAGACCAAGCATCCTATGAGCCACAAGAATAAATGATATTATGATATGAGCAGAGGAGTGTTTTAAAGAAACTAGAGAAGCTCCCCATGATTTGGGCACAAATAAGAATATTTGTTTTGGATACAAAGTGCAAAAAATAGGATCATAGCTCCCCCAAAATCAATAGAAACTTACAACAAGTGCAAGTTAGCATATAGGAGACAAAGCCTAGCACTTGCAGCAAACACATGGTTGAGCAACCTATAAAAGAGGCAACTTAAGAATAGTCTCAACCAAAATGATGTGTGTGAGTCATGGCAAAGCACTTGAGAAGACTAAAATAAGGATGACCATTAAGCATAAACATAGTCTTGGATAAATGAGATACACGGTGCATGACATTCCTCCCCACACACAGCCAACAAGAAAATGGGTTCACAAGCACACTAAAAATGCAAAATGAATAACCAACACTTGTGACAACCCATGGTGAAGAAAGAAGAAGAACGCCTTATGAAGACGAGGGATACCAATTAAGATGGCAAAAGCCTCGTAAAGACAAGCATGAGGAAAATAATCTTCACCACACAAGAGTGCATCAGGATGCAACAAGAAATAAGATCCGCACTCAAGACAAAAGCTTTCACGGAGCCACCAAAGAAATAACATAATAAAGACAAGGTGGACGTGAAAGAAAGGATATCATCTAGAGATGTAATTTCTCTCAGGTGTATAAGGTTCTAGGTAGATGAAATCATCATGATATATGTCTACAAAGAAGGATGTACACCCGACATAGTTACAACACGCAGGAACAAGATATCCACAAGGAAGTCATACATATACCAATAAGATATTTGCTTGGAAGCATAGCACATGGCTAGATATGGTCTTATTGTATATAAATGAATTCCTACCACACAACCATCAAAGACATCACAACTAGCAACATGAGATCATCGTTGAGATGCTTTGAGAAAGGAAACAAGTATCACAAGAAAGAGTGAATTACATGCCATGATACAACCTACACAAGGTTGATGCAAGAAATGTGTGCATGAAGTAGATGATGATACTTGTTACCGAGATACCATTGGAAGGATGTAGTAGATACCAAATGAAGGTAGATGGTAGTTCATTGATCATCCTAGCTTGACTCCAATAAGCACATGGTGACAACACCTTCCTTGTGAGTGAGCCGAGCATCCAATGCATCTCCAACCGTTCCTAGAAGAACAACACAAACTAAACGGTACCCAAACTCATTGGGACCAAATAGTTAGAAACACCAATACATAGGACAAACTCCACATAAATATGTGCATATAGATATGGAAATAAATTTCATGCACATGTCATCCAATTTGAGACTTGGTGGAGTTTCCCCTATATATTGGGTCAAAGAAAGAAAGCATGCCAAATAAAATACATGAAGTAAATATGCATGCTCGAAACTTTCAAGAACCGAAACCAAATGAAAAAGAAATGCCAAGTGAAAAGGATACCAAATGGAGAAATCATCACTTGGAAGATATCATTAAAGATACATCAAGGAATGAGATATCCATTGATACACACTAAATTAAAGATGTCAAACTCCCAAAGAGAGGATGGTTCCAAACAAACCAAGCTCTCAACAAAGTTTCATGATGGCACAAAGTACCAAAAAGAAAACGGCTTGCCTTCCACCAACACACACTTGATAAGGATCACAAGAAGAGTGTTCTAAAGAAAATAGGATAGCTCCCCCACGAGTTGTGCATTATAGAGAATTTGCATTTGAATACAAAATGCACAAGGTGGGATCACCGTTTCACTATATCTGGAAAACACTAGACAAGAACAAGAAATTAACAAGATCCACAAGTGGTATGGAAGACAATGGGATTTGACACAATCCTTGGCAAGAGAAAAGGCAAATAAAAACAAAAACCAATGTAAAGATGATCAATAGATTCTACCACACATAAGTGAATACCAATTGTCAAAAGACAAGAAGTATTTGGAAATAATTCCCGGTGGTAGATAACAAGGATATCCAACATCATCTTCACAACAAACACAAGCAAGCTACAACTTGTAGAGCTAACATGTCACCTAGGAACAATATAATTACAATATCAACTCTAAGTGACAATATCTCAAATGTACACATTTTCTAGGCTTGTAATATGACCATAGCATATTACTCCCCCATAACGTGATACCAAAGAAAACTTAACAAGAGGCAATAAGAGGATCCAACGAGAGATAATCAATGGACTTTTAGAATTTGAATTTCTCATGAGAGATATAGCACCTAGCGACTAGATAATCTTGTAATATCAATACTAGATGGTATTCCTCATGTACACACATTTATAGGATTGTGAGGTGCACAAAGCACATCACTCCCCCAAAATGGGATGTTCCATTAATCTCTCGCACGAGCCAACTAGGATACAAACAAGAAGCATAAAGGCTCAACGCATGGCACACACGTACATGATGTTCAACCCAACACACACATACTTGATTGCTCAAGATAAGCAAGTTGGAAGCACAACATATACAAACACATGCAAGGAACAAAACCAAAACATGCAAGGGGGCAAGTAACTTTCAATGTAAACAAATTAAGTACAAGTTACCGCAAGGAGGTCACATTGGATATAAGATAGAAACCTGATAATCCAATTGACTTGGCTTGAGACAATAACAATGATGAAGTCCCCTTAATTCTTCATAATGTAGCAAAGTCTCCAATGCCCTCCAACAACACCTATTGATCAAGTTTGGGCTTGGTGGTCCCCAACCAAGTTGATTCCTAAGAGGTTAGTAACAATAGGCTTGGCTACCCAAATGGTTCTTTTCTTGACACCACTTTGAGTACCAACAAACTTGGCAAACACATTGCCAACCTTATCCTTCCCAAGAGAATAGATATCATCAATAATAATTGGGTTGGATAAGTTATCACTAGTGCATGAAGAAGCAACGTGACCTTTCTCACGACATAAGTAGCAACGTCTACTGTTCACTTTCTTCTCACTTTATTTCTCAACAAGAGAAGCATTAGCTTGAGTTTTCTTGGGAAGAGGCCTTTCTTCAACTTGAGGTTGAGCATGAGAGTGAACTTTTGGCCGCTTCCCTTGTTGCTTGTCACTAATGGGCTTCTTCTTCAATGGGCAAGATCTAACATGATGCCCTTCTACTTTGCACTTGAAGCAAATAATCTTGGCCGAATTCTTGACTTGTTCTTGGCCCTTCTTCTTGTTTCTCTTGGACTTCTTCTTCTTATTGGAGTCGAATCCAAGTCCACCTTCGTCATTGGGGGATTTTTGCACACTCAAGATATTATTGAGTGTGGATTTCCCTTCATGACTCTTTTCCAAGTCTTTCTCCAAAGAAGTCACTTGGGCCTTGAGCTCTTTGATTTCCTCTACATGGTTAGTCTCAACACAAGTACTAGAGGAAGTGTAAGCTTTATCATTAGAGCAACAAGGCAAGGAAAGCAATTCATCACAAGATGTACCAATGTTATGCATGGATGAATTACAAGGACTAGCACAAGGCAATATAGCATTTTGACTAAAAGTAGTGCTAGTATCCACATGAGGATCACTTGATGTTACCTTAGCAATCATGGCCTCATGAGCTATCTTTAGCACATTATGGGATACTAGTAGATCATCATGAGAGCTTGAGAGCCTTTCATGGCTTTCTTCCAATTTCCCATAATTGCTAGATAGCAACTCAAGTTGAGCCCGTAGCTCAACATTCTCCTTCAAAATGGATGCTTCACAAGAAATAGAGTTAGTAGCACAAGCATCATCATTGACAACAAGAGGAGAAGGCAACTTGGCAAGTTATTTCAAATAAGAAGCTTTAAGTTGAGCATGAGACTCAGTGAGTTTGATGAGCTCACTCTTAATGATCCTAGAGCCATTTTCAAGGTGCTCATAGTCATCAAGGAGTCTAGCATGAGCACCTTCAAGCTTAGATTTTTTTGTTTTGAAATCATTGGCCACCTCAAGAGCTCTCTCATGAGATTCCCTCACTCTAGATAATTCTAGAGAAAAACTCTCCTCAAGAGATTCAGAGGTGGTTTGTTCATGTTCAAGAGCTTGAGATATCTCCACGATCTCATTTGCATAATCACACTCATGAGCTTCCATTTTCTCAATGGTGACCTCATTCTCCTCTAGATGGGATTCCAACTCCACAATGTATTTATTTCCATCAATGGCAATGGACATTATTTCCATGAAGTTGGAACGAGCAATTTTATTTTTATGAAGAGCTTTAAAAATCATTTCCCCCTTAGTTTTTAAGGAGGCAACATTATCATTCTCTTCATCATTATCCTCATCATCATTAGCATCAACATCATCATCAAGAGACATATTGGGGTTCGAGGTAGGAGATACCTTTGAAGCCTTGGCCATAAGGCAAAACGTAATAGATGATAATGTATGATCCCTTGAGGCACCATTAAGAACCACATCTTGTTCCATGGAGTGTTGGTTTTCCTCTACATTGTTAGCACAACAATTCAAGGAAATAGATGCATTTTTATCATGGCAACAAGACATAGCAAGCATATCATCATGAGATTTAGTCAAGCAATTTCTACATGATATGCAAGGACTATCAACAAAAGCATGTGAAACATTTGGAGTGCTTGAAGTGTTACAGCCCAAAGAAGGAGCATTGCAATAATATAGTGATGAAGGATCATCCACAGTAAGCATACTATCATCATTTCAATGACCAACACTACTCACCAGATCATTACCTTGTGGCAAACCACATGTAGGTGAAGTAGAAGAATTTGAGAAGACTATACAACCGGGGGTGGAGGGAGAACAATCATCCCCACAAAACTTGGACACACCATATTTATCTTGAAGCTTCGTCCACAAATCATGAGCATCCCGGAACAACATGAGTTGAAATATAACTACATTGCTCAAAGCATTGAAAGCACATTAGAAGCTTGAGCATTGAGATAAGAGTTTTTCTCATCCTATAAAGATAATCTTTGGGGATCCTTTGGAGGAGAAAAACCCATATCTACAATTCGCTCTAAATTTGGGTCCAAGACCCTAAAGAGATTAAGCATGCAAATTACCCAAACATCAAAATTTGTGCCATCGAAACTAAGAGTGTCAGAGAATCCTAATCCCCTAGTCGACATCTTCACTCTCTTGGCGGTTAAGCCTATCAAACAGAGACGAGGCTCTGATACCAATTGAAAGATTGTGGATGTCGCCTAGAGGGGAGGGGGGTGAATAGGCGTTTTAAAATAATTATGGTAGAGGCTTGAACAAATGCGGAATAAACCTAACGGTTAAATTGTCAAGCACAAAACCTACAACAACTATGCTCACCTATGTGCACCAACAAATTATGCTAAGCAAGATAAACAACTAAGTGATAGCAAGATATATGACAGGAAACAATATGGCTATCACAAAGTAAAGTGCATAAGTAAAGGGCTCGGGTAAGAGATAACCGAGACACGTGGAGACAATGATGTATCCCGAAGTTCACACCCTTGCAGATGCTAATCTCCGTTCGGAGCGGTGTGAAGGCACAATGCTCCCCAAGAAGCCACTAGGGCCACCGTAATCTCCTCACGCCCTCGCACAATGCAAGATGCCGTGATTCCACTAAGGGACCCTTGAGGGCGGTCACCGAACCCGTACAAATGGCAATCCTTGGGGGCGGTCACCGAGCCCGTACACTTTAGCAACCCTTGGGGGCGGTCACCGGTACCCGTAAAATTGCTCGGGGCGATCTCCACAACCTAATTGGAGACCCCGATGCTTGCCTGGAGCTTTACACCACAATGATTGAGCTCCGAACACCACCAACCATCTAGGGCGCCCAAGCACCCAAGAGGAACAAGCTCAAGGGTACCAAGCACCCAAGAGTAATAAGGTTCTTAACTTGCAACTTCCACGTATCATTGTGGAGAACTCAAACGATGCACCAAATGCAATGGCAAGGGCACACGGAGTGCCCAAGTCCTTCTCCCCCAAATCCCACCGAAGCAACTAATGCTAGGGAGGAAAATGAGAGGAAGAACAAGAAGGAGAACACCAAGAACTCCAAGATCTAGATCCAAGGGGTTCCCCTCACATAGAGGAGAAAGTGATTGGTGGAAATGTGGATCTAGATCTCATCTCTCTTTCCCCCCAAAAACTAGCAAGAATCCATGGTGGGATTGAGAGGAAGCAAGCTCTAAGAAGGTCAACCATGGAGTAAGAACACGAGCTCAAAAGATTAGGTTCATTGGGGAAGAAGACCTCCTTTTATAGGTGGGAAAAAATCCAACCGTTATCCTCATAGCCCGCACAGAGTGATACTACCGCTCCAAGGAGCGGTACTACCGCCAGAGCGGTACTACCGCTCGTCCTCATGGTACTACCGCTCGTCCTCACGGTACTACCGCTAGGGATCGCGGTACTACCGCAAAGGATAGCGGTACTACTGCTTGCAAGCGTTACTAAAAAAATACATCCGTGCCTACCACCGTATGACTTGGGACGAGTTTTTGGTCCAGAGCGGTACTACCGCTGTAGGAGCCGTGATAGTACCACTCTGGAGCGGTAGTAAAAAATTACGTCCGCTCCAATTCGCGGTAGTGCCGCTGTAGCCTAATCAGAACACCAAAACTGCCACAACTTCTGCAAACGAACTCCGAATTCAATGAAACCAAGTTTGTTGGAAAGCTAGCGACAAGGCCTAACACAATATTGAAAGAAATAGCAATAATAAGAAAATTAGAAAAGGCCCAAAATAAAATGGTGAGAACCCTTTCTTCAATAGGACCGGTAAAACCTCCAACACCGAAAACGCAATAGAAGAAGCATGTGAATTCCGTTTTCGATGAACTCTAGCTTGTCAAGAAGATGACCACAAGCTCTAAAACCTCAAAAGAAAATACAAATAAGGATCAAGAAAGATGATGCAAGGATGCAATGGTTTGATCTCTCGATGATACGATCAAGCTAGTCACTTGAGAGCCCCCCTTGATAGTACGGCTATCGATCCTATAGCCCGGTCTCCAAACTATCACCATGGGACCGGTAAAATATAAAACCTATCAAGGGCAAACGTTTGCATTGCACGAAGTCCACTTGAGCTAGATGATGATGATCTTGACTCCCTCAAGTTGGACCACCTTTCTTGATTGCGCTCGCTCGACGAAGACTAGTTGATTGCTCCCCCATACTCCACTATGGGTGAGCCACTCTTTGACACATCTTCACAATTTGATTGACACCAAAATGGATGGCAAGCTTCAAGCACTTGATCTCTTCATGATGCTCCACTTGAACTTGCACATGACAATCTTGATGATGATCACCACTTGATGTCATCCTCTCCATGGGTTGAGTGATATCTTCCTCTTGACGCAAGCCCATGAACATGTACCTAACCCCACATAGAACTCTCACATAGACCATGGGTTAGTACACAAAGCACAATGGACAATGCTTACCATACCATGGGATCACTCGATCCCTCTCGGTACATCTTGTACGCTTTGTGAGTTGATCGACTTGATTCACTCTTGACTTAGTCTTGATCAACCTTGAAACTTTCCAACTCTCTTCATTTGGATGATGTCTTGAAGGTAAACATGAATGATCACACAATCTTCTTCTTCAAGACATGCTTGCAATAAGCTCAACACTCGCATGACCAATCGTTGGATAATTCCTTAATAGCACCTTGGTCAACACATAAACTCCTTGAAACCAACACATGGACTTCAAGAAAAGCCTATGGACAAATCCTTCCAATATAACTCAATGCAACCATTAGTCCACAAAGAATGTCATCAATTACCAAAACCACACATGGGGGCACCGCATGTCCTTTCACTCTTGCCCTCCAATACATAGTCCTATCAACATACAACTAACCCTATGGTGTGATCCACGCGCGCGCTCATATGATGGGCACCTAAGGACAACAACATAACCACAAGCAAATTAAACCAATCATAGCAATTCATCAATCACCGATAGGACAATGAAAATCTACTCAAACATCATAGGATGGCAACACATCATTGGATAATAATATGAAGCATAAAGCACCATGTTCAAGTAGAGGGTACAACGGGTTGCAGGAGAGAGGACCGCTGAATATAGATGGGGGAAGGTGATGGAGATGTTGGTGAAGATGATGGAGGTGTTGGTGTAGATCGCGGTGATGATGATGGCCCCCGACGGCGTTCCGGCGCCACCGGAAGCAAGGGGGAGAGAGCCCCCTTCTTCTTCTTCTTCTTCCTTGACCTTCTCCCAAGATGGGATAAGGGTTTCCCCTCTGGTCCTTGGCTCCCATGGCATGGGAGGGGCGAGATCCCCTTCGAGATTGGATCTGTCTCTCTGTCTCTCTCTGTTTTTGCTCTCCTGGATTCTGCCATGGCACTGTTTGTTTTATACCCGAAGATCCTTAACTCCAATTGGATTGAAACCTTCGCCCAGATATTTTTTCAAAAAATAGCTTTCTTGCGGCCAAAGTAGAGCATCAACCACCTTACGAAGGGCTCACGAGGGTCAGGGGCGCGCCCAGTGGGGTCAGGCGCGCCCCCTGCCTCGTGGCCACCTCAAGCACCGTTTCGCGTTGATTCTTCCTCCGGAAAATCCTAAATATTCCAAAAATATTCTCCGTCCGTTTTTATCCCGTTTGGATTCCATTTGATATGGGTTTCCTGCGAAACATAAAACATGCAATAGACAGGAACTGGCACTGGGCACTGGATCAATATCCTAGTCACAAAAATAATATAAAAAGTTGCCAAAAGTATATGAAAGTTGTAGAATATTGGCATGAAACAATCAAAAATTATAGATATGACGGAGACGTATCATGCCATTGTGCATGTTTTGGTGCTCAACATTGTTAAGCCGCCATCTTATACTTGCCCGTTTTATATTCATCATTTGTTTTCCTTGTGCAAAAGAAAATTCTTTAAACATCCTGCACACAGAGATAGATCACGAGAACCCTCGCGGTTTACCGCAGGGCGAGTCATAAATATCTCACATATAAGCACTGATGTGAAATCAGAGTTATAAATAAACCTGATAAGAATCAAAGCTTACAACACAACTGTAATAAAAACATCATACCTGAGATGTCAAAAATCTTTTACTGCCGGTTTAGATGACCTGTGCAGTAAGGGTGATAACCTACTCTTTAGAAGTCATGAATTCAATCTGTTTGACGTTTGTCACATTCCTAGCGACTTATTGTTCAAAGTCAAGCCGGGTTTAAACAAAAACCTCATATATATGTCTTAAACATGAATACAAAAAATGTCTCAAGACAAACTCAAAATAAATAGTTAAGTCCAACAAAGAAAACAAAATGAGGCTTCTGGTTCGAATACGACCAGTAAACCAGACCAAAGGGGTTAAGCTAGCATTCGAATACGATCGTGTAGCCCCCAGTGGTTTTGGCGTTGCGCCGATCAAGAGGGTACCGACAACTATGTTCTCTTTGGTTCGAATATGACCTATGTTTGAACAGGAAGCCCCCAAATAACCTTGAGAGTTTTTTAACGACTCTGATTCGAATACGATCAAAGTCGGACCCGGAAAGGGATTAAGCTATGATTCAGATACAATCAAGAAGCCCCCTTTTGGGTTTGGCATTGTGCTGATCAAGAGGGTACCGATAGCTATGTTCTCTTTGGTTCAAATACGACCTATGTTTGAACAAGAAGCCCCCTAGTGACCATAAAGTTTAACAGCTAGATTCGGATATGATCATAAGACGGATCAAGAGGATCAAGCTAGATTCGAATACGATCAACTCCCAATTGATCATTTGAATTATAATGAAGACATATGATTATTAAGGATGAAAAGGACAAAGGTCCTGCTTTATTACTTATCATAATATATACATCGCCAAAATATGTACATTACCAGAGCCGGTGGCTCGAGTGTAGTAAGGCCGAAGATGAGCGATATTCCACGGCCGGTGGGTCTCTTCCTCTGACTTACGTGAGTCTTTGTGCTCTCAAACATCGATATGGTAGTATGACCCGTTGTTCAAGTTCTTGCTGACCACAAAGGGCCCTTCTCAAGGTGGGGATAACTTGTGTGCATCAGTTTGATCCTGGATGACCCGAAGCACCAAATCACCTTCTTGAAAGGTTTTGGGCTTAACCCGACGGCTGTGATAATGGTGCCGGTCCTATTGATAAATCGCCGAGCGGGCTGCTGCCAAGTCACGCTTCTCATCTAGCAGGTCAAGTGCCTCCTTACGTGCTTGTTCATTATCAGCTTCAACATAAGCTGCCACGCGGGGCGAGTCATGACGGATGTCACTAGGAAGAACCGCCTCTGCTCCATAAACCATGAAGAAAGGGGTGTAACCCATAGATCTGTTGGGGTAGTATTGATACTCCATAACACTGATGGTAACTCCTCCACCCAACAGCCCGGCGTCCTTTGCAAAGGAACCAGAAGCCGGGGCTTGATGCCTTTCGAAATCTCCTGATTGGCTCTTTCTGCTTGACCATTGGATTGGGGGTGAGCTACTGATGAAACATCAAGTCAGATATGCTCACATTGACAAAACTCCTCCATAGCCCCCTTGGACAAGTTAGTGCCATTATCAGTTATGATACTATGGGGGAAACCAAAACGGAAAATCACCTTTTTCATGAATTGAACCGCCGTTGCCGCGTCACACTTACTGACCGGCTCTGCTTCCACCCACTTTGTGAACTTATTAACCGCCACCAAGAGGTGGGTCTTTTTATCCTTGGATCTTTTGAAAGGCCCGATCATGTCAAGCCCCCGCACAGCAAACGACCAAGTAATTGGAATCATCCTTAATTCTTGAGCCGGCACATGAGCTCATCATGAAAATTTCTGACAACCATCACATTTGCTGACCAGATCTTCTGCATCAGCATGAGCCGTCAGCCAATAAAATCCATGACAGAAAGCTTTGGCCACAAGGGACTTTGAACCGGCATCATGGTCACAATCTCCTTCATGAATCTCACGAAGAATCACTTGACCTTCCTCAGGAGAGACACAACGCTGAAACACCCCAGTGACACTATGATGATGCAACTCGCCATTAGCGATCGTCATTGACTTAGACCGCTGGGTTATCTGTCTAGCCAAGGTTTCATCCTCAGGTAATTCTCCCCCGGTCATGTAAGACAAATATGGCACCGTCCAATCTGGGATGACATGGAGAGCCGCCACCAACTGTGCTTCCGAGTCAGGAACAACCAAGTCTTCCTCTGTAGGTAACTTAATAGAAGGGTTATGCAGAATATCCAAGAAAGTGTTCGGAGGTACCGGCTTACGCTGAGATCCAAGCCGGCTTAAAGCATCAGCCGCCTCATTCTTCCTGCGACCAATGTGCTCCAGTTGATAGCCCTTGAAGTGTCCAACAACATCGTCAACTTCACGGCGATAAGCCGCCATGAGAGGATCCTTGGAATCCCACTTGCCTGATACTTGTTGAGCTACCAAATCTGAGTCGCCGAAGCACCTTACCCTTCTTAAACTCATCTCCTTAGCCATCCGAAGACCATGGAGCAAGGCTTCATACTCAGTTGCATTGTTAGTACAGGGAAACATCAACCTTAGCACATAACAAAATTTGTCACCTCGAGGGGAAGCCAAAACAACTCCAGCCCCGAGCCTTCCAATTGCCTGGATCTGTCGAAGTGCATAGTCCAGTATGTGTTGTCCGGCTTCTCTTCAGTTGCCTGCAAGTCCGTCCAATCGTTGATGAAATCCACCATTGCTTGAGACTTGATAGCAGTGCGTGGTACATACTTTAAACCATGAGGCCCAAGCTCAATAGCCCAGTTGGCGACTCGTCCCGTGGCCTCTTTGTTCTGGATGATATCCCCTAAAGGAGCAGAACTAACCACAGTGATGGGATGACCCAGAAAATATTGTTTAAGTATCTGGCTGGCCATGAACACCCCATAAACAAGCTTCTGCCAATGTGGATACCTTTGTTTGGACTCTATAAGCACCTCACTAATGTAGTAAACCGGCTATTGAACCAGATATTCCTTACCAGCCTCCTTGCGCCCCACCACAATGGACACACTGACAGCACGTGCGTTGGCAGCTACATATAACAATAAGGGCTCTTTATCAATGGGAGCAGCAAGGACCGGCGGCTCAGCCAACTGTCTCTTCAAATCCTCAAAAGCAGCGTCAGCAGCATCACTCCAGACAAACTCATCTATGTTCTTCATCAGCTGATACAACGGTATGGCCTTCTCACCTAACCGGCTTATGAACTGGCTTAAAGCAGCAATACGACCCGCCAAATGCTGACCGTCATTGACACACTTGGGTTTTGTCAAAGAGGTAATAGCCTTGATCTTCTCCGGGTTAGCCTCAATGCCTCTGTTAGAAACCAGAAATCCCAAGAGCTTGCCTGCCAGCACATCGAAGACACACTTCGCTGGGGTTAAGCATCATATTGTAGACCCGAAGATTATCAACGGTTTCCCTTAAGTCATCTATCAGGGTTTCCTTCTCTCTGGAATTTACCACAATATCATCCACATAAGCATGAACATTGCGCCCAATCTAAGTATGAAGGAAATTCTGCACACAGCGCTGATAAGTCACCTGGGCACTCTTGAGCCAAAAAGGCATAGAAACATAGCAGAAGGCTCCAAAAGGAGTAATGAACGTTGTCTTCTCCTGGTCCTTAACTGCCATCTTGATCTGATGATATCCAGAATAAGCATCCAAAAAACTCAGACGCTCACACCCCGCCGTAGCATCAATAATTTGATCAATACGAGGGAGAGCAAATGGATCAGCTAGACAAGCCTTGTTTAAGTCCGTGTAATCCACACATATACGCCAAGTGCCATTCTTTTTCAGCACTAGCACCGGGTTAGCCAACCACTCAGGATGAAATACTTCAATAATGAATCCGGCTGCCAAGAGCCGGGCCACCTCCTCACCAATGGCCTTGCGCCTCTCATTAAACCGCCGAAGAAACTGCTTGACAGGCTTAAACTTAGGATCAATATTAAGAGTGTGCGCAGCGAGTTCTCTCGGTACACCCGACATGTCAGAAGGCTTCCATGCAAAGATGTTCCGGTTCTCATGGATGAACTCGATGCGCGCGCTTTCCTATTTGGGATCCAGATTAGCGCTGATACTGAACTGCTTGGATGAGTTGCCAGGAATGAAATCAACAAGCTTTGTGTCGTCAGCTGATTTAAACTTCATCCATGGGTCATGCTCTATAGTGGGTTTTTTCAAAGACGACATGTCAGCCGAATCAACATTATCCTTGTAAAACTTCAACTCTTCCGCTGCACAGACCGACTCAGCATAAGCCGCATCTCCTTCTTCACACTCCAAGGACACTTTCCGGCTACCATGGACCGTGATGGTCCCCTTGTAACATGGCATTTTCAGCTGCAGATAAACATAACAAGGTCGCACCATGAACTTGGCGTAAGCCGGACGTACAAACAGAGCATGATATGGACTCCTGATTTTGACCACTTCAAAGCTTAACTTCTCAGACCTGGAATCGTGCTCATCTCCGAAGGCTACTTCCAGCTCAATCTTGCCCACTGGGTATGCCGACTTACCAGGAACCACACCATTGAAAAACAGTATTGGACTGCTTGAGATTCTTATCAGTTAACCCCATACGACGGAAGGTCTCATAATAAAGGATATTGATGATGCTGCTGCCTCGATCCATAAGTACCTTAGTAAATTTGTACCCCCAACTTGAGGTGCTACTACCAAAGCCAAGTGACCCAGGTTATCAACCCGGGGCGGGTGATCCACCCGGCTCCACATAATGGGCTGCTCAGACCATCGCAAGTATTGGGGAACTACGGGCTCAGCGGTGTTCACTACCCTCTTGTGAAGCTTCTGGTCTCATTTGTACAAACTTGTGGTAAAAACATGATACTGCTCACTGTTCAATTGTTTGGGATGACTCTGATATCAAGATAGCTGCTGCTGCTGACCCCCTTGGCTAGATTGTTGATTGTAACCACCTTGACTACCTTGATTGAAACCACCTTGATTATTTTGGTGGCCTTGAAAGCCGGAACTAGAGCCGCCACCTCCATGACTCGGACCATGAAAACCGCCACCGCCTGAGCCGCCCGACCCATGATTGCCATCAAATATGTTAGAATTCTTGAAAGCCCTCATGATCTTACAATCCTTCCACAAATGAGTAGCTGGCTTCTCTCGAGTGTCGTGCTTCGGAAAGGGCTCATTTAACAACTGTTCAAGAGTGGGACCTGACCCGCCAGACCAAGGAGGTGGCCTCCCCTTTCGCCGTTGATTGTTGCCCTGTGCATTGGTATTAGCCACAAATTCCAAGCTACTATCAGCCTTACGTTTGTTGTTTCCCCCTTGATTCGCCGGGTTATGCTGCGAGCCCTTCACATTGCCGTTCTTCTTTCCCTTCCCTGCCTTTTCATCATCAAACTTGGGATCCTTGGTACTATCAAAGTCAGCATATTTGACTAGAGCCGCCATCAGCTGGCCCATGTCATTACAATCATGCTTGAGCCACCCCAGCTTCTGTTTTAAAGGCTCAAAATGGCAATTTTCCCCAACATTAAGACTGCAGAGCCGACATCCATCTTATCATAAGAATGTATTATGGCCTTGACTCGGCGCACCCAATGGGTTGTGGACTCACCTTCCTCTTGCCTGCAATTAGTCAAGTCAACAATCGACAAAGGCTGCTTGCAAGTATCTTTGAAGTTATGAACAAACCGCTCCTTTAACTCTGCCTATGAGCCAATGGAATTAGGTGGCAACCCCTTCAACCAATTGCGGACCGTTCCATCCAACATCATGGTGAAATACTTGGCCATCGCAGCATCACTGACCTCTAGTAGCTCCATAGCCATCTCATAACTTTTAATCCACGCCCCTGGTTGTAAGTCGGCTGTGTAATTAGGCACCTTTTGAGGCCCTTTGAAATCCTTGGGTAAACGCTCGTTACGCAGAGCCGGCACCAGGCAAGGTACACCCCCAGTACTGTTGGTCAAGCCTGCCTCAATTGAAGTCATTGGATAAACCGGAAGGGGCTGGTAAGCCGCCTGCTGAGCCGCTAGCTGAGCCACCTGCTGAGCTGCCTACTCAATTTGCTGATGCACTCTATCCTGACCACGCACATTTGGAACTCCACCCCTTGCTGGGTCGTGCTTGCGCGGTTGATCACGGCGCTGGGCATTGCTTGAAATGGCTGGTGAGTCTATATGCCTGCTATAGCTCCTGCTCCGGCTTGGACATGGAGTTGAATGAATCGTGTCTCTGCTGTAAGAATAAGCCTCATGCTGTGCCAAGGTCATCTGAAGCAGCTCTCTAACCCTTTGCGTTTCAAGCGCTATCGGAGAATCGCCATCAACTGGGAGAGCCGCCAATCGTGCGGTCGCAACGATCATGTTCTCTAATGATTATAATAATGACCTGGTGGTACTGGTACTTGCTGAGGTGGAGCAGTATTCAGATGTGGGGGTTCCATCACCCGCGGCTGACCCGACGTTCCTGCTCCAGGCGCCACAGTCCGGTTCACCTCTGGCGGGTTACTGGGCCCTGCACCAGGCATGCAGAAAAGATTTCTAGGTTCATATACCGCAGGCAGATGGGACTGGTGCCTTCTCCTCATGACCTCATTAGATGCGTTCTGATCCAACGCAAGCTGAAAAGCCTGCGCCTGAATCTGCTGGCACCGAGCATCCAGAGCCGCCCGTTCTACACTGATCCTGACGTCCTTTGCCGCCAGGTCTTCCTTAGCTTGTGTTATCTCCTCACGTAGTTGTGCCACCTCCGCATCATGTTGAGCTTGATCCGCCGGATTAGCCACGGCGGTTAACAGAATCGTCAATTTATCCATCAAAGACATCAGAACTTGAGACGGCGAGCGCGCAGGGCCTCCTACCCGGGCGGCTGTCACCGCTGTTGATCTAGAAGTCACTGCTGCCATAGTTGAAGAATTTAACGCAGGTTGGGTACCAACCATGAAGATTCCGACTCTGCTCAGCGGCTCAAAGGGGTCCGGAATACTGCTGCCATCGGAACAACCCCCAAGCCTGTCGTCTTGCAGTTGATACAATGAATCTGTCTCACCCGTGGATGAGTCACCATCAGAGTAGATGGCCATCTCACCACCAGACACAGATCCTTCAAAAAAAATTCCCTCCATGTATGCATCCCACGAAGGCACGCCTCATGATGGGCTGAGCCTGGGCAGGTCTCGCACGCTGAGCCGTCTCGACGATGTCGGTGCAGATGACCGGCTCAGGGCCCGGCTCGCCGATCTTGCCGATGAAGACGTGGATTTTGCCGAAGGGGACCCGGTACCCGTACTCAATTGAGCCGGCGTCGAGGCCCCAGCCTGCGTCGTTGATGTAGAGCTTGCCGTGACAACTCTTGGTCATCCGGCCCACATCGTATCCTTTGAGCCCTTCGAAGCTACCCTTCAAGAACTCAAATCCACCGTGCGCTGGCAGCACGCTGGACGCTAACTGTCGTGGAATTGTCACGTCAGGTGTCCTAGCGTAAGGACTTAGTCGCGGAGCCATCGCAACTAGGAAGCTTAAAGGGGTTAAACGGGACAAAGGACATGAGGTTTATACTGGTTCGACCCCTTATGGTGAAGGTAAAAGCCTACGGTCCAGTTTTGGGGTGGTATTGCTTATGTCTCGATTACTAGGGAGCGAATCTTCTTGAACTAGTTCTCGATCTCTGGTTACTTGTTTTGAACCTCCGCCGGGTCGTCCATTTATATACAGAGGTTGACACCCCACGGCTCACAGAGTCCCGGCCGGCTCATAAATAGTGTCTGGCTCGGTCTCTCTCTATTCCTGCCTTACAATACAAGTTACATACATATGGCGGTTTATCTCTACGGTCCTTAAGTCGCCTTTGGGCCTTGGGCCTTTAACTGAACCGCCATCTTCAAGTGCCTCAATGGGCTTCACAATAATGAATCGCCATAGGTGTGACCCGACTTGTCTTGGGCGGGTCATGCCTAATAGTTATATCCCCAACAACTACGAAAGAAGAATTAAGACAAAATCTAACCATAACATTAAATATATGGATCCAAATTAGTCCCTTACGGAATAGCACATAAACTAGGGTTTAAGCTTCTGTCACTCTAGCAACCCATCATCTAATAACTACTCCACAATGCATTCCCTTAGGCCCAAAAGATGGTGAAGTGTCACGTAGTCGACTTTCACATAACACCACTAAGGGATTCACAACATACATATCATCAAAGAGGCCCATGCAAACCACCAATCCTCAAATCAGTAGGAGGCACCTAGGCCCCGTTGGGCTCAAATTGTGCCAACTGTTCTAGTGTCCTAACCACCACATTCAAATCTGGCAAAGTAGGTTGGGCTGGCGCCAAATGCATATTTGCAGAGGCTGCAGTTTCTACACTATCATTTGGAGTCCCTCTGAGACAGTAATGTTGCTGTCAGCCTGGCCAACTAAACCTTGAGGGTCCTATACTTCTTCCATGGGCTCCATTAACTCATTTAATTTCAGAAATTCCCCATCATGTAGTTCTTGATCCACAAGCTGATTTTCTTTATGCCTAGCCCAATGGCCCAAATGAGGGAGGTCTCCATCCTCCACATCATTGTCTGCTTCCAGCATTGCATTGTCATTGAGAGCCAACTGAAGGTTCAGGTTGTTTTGAGGGTGTTGATCTAGGTTCTCTTGTTCATGATGTTAAGAGGACCTAAAAGTGATTTTGCTGATTCTGATGGAAATTAGCTTGAGCAGGTACCGAGTGTGGATTACCAAACAAAGGGATTGGATCTTCATCTGGTGCTTTCGTGTCAAGCATTGTATCTTGGAGTATCACTACGGGAACCGTTTAAGTGACAGTTGATACGTCTCCAACGTATCTATAATTTTTAATTGTTCCATGCTATTATATTACCTGTTTTGGATGTTTATGGACTTTACTAAACACTTCTATATCATTTTGGGGACTAACCTATTAACCGGAGGCCCAACCCAAATTGCTGTTTTTTTTGCCAGTTTCAGTGTTTCGCAGAAAAGGAATATCATACGGAGTCCAAACAGAATGAAACCTTCGGGAGAGTTATTTTTGGAACAAACACAATCCAGGAGACTTGGAGTGGACGTCAAGAAGCAGACAAGGAAGCCACAAGGCAGGAGGGCGCGCCCTAGGGGGTGGGTGCGCCCCCACCCTCTTGGGCCCCTCGTGGCTCCCCTGACCGACTTCCTTCGCCTATATATATTCACGTACCCCGAAAACATCCAGGAGCACCACGAAACCCTATTTCCACCGCCGCAACCTTTTGTACCTGTGAGATCCCATCTTGGAGCCTTTTTTGACGCTCCGCCAGAGGGGGAATCGATCATGGAGGGCTTCCACATCAACGCCATAACCTCTCCAATGAGTTGTGAGTAGTTTACCACAGACCTTTGGGTCCATAGTTATTAGCTAGATGGCTTCTTCTCTCTCTTTGAATCTCAATACAATGTTCTCCTCGATCTTCTTGGAGATCTATTCGATGTAACTCTTTTTGCGGTGTGTTTGTCGAGATCCGATGTATTGTGGGTTTATGATCAAGTTTATCTATGAGAAATATTTGGATCTCCTCTGAATTCTTTTATGTATGATTGGTTATCTTTGCAAGTCTCTTCAAATTATCAGTTTGGTTTGGCCTACTAGATTGATCTTTCTTGCAATGGGAGAAGTGCTTAGCTTTGGGTTCAATCTTGCGGTGTCCTTTCCTAGTGACAGCAGGGGCAGCAAGGCATGTATTGTATTGTTGCTATCGAGGATAAAAAGATGGGGTTGATATCATATTGCTTGAGTTTATACTTCTACATCATGTCATCTTGCCTAATGCGTTACTCTGTTCTTATGAACTTAATACTCTAGATGCATGCTGGATAGCGGTCGATGTGTGGAGTAATAGTAGTAGATGCAGGCAGGAGTCGGTCTACTTGTCACGGACGTGATGCCTATATACATGATCATGCCTACATATTCTCATAATTTTGCACTTTTCTGTCAACTGCTCGACAGTAATTTGTTCACCCACCGTAATACTTATGCTATCTTGAGAGAAGCCACTAGTGAAACCTATGGGCCCCGGGTCTATTTTCCATCATATAAGTTTTCAATCTACTTTATTTTGCAATCTTTACTTTCCAATCTACATCATAAAATACCAAAAATATTTATCTTATCTTATTATCTCTATCAGATCTCACTTTCGCAAGTGGCCGTGAAGGGATTGACAACCCCTTTATCGCATTGGTTGCGAGGTTCTTATTTGTTTGTGTAGGTACAAGGGACTTGGAGTGTCTCCTCCTACTGGATTGATACCTTGGTTCTCAAAACTGAGGGAAATACTTACGCTACTTTGCTGCATCACCCTTTCCTCTTCAAGGGAAAAACCAACTCATGCTCAATAGGTAGCAAGAAGGATTTCTAGCGCCGTTGCCGGGGAGGTCTGCGCACAAGTCAAGACATACCAAGTACCCATCACAAACAATTCTCCCTTGCATTACATTATTTGCCATTTGCCTCTCGTTTTCCTCTCCCCCACTTCACCCGTGCCGTTTTATTCGCCATTTCTTTTCCATTTGCCTCTTTTCGCTTGCTTCTTGTGTGCCTATTTGCCCTGATGGCCTTTCCTAAAAACGTTGATCCTCACCTTATAAGGTTGGAAGAAATCAAAAACAACATTAGAAGTTTTATGACTTTACAATTTGAGCATAATAATTTCTTTAGAAACGAGTTTAAAGAACAAAAAAGCTTTATGGAATACATGAATAAAGAGCTTGATGATATGTCTAAGGAATTTTATGGTTTGAATTCTCAGTTTGCTCGTCTTGAAAAATCAATAGCCCAAATTTCTGATAAGCAGGCCACCTTAGTTAATAAGAAGGCCGCCAAACCAGAAGGGTTAGAAGGAAATAACGATGAAGATCTAAAAGTGATTGATGTGTCTCCTATTAAATCTTTGTTTTGCAATATGAATCTTGATAATAATGGGACTGGAGATGAGTCAACTTTAGTTAAGAGGCGTCCCAATGATTCAGAGTTTTTAGATCTTAATGCAAAAATTGGTAAAAGTGGTATTGAAGAGGTCAAAACTTTACATAGCAATGAACCCACTAACTTGGATTTCAAGGAATTTAATTATGATGATTGTTCTTTAATAGATTGTATTTCTTTGTTGCAATCCGTGTTGAATTCTCCTCATGCTTTTAGTCAAAATAAAGCTTTTACTAAACATATCATTGATGCTTTGATGCAAACTTATGAAGAAAAACTTGAATTAGAAGTTTCTATCCCTAGAAAACTTTATGATGAGTGGGAATCTACTATTAAAATTAAAATTGAAGATCATGAATGCTATGCTTTGTGTGATTTAGGTGCTAGTGTTTCGACGATTCCAAAAACTTTGTGTGATGTGTTAGGTTACCGTGAATTTGATGATTGCTCTTTAAACTTGCACCTTACGGATTCCACTATTAAGAAACCTATGGGAAGGATTAATGATGTTCTTATTGTTGCAAATAGGAATTATGTGCACGTAGATTTTATTGTTCTTGACATAGATTGCAATCCTTCATGTCCTATTATTCTTGGTAGACCCTTCCTTAGAACAATTGGTGCAATTATTGATATGAAAGAAGGAAATATTAGATTCCGATTTCCATTGAGGAAAGGCATGGAACACTTTCCTAGGAATAAAATAAAATTACCTTATGAATCCATTATGAGAGCGACCTATGAATTGAATACCAAAGATGGCAATACTTAGATCTATTCTCGCTTTTATGCCTAGCTAGGGGCGTTAAACGGTAGCGCTTGTTGGGAGGCAACTCAATTTTATATTTGTTCCTCCCTTTTTGTTCCTGTTTAGTAATAAATAATTCATCTAGCCTCTGGTTAGATGTGTTTTTATGTTTTAATTAGTGTTTGTGCCAAGTAGAACCTTTGGGAAGACTTGGGTGAAGTCTTTGTGATCTTGCTGTAAAAAAAACAGAAACTTTAGTGCTCACGAGATTTGCTGTCATTTTTTACTGGAGAGTGATTTTAGGTTGATTATTTTTGAAGATGGTTAATAGACAAATTCCTCACGTCCACCAATTTATTTCAGAATTTTTGGAATTATAGAAGTATTCAAAAATTACAGATTGTTGCAGACTGTTCTGTTTTTGACAGATTCTGTTTTTCGTGTGTTGTTTGCTTATTTTGATGAATCTATGGCTAGTATCGGGGGGAGGGGGGTATGAACCATAGAGAAGTTGGAATACAGTAGGTTTAACATCAATATAAATAAAGAATGAGTTCATTACAGTACCTATCGGGGGGATGAACCCCGGGCGGGAAATAGAACCCAGATCCTTTTCAAAAACAACGGGGCCAACATCGCCCCTCAAGCCGGCCCGCGCTTGGCCGGGTCGCTCGACCCGGCCAGGTCCCGCAACCTGGCCAAACTCTCCAACCCGACCAGGCTCCTCAACTCGTCCTCAATGGCCAGCACGAGACAACCGATCGAACCCGACACGCCAAGACTTCCCAGATAAGCAAGCTCTGCTCGTGGCGCGTTCCTCAACCCGGCCACGGGTCAGCTCCCGTCCCATCCAGGTCGTACGATGGGATGAGCCTTCATCCACCAGATGACCAAGGCAACAGTGCCCTGCCCATACCTCTGGTCAGCTGAAGCATAGCAACAGTGCCCCTCACCTACCCGCTGACCAGGGCCGGCGTGGCAACAGTGCCCCCATCATCACCACGGACGCCAACAAGTGGCGACATGATGGAACACCACTGTACCCGACTCGACTCGGACATTCCCCGACGAACGACAAGACGGCGCACATTACCCCTAGGCCCGCGGTGCCCGCACCTAGGGGAACCCGGCAAACCACAGGCACCCGGCGGGTCCCAGCCCGGGTCCTCCGACGCTGACGATCCGGTCCTATGGCTTTGTAACATTACCATTGTACCCCCGAGGGGTTGGCCTATAAAACCCCCCAGGAGCCCTCTCGCATATGGGCAAGTAAAAAGCAGGAGCAGTAAGCATACAGGAACTAGCCACCGATCAGTACAACACGCCTCGGTAGAAGGAGCCGCCTAAGCCCTGGTCGGCCTCCTTCTTTCTCGATATAGCTCCAGGAGCAACCTGTGCTATCACATATCAACCACACTCGACAGGACTAAGGGTATTATCTCTCCGGAGAGCCCCAAACCTAGGTATGTCTTGTGTCCCGCACTCGCTCATACAAACCTCGCCACTGGAGCCCACCAGCACCCTCGAGCCTCCTCCTCTCTTTAGCCATCCCATGGCATCTGCCTTGTGCCCACCATGATAGTTGGCGCTTAGGGAGTCCTGGATTAGGGGGTATCCGGATAGCCGGACTGTGTACATCGTCCGAACTATTGAAGCGTGAAGATACAAGACTCAAGACTTCGGCCTGTGTTCGGATGGGACTCTCCTTTGCGTGGAAGGCAAGCTTGGCGATTCGGATATTGTGTTTCCTTCCTTGTAACCGACTCCGTGTAAACCCTAGCCCTCTCCGGGGTCTATATAAACCGGAGAGGTTGGTCCTTAGAAGGACCATCACAATTACAATCATACCATCATAGGCTTGCTCTTAGGGTTTAGCCTCTACGATCTCGTGGTAGATATACTCTTGTACTACCCATATCTTCAATATTAATAAAGCAGGAAGTAGGGTTTTACCTCCATCGAGAGGGCCCGAACCTGGGTAAACATTGTGTCCCTCGCTTCCTGTTACCGTCAGCCTAGATGCACAGATCGGGACCCCCTACCTGAGATCCGCCGGTTTTGACACTGACATTGGTGCTTTCATTGAGAGTTCCTCTGTGTCGTCGCTGCAAGGCTGGATGGCGCCTTCAATCGTCAACAACACGGTCCAGGGCGAGACTTTTCTCCCCGGACAGATTTTCGTGTTCGGCAGCTTCGCACTGCGGGCCAATTCGCTTGGCCGTCTGGAGCAGATCGATAGCTACACCCCTAGCCATCAGGTTAGGTTCGGAAACTTGAACTACACAACGGATATTCGTGGAGACTTGATCTTCGACGGATTTGGGCCTGCACCAGGAGCGCCGAACAGTCACGATGAGCACAGCTTAGACCTGCTGTCGGACGAAGCTCGGGATATCACCCCTGTAGTAGCCTCAGATCTAAACCCGGAGCAGGTTGCGTTGCCTAAGGACGGAGGGGTGTACCTTGCCCCGCAGGCTGCACACTCATCGGCGGTGGAGCCGAACACAGGTCCCACCTCTGTGGAGGCCTGTAACCCCGGGCCCCCGGACTCATATCCGGTTGTTGGTTCCGGTCCGCACACCCTCGAGCCAGCCGGGCCAGGTTGGGCTCTGGCAATAGAGTTTACCGCCGCAGACATCTTCCAGCACTCGCCCTTTGGCGACATGCTGAACTCATTAAAGTCTCTCTCTTTGTCAGGAGGCTCTGGGCCGAACTATGTCCGGCTTGAGTGGGAAGCAGGTGACGAAGGAATTCGCTGCCCACCCACCACCCACTTCATAGCCACGGTCGATGATTTAACCGATGTGCTTGACTTCGACTCCGAAGACATCGACGGTATAGACGACGATGCAGGAGAAGTACAGGAGCCACCGCTCATAAGGCGGTGGCAAACCACCTCCTCATACGATATATATATGGTGGACACTCCGAAGGAAACCAATGGCGACGAGGCAGCGGAGGATAACCCCTCAGGAGGAAAAGCAAAGCATGGGCGTCTTCGGCGCCGCTCCAAGGCCCGCCACATCAATACCGGCCCCGGAGATGACAGCAATCCGGATGGTGCCAAAGAGGAATACAGCCCTAATCATCCTACCTTCAAGCAGGCCAGACCGGCCACGGTGGGATACTTGGAGAGGGACAACTATACACCCCCTCCGAAGACGAGGTAAGCCTCGGCAATGACGAATTCGGCGTGCCTAAAGATCCAGTGTAACAAGTTCGCTTCAAGCGACGGCTCATGGCCACGGCAAGGAGCCTGCAAAGGAAGCAAGAGCAGCTTAAAGCTGAGAAAGATTTGTTAGTGGATAGGTGGACCAAGATCCTGGCCACCGAAAAGTACAGACTCGACCGCCCTAACAAATGGCATACGCGACACAACTGGCTACCTCAATCTAAGCAGGAGAACCAAAGGCACACAACTCGACGTCCACACACCACTACAGTTCAAGACAGTAAGAAGGATAAACAAAGAGGCATCCTCAAGCCTCGGTGCAATGGTCATAAACGTCAAGTCAGGGAAGCTGGTGCCAAGTCTAGCAACTCCCAGTCTGGTTAACGGACAAAGAACAGCTCAAGCCTATTCGGCCCGAGCCACACACTCGATCAAGCATGCGCAATTCACCGTACTGCCAGAAGGATGGCAAAGCATACCAATAGAGTATGTCGAATCCTCAATACAACACAACCAGTTGTGTGTCGGAAACAATGAGGGGAGGCGTCTAGTCAAGAGACCCCCCAGAGCATAAAAGTACGACCAATCGCCCCCGATCATACTCACCACAGCAATTCAATTGCCGTACCCCTAGACCTAGTAGTCCGAGGGCTCCATAACACACAAAGCCCCCACGGATACGAAACCACAAATAACATCTTCTAAAGGATGCCAGGTGCAAAGGCCAAGTTCATTGGACCACCACACTAACGGTTGTTTTTGAATCACCAAAAATAAAATGCCACGCCAAAGATTAATTCTTCGGCACCTTCCCCTCATACGGTAATTTATCGTATGCAAACGGGATGAACCACGTTGACTAGATTCCACGTGATAAACCATTAGTCCAAAACCGTGTGATATAATCACGCCCACGGGCAAGGCCGGACCCCGCCATTAGAGCGAAAATCATACAGCTGCCGGAGTATCGGGTCGCGCATGCCTATCAAAATTTTGATATGAAAGCCAACTATCCGGACACCAACCAATGAGTCCGCGCTACTTCACGGTATAACGTCTAGGTTCACCAGGGTTTGATCAGGAACCCTTAGACCAACCACAAGAGGATGTTCAGCTGCCTCCAAGCATTTGCATTTACAAACTAACTTTGACGCAGAACAGGATTGGCGGCGTCGAATCGGCCCGGACACACAAGGGCAGGAACATGCAGGTAGAAGGCAGTTTGGATTCACTCTTGATCCACTCACAACCCCCTCCAGCCCGGACATCATAGGTTCCGCAAAAAACACCTCTTTTCATAATCATACATCGTACTCATATGCATAGACATATCATCCTACTACAATGCGTAGACTTAAATAACACTTATCGGCCATCGTTTATCGCTGACGCCTCTTTGCCAAAAAAACGGCAGCCACGCTTCGTGTTATGCCCGGTTATGCCAGGGGCTTCACAGTAAGGCAATAAAGTCCAACCACCTTTTCGGTCGCTCGACACCTCGAACTTATAACATTATATGCATCAGCTCCGAATCATGTCTTGGGTCATTGGTTGGGTTTGCCCGGCTCCCATGTTTTGGTACCTTACGTTCCGTTCTATCGGCTAAAGTAGCGTTGGGAGAACTACTGCGATTGTGTCCCGGTTCAGCCAGATGAGCACCTCAGTAGAGAAAGCCGAAAACTGACTGTCATGATGCAGCGAGAGCTGGTCAGCTGTTCGAGAGGTTGAAAAATCCTTAAAGATTTATTCCGCATAACGCCATTATAAATGCAGAGTGCGACGGATCGGTCTTCCGATGAGGCGCCAATAGAGCCCCTAGTTCGGCCTTCCTAACACTAGGGGCTGCGCCGACCATACTCGAATTCCTATGGCTAAGTGAGAGTAGTAAAGCCTTATAGTCCGATTGCCTGGTTCGTGGTGAGAAACACCTCTTTAAAAGGACCCAAACATGGGATAAAGAGTGTTCAAATATATCCCGAACACCCCCGTATTCTTTTTACGTGGGGGCAGAAGCCGACGACTGGCCAACTCTCAGGATTTACATACAATAAACAGCCGCACAGGAAGAACATACGTTCAAATAAAACAGGCAATATATAATGACAGTGCCATTATCCCATATTACAAAGAGCGGCACGAAGGCCCTCAGGGAAATATAATGTCTTTGGTACACTTATCCGCCGCAAGGCGGGCCCTTTTCAGTACACCTTCATAGTACAACTCGGGCTTGCAGTGCTCCTTACCCTTCGGCGGCCCCTCAGTCATCAGCTTCTCTGCGTCAAGCTTGCCCCAATGGACTTTTGCATGGGCGAATGGCATGCGCGCACCTTCTATATAGACTGATTGCTTGATAGCATCAAGCCGGGGACAGGCGCCCACAATCTGCTTTACAAGTCCGAAGTAGCTTCTTGGAATTGGCTCCGTAGGCCACAGCCGGACAACCAAGTCCTTCATGGCTAGTTCGGCCACCTGGTGCAGTTCGACCAGCTGCTTCAGCTGATCGATAAAGGGCACCGGATAGTTCGGCGCCAAATACTGCGACCAGAAGTTTCTCTCCGCGGACTTCTTCTCCTCGGTCCGGTAAAATTGGGCGGCATCTGATATGCTACGAGGCAGATCCGCAAACGACCCTGTAAAAACAAGAATTCAGCTTGTCGCTTAGAGTTCTCCCCACTATCATGTAAAAATAGCCATGAATACAACAGGCCTTACCACCAACAACTTTTCAGGCCTCCTGAATGTCCCGTACAACACCTTGGGCTTCTCCACGAGCATCTTCCGCGGCTTGGAGAGCTTGGGCGAGTTCGGATTCTTTCCCTACTAGACTCTGCTCCAAGCCCCCGCTTTTCTTCGTAGCCTCCTGGAGCTCCTGCTCAGCTGTGATGACCCTGGCCTCGTGTTTTTCATGAAGCACCTGTTCGGCGGCAGCCTTCTCGTTGGCATCAGCCATAGCTTTCGTCAGTGCCTCATATTCGGCACTCGCCCCTAGGTCATACAACACAAATACTTTTTAATAGGCACAATTTCTCATTCGTGCCTAATGCAAGACAATGTTTCAACATACCTTGCTTATCCTCTAATTGTTTCTTCACACGACCAAGTTCTTCCTCGGCCCGTTCCAGGCTATGCTTTAGTTCGGACACTTCCGCATTATGAGCGGCCGTCTTCTCTGTAGACGCCTGTTTTCAAACAAAGATGTACACGTCATTAACAAAGGTTCACACGAAAAAAGAGGACTTGATCCCCTGCCCGGCTCTCTATCTTTCGTCGGACAGTGTATCAGGGGCTACTACTCATTTTATTATGATTCCTTGAAGGTTTCTTAGAAACCATACCTCAAAAGCCTTTATAAGGCCAAGGCAGGACTCATTCAGCCCGCTTTCGGCAGACTGAATCTTTCCAACCATCGCACCCATGAGGGTCCAATGTTCATCGATGATAGACGCATTCTTTAACGTAGTCGATAGACCTCCCGACAGCTCTGCGTAGATAGAGGTTACCGGGGGAGTAGGCAAACCTCCCTCTGTTGAGGGTGGCCGCTCGCCCGATCCTGGAGCCTTAAAGGTCTCCAGGACCTTATCCGGCTATGGTCCGAACCCGAGATTGCCCCCATTGTCGATACGCCGTGGGGCCGCTGCCCCCATGTGTCTGGCTCCAGAGACATGCCCCCCTGCTCTAGGTCTCTTTGAGACGACACCTCGGTATCATGCCTGGACTTCAGAATAGGAGCCCCCGGAGGCGTCTCGCTCACCACAACATCCGAGCTCAACGAATCCTCTGATTAGGACTGTCCGGCAGGAGACCTTGCCGGGCTGTACGAGATGTGGGGACAGTTAAAACTACTGTACCCAGACGACCCTGGATGCATAGGCGCATTCGGATTTCGGTTACTTATTATTTTTCTAGGAGCTGGGCCCTGGGATCCCACTACGGGCTGTTATCGGCAGCCGGGGTGGATTCCTCTGGATGGGAACCTCTCCCCCTCTTGGGTGATTCGGCCTCCAGGGACGGGGAAGCCGCGTTTCTTCCCACCTTCAGAGTGAGGCTCGTCCTCCTCTGCTTCCTCCTCTTCGTCTTCGGAAGAAGGAGCGTCGTGGGAGTCTTCAGATTTGGCGTCCGAAGCCTCGAGGCGACAGAGGCCACTCCGGGTGTTCTTGACCTTCTTGGAGGCCTCCTTCTTTGGTGCCTTGTAAGGTGCAGGGACCAGCATCTTCGTTAGAAGAGGTCCAGCCGGTTCCTCTGGCAGCGGGGCCGGACAATGTGTCAGCTCCACCTTCTTTATCCATCCCTGAGGTCACGATGAAACACGATTAAAATGTCTCCCTCATCACATGCCAACTGAAGCATGGATGGACAGGGCGTGGCTGTAACTTACCAGGCTTGCAGAATGGGATAATTGATACCCCTGGTCCTCGGCGGAGTCCGGCCACGATTTGCCGGACTTGAAGAGTACGTTCTAGATATCCTTGTGGGAGGAATCATAGAGCTCCCGAAGGGTTTGGTGCTCGGTTGGGTCGAACTCCCACAAAGTGCAGGCTCGACGCTGGCAAGGGAGAACCAGGCGAAGTAGCATCACCTGGACTATGTCGACGAGTTTGACGTCCTTGTCAATCACGCTCTGAACGCGCGTCTGGAGTAGTGACAGCTCATCGGGCGAGGACTAGTTCGGGCCCTTCTTGGGCCAGGACATGAGCCGTAGTGGAGCTCCGGATCTGAACTCAGGAGCTGCAGCCCACTTTTGGCTGCGTAGTTCGGTGATATAAAACCACTGCTGCTGCCGCTCCGGCCAAACGTCCTAGGGCATCTTGCTCACCATGGCTCCCCTGCACTCGGCATGTTCGCCACTCACCACCTTGGGCTTCACATTGAAAATCTTCAGCCACAGGCCGAAGTGAGGCGGAATCCGGAGAAAGGGCTCGCACACGACGATGAACGTCGAGATATTGAGAAAGGAGTTGGGGGAAAGATCATGAAAATCAATCCCATAGTAATACATGACTCCACGGACAAATGGGTGGAGGGGAAACCCAAGCCCGCGGACGAAGTGGGGAAGGAACACGACTCTCTCGCGAGGCTCCTGAGTGGGGACGACCTGTCCCGCTGGTGGGAGATGGTGGCTGATCTTCGTGGCCAGATACCCGGTTTCCCGGAGCTTATTGATATCCTTCTCCCGGACGGTAGAGGCCATCCATCTGCCTCCTGCTCCGGATCCGGACATCTTTGGAAAACTTCTCTTCGATGGAAAAGAGGAGTGCTTGGGCATTAGGGCTTGAACAGAGGGGAATGAGCTAGCGGAAGGAGAAGGTGTGGGAAAAGAGAAAGAGACCTTATCTCTTTATAGGGGGCGTGAATGCTTTTTGCGCCTCCCCACTTGCCTGGTGGAACCCGTTCGACTCCCACTCACCGCAATTAGCGGTACGGTTGGATTACCCATACCCATATTGATGAGAATCCCGTGATAAGGGGACACGATCTTTGCTTCGACAAGACGTGCCAAGGAAACCGCCTCGCAATATACGCTGAGGCTGGATGTGGGAAAACAGTTCGCATAATGACCTGACCTTAATGACATGTCACGCTGTCTAGAAAGTTGCTAGCAGATTGCATTTGTGAAATATCATTCTCTCTACATCGATATATGAGGATCATTTTGCGGTTCCGGACACGGTTGAAGTGCTCGATAATTACCTTGGAGTATTCGGAGAAGGAACCCGCCTTGCGATGCCGAAGACAAGACTGCGCGCCGGACTCATCGTCATTGAAGCCTGGTTTAGGGGCTACTGAGGGAGTCCTGGATTAGGGGGTATCCGGACAGCCGGACTGTGTACATCGTACGGACTATTGAAGCGTGAAGATACAAGACTCATGACTTCGGCCCGTGTCCGGATGGGACTCTCCTTTGCGTGGAAGGCAAGCTTGGCGATCCGGATATTGTGTTTCCTTCCTTGTAACCGACTCTATGTAAACCCTAGCCCTCTTCGGTGTCTATATAAACCAGAGGGGTTGGTCCTTAGAAGGACAATCACAATTACAATCGTACCATCATAGGCTAGCTCTTAGGGTTTAGCCTCTATGATCTCGTGGTAGATCTACTCTTGTACTACCCATATCTTCAATATTAATCAAGCAGGAAGTAGGGTTTTACCTCCATCGAGAGGGCCCGAACCTGGGTAAACATTGTGTCCCTTGCTTCCTGTTACCATCAGCCTAGACCCACAGATTGGGACCCCCTACCCGAGATCCGCCGATTTTGATACCGACAGGCGCCCACCGTGGGGCAGCTCGAGGAGCTGGCCAGGAGCATTCTTAAGACGGGGCTCCCCTCCGACTCCGACGAGCCCGTCATGCTAGCGGACGACGTCGTCGACACACTCGCCGCATCCTTCACCGCGCTGCGCATCTCTGATGCGCCCGCGACCGATGAGTACCCTAGCAAGGTACTCAGCTACTCCGAGTCTCCCCTCTCCCTCGGTGGCATCATTCTCGCTGGAGCAATGGACGTCCACATGGAGGCTTTCGTCACCGGCACTGACGCCTCTTCCACGTCGAGCGCGACAAGGAAGGCTGCTGAGGCTAAGGCCGCAATGGAGTGGGCGGCCTCGTCCAACCCATTGCGCGCCGCGATGCAGAGCCTCCGCGTCCCCGTCGGCACCAACGCCGACGCCTCCAATGTCACCGAGGCCCGAGGCCAACTCGAGGAAAGATGCCAGCAGATGCTAGACCTGACCGAGACGCTCGCCGCCATGCAGCGTCGCCTGGACTCTGCTTAACTGGAGCTCAATGCCGCCTACAGCTTCACGCCCTCCGCGTTCGAGCCGAGCCGGGTCGCTGAGGTGCGAGCCCGGGGCGGAGCGATCGGCCGCGCCCTCGGCACCATCCCGACCGTCTACGAGACTCCGGTGAAGAATATGCACACTGCCCAGGCGGCCGCGGTCGGCCTGGATCAGCTCACAGGCGAGGACCTGAAGGAGTGCATCAAGCGGATGCACGAACTCCTCAACTAGCTTGCCCAGCCGGCCGGCTGCGGCTCCGCCCGTGCTGCCGGACCCGGCGATCTTCAGCACATGGCGTCCTTGTTGCCCAGTGAGGCACACTTCGGCCGCACCCGAACCCGGCGTGACCCCGCCCCTGCGGCCGCCGGCGGCTTAGTCGACGAGCCGGCCCTGAGAATGGACATGGACCCGGCCAGCCCAACCGGCATTCGGCTCCAACCGACCCGGTCCCCCGCGGCCCGGTCGCCAGCCGACTCGGCGCGCGCGCCATCGACGACACCGACGCTCGCCACTGCCTCGACCGGCTCGCTCTCTCTCTTGAAGTGGAGGAGAGCGGTGCTGTTGGGCCGGCGTGCTTCGGCCCACGCATCCGGGAGGAGCCCTTTCCAAAAGGGTTCACACTACCCCGCGACACCCCAAGTACAACGGAATCATGAAGCCGGAGGACTGGCCCACCGACTACACCACCACCATCGGCATCACTGGCGGCAACCATCGACTAGCTATGTGCTATGCAACGTTGATGCTCCAAGGGTCAGCCCGCACCTGGTTGAACAGTCCGCCGGTGGGCAGCGTGAACACGTGGGTCAATTTCGAGCAAGCCTGCGTCCGCAACTTCACGGGAACCTACAAGTGGCCTGGCCGCCCCAGCCAGCTCGCCATGTGCATGCAGGGGCCGACGGAGACCGGCCGCGAGAACCTCACACACTAGACCGAGCTCCAGAACAATTGCGAGGGCGTCCACGAGGTTCAAGCAATCCAGTACTTCGTCAACGGGTGCTGATGGTGACGCTGATGGTGACGGAAGATAAGTATGCCAACGCTGATTCCGCCATGAAGATCCAGGTGGCACTGGACGAAGCTGGCAAAGCAAAGCCAGTTCCCCCTCTGAACTGGCCGGCGAAAGCAGCCGGCAGCAGCATCAACACACCCACAAGCACAAGGCTGACCAACCGGCCTAGCGCTATGACAACCTGCTCGTCACGGACACCGAGCCCACGGTGGACCCGACAGCCAAACGTCGGCAGACCGGCAAGGCGGCGTGGTAGCCCGCCATGAGCTTCAAAGAGATGCTCAACGCTCCCTGCAAGCACCACAACGGCGCAAGGCTATCCGCACACATGCTCCGGCAATGCGGCATCACCAAGCGAATAATGCGAGGCAACGTCCCGCCCCCTCCGGCTCCGGCTCCGGGCGCGGGTCAGCCGCCTCCGCCTCCACCGCCGCCTCCAGCCGACAGCGCAATGCGCGACGACATCTACCCGGACCAGAACGCGGCCTACATCATCTTCACCAGCATCGGTGACGACAAGCGCAGCGAACGTCTCCACCGCCAGGAGGTGAACACCATCGTCCTGGCCAAGCCGGAGTACATGCATTGGTCAGACCGCCCGCTCACCTGGTCCCGGGAGGACCATCTGGCCATCATGCCGAATCCGGGTGGCTACACCCTCGTCCTCAACCCCACCATCATCGTGCGGCGCACGTGCAAGTTTTCCCAAGGCCTAATTAACGGCGACAGCAACATCAACATTCTCTACCGCAACACCATGACCAAGCTTGGCCTCGAGGCTAAGGACCTGGAGCCGACCCGGACGATCTTCCACGGCATCGTCCCCGGCCTCTCCTGGTCTCCCATTGGCCGGGTACGGCTCGATGTCTAGTTCGGCGACGGCAATCACTTCCGGCATGAACCAATATGGTTCGAGGTGGTGGACCTATCCAGCGCGTACCATGCATTGCTGGGCCGACCTGCGGTCGCCGAATTCATGGTGGCCCCCCACTATGCGTACCCGAAGATGAAGATGTCGGGTCCAAAGGGCCTCATCACCATCACCGGCGACTACCGCAAGTCCCTGGAGTGCACCCGAGATGGCACCAAGCTGGCCAAGTCGCTGGTCATTGCTGAGGAGCGACGCCAGCTCGACCAGATCGTCGCCTTGGCCGGCGAGGTGTCAGCCGCGCCGATCCCAGCCGAGGCGTCGGCTAACAAGGCCGCCTTAAAGCCCTCCAAGGAGACCAAGAAAGTGAAGCTGAACCCGAAAGACCCCAGCTGCAACAAGTACGTTGTCGTAGGCGCCCGACTCGATGGAAAATAGGAAGGCCAGCTCGTCGACTTCCTCCATGAGAATCGGATATCTTTGCATGGACCCCCAAGAAAGTACACCAAGCACAAACTCCACGTCCGCAAGGACACCAAGCCTGTCCTTCAACCCCTGTGATGTTTCTCCAAAGAGAGGAGAAGAACCATCAGTGAGGAGGTCGCCAAGCTTTTGGCGGCCAACTTCATCATGGACGTGTTCCACCCCGAGTGGCTGGCCAACCCAGTCCTCGTCCTGTAGAAAAACAAGACCTGGCGCATGTGTATTGACTACACCAGCCTGAACAAGGCATGTCCCAAGGATCCGTTCGCCCTCCCGCGGATCGACCAATTCATCAACTCGACCACCGTGCGAGCTCCTGTCCTTCCTGGACGCTTACTCCGGATACCACCAGATCAAGTTGGACCCGGCCGACAGCCTGAAGACGTCCTTCATCATGCACTTTGGGGCGTATTGCTACATCACCATGTCATTCGGCTTGAAGAACATTGGCGCCACTTTCCAGCGTAGCATGCAGAAATGCTTGATGCTGCAACTCGGCCGCAACATCCACGTCTACATGGACGACATCGTGGTGAAGACCAAGCAGCACCTGACGCTCCTCGACAATTTGAAGGAAACATTCGCCAACTTGCATGAATACAAGGTCAATCTCAACCCGAAGAAATGCGTTTTCGGCATCCCGGCCGGAAAGCTACTCAGCTTCCTCGTCTCGGAGCGCGGCATTGAGGCGAACCCGGAGAATATCAAAGCCATCGAGCGCATGCGCAAGTCGGCTCGGCTGCGCGATGTCCAAAAGTTCACCGGCTGCTTGGCCTCGGTCAGCCGGTTTCTCAGCCGGCTGGGTGAGAGGGTCCTGCCCCTGTACCAGCTGATGAAGAAGACGACGTCAATCGAGTGGAACGACCAGGTGGACGAAGCCTTCCGAGACCTCAAGGGCATGCTCACCAGCGCACTCGTCCTAGCCACACCGGCCAAGAAGGAGCCGCTGTTGCTCTACATTGCCGCGACCTCACGGTCGGTCAGCACGGTGCTCGTGGTCGAGCGACTAGAGAAGGGCAAGGTCCAAGCCGTCCAGCGCCCGGTCTACTACCTGAGCGAGGTGCTCTCCGCCTTCAAGTAGAACTACCCGCACTATCAAAAGATGTGTTACTACGTGTACTTCACCACCAAGAAACTGAAGCAGTACTTCCAAGAGCATGTCATCACCGTGGTCAGCACGGCCCCCCTCGGCAAGATCATCGGGTGCTGGGACGCCTCTGGCCGGGTCGCCAAGTGGGCGCTCGAGCTAGCCGGCGACACCATCCTCTATGAGCCCCGCACCACGATCAAGTCTCGGGCCTTGGCCGACCTCCTCGTCGACTGGACCGAGACCCAGTACTTACCGCCGCCTCCGGACTTGACGCACTGGCGCATGCACTTCGACGGCTCCAAGATGTGACTCAGCCTAGGGGCCGGCATCGTGTTGTCGTCCCCAAAGGGTGACCGACTTTGCTACGCACTCCAGATCCACTTCGCCGCCTCCAACAACGTCGCCGAGTACGAAGCCCTTGTGCACGTCCTACGGCTTGCAAAGGAACTCGGCATCCGGCGCATCCTGTGCTACGGCACCTCGGACCTGGTGGTTCAACAGTGCTCCGGCGAGTGGGACGCCCGCGACTCCAACATGGCAAGCTACCGCTTCCTCATCCAAAAGCTGTCCGGATCCTTTGAAAGCTGCGAATTCCTCCACGTCTCGCGCGCGAAGAGCGAGGCGGCCGACACGCTTGCCAAGATCGCCTCGTCCCGGCAGTCCATCCCGTCCGATGTCTCCCTTGAGCACCCGCGCAAGCCGTCTGTCAAGCCGTCTCCGGTTTCCAAGTCCATCCACGTCCTGGAAGACCCGGCCGCGGCACAACCCGGCCCGGGGGCTTCCGAACCCGGCCCGGCGGCTGCCGAACTCAGCTCGGAGACGGAAGCTGCAGACCCGGCCACCAACATCCTCGACCCAGTCATCGCCATACCTGACTCGGGGGCTGCTCAGCCTGGCTCGGGGGCTGCCGACCCAGAACCCACACTGGTGGCCATCTTCACCGTGGTGGCGGCCCCGTCGTGGGCCCTGCCCATCTCAGAGTTCCTGGAGAACGGCGTCCTCCCCATGGACGAGATCGAAGCCTGGCAGGTGCAATGCCATGCGCCCACCTATTGCATCATCAACAACGAGCTCGTCAAACGCAGCCCCATTGGCCTGTTCTAGTGCTACGTCGAGCAGGACCAAGGCATCGACAACCTCCTCGACATACACCAGGGCGAATGCGGGCACCACGCCGCGTCGCGGTCCCTGGTGGCCAAGGCTTTCTTCCATGGTTTCTACTGGCCTACAGCCCTCCAAGACATCGAGTCACTCATGCTCAAGTGCGAGGGATGCCAGCGCTTCAGCAAGCGCAGCCACCAACCGGTGTCAGCACTCCGCACCATCCCGATCGCCTGGCCCTTTGCGGTCTAGGGACTTGACATGGTGGGACCCTTCAAAACCGCCCGAGGCGGCATGACGCATCTGCTGGTGCCAGTGGACAAGTTCACCAAGTGGATCGAAGCACGACCAATCAAGAAATTGGACGGGCCAACAGCCGTCCGGTTCATCAAAGACATCACGGTACGCTACAGCATGCCGAACAACATCATCACAGACAACGGCACCAACTTCGCCAAGGGTGCGCTCGCGCAATACTGCTCTGTCTCCGGCATCCGCCTCGACCTGGCCTCCGTTGCGCACCCGCAGTCCAACAGGCAGGTCGAGCAGGCCAACAACCTCATTCTATCCGGCATCAAGCCGCAGCTTGTCGAGCCACTCATCCGCTCACCCGACAGCTGGCTTGATGAGATGTCGGCCCTCCACTTGAGTCTCCGAACCACACCAAACCGGTCGACCGGGTTCACCCCATTCTTCCTCGCCTACGGGGCTGAAGCCGTCATCCCGACCGACGTCAAGTTCGCCTCGCCGCGTGTCGCGATGTACACCGAAGCCGAAGCCAAAGAAGCCCACGAAGACGGCATCGACATACTCGAAGAAGCCCGCCTTCTGGTGCTCAGCCGTTCGGCCATGTACCAGCAAGTCCTGAGGCACTACCATAGCAAGAAGATAAAGCCCCTCGCATTCCGTGAGGGTGACCTCGTCCTCCGACTCGTCAAAGAGCAAGCCAGCCAGCACAAGCTGTCCTCTCCATGGGAGGGCCCGTTCATCATCAGCCGGGCCTTGTGCGATCGCAACGCCTACTACCTCATCCACGCACTCAAGTCAAACAAGTGCAAGAGAGACACCAACGGCGAAGAAACGACCTGGCCGTGGAATGCGGAACTCCTCTGCCAGTTTTATAGTTAGCCTTCTTTATGTATGTATCGCTGCCTTTTGTAAACGCATGAAACTATGGAGTCCTCGAATGATGCTCGGGGGCTGCCTTTCGCCGACCAAGTTATTGTGTCCCCTACTTTTTATGCATCACTATGCTTCTGAACCCGGCCACCGGTCTGACACGCTCGACCCGTGGGCTCGGGGGCTGGCCGGCTCGGTCGCCACCCGCCGCCTTCCTTGGTGATTCCTGACGCGCTTAGGACGCAGCGACCCCTCACTTCGCCCTAGGCCACAGATCCGGCTTCGGCTGTCGGCTGGCAAGCACAACGGGTCAGAGCTCAGCACGCCTCAAACACTAAGTCAAAGTCCACCGGCTCGACCAACCCGGCCCATCGCTCTAATATGCTGCACGACCGGCTGCTCGCCAATCGGCCCTGCCGGGTTGCCGTCAGCCGGCCTAGTGGGTGTTTCGCTCGCGCTCAACGTTTTGAAAACCTAAGTACTGCGCGCTCCTCTCAAAAAACCGAACTCCTTGTCATGGACCGGAGCCTCGCCCGTCAGACTCGTGGGGGGGGGGGGGAGGGAGGTTCGAGAGAGGAAAAAAGAAATAAATCGGTTCAAAAAACAAAAAGCAAAGGCAAAGACATTCACATGATTTACACATCACATAATATTTAAAGGGACCACGACCAGAGTTTATTACACCCAGAAACCCCTAGTGGGTGGGTGGACCTGCTACCTAACAAGCAAATTCTACTAAGTCATAAACAGGAAGGACGGCCTCAGGCGTCTCCGGCTCTGGGCCGCGAAGTTGACGGCTGCCCCATGGCGGCCTCCGGGTCCGCCGAAGTACCCGTGTCCTCCTCGGCGCCCCCGTCGTGGTAGACCCCCGTCTCCTCAGAGCTGCCCGTTGGGTCGTGCAAAAGCAAGCCATAGTCATCACCAACAATGACTCTGTCATCTTCAGCCTGCTCCGGGTGGAACTCGTCGTGGAAAGCAAACCCAGCAATTTAGCTTGCCCGGGAAGCAATCTGGCCGGCCTGCTCCTGCAACTGCTACTCTTAGCCAGCCCGCTGGCTCATCAGCACATCCAGCTGCATGTTCGGGTGCCAAGACAGCGTGAAGCGGAGCGCCATCTCGGGACGGCGCGAGCGGCAAAGACGCGCCACTCATGGAGACGGTCCGGCCCCATCTCCAGCCAACGCACGAGCCGCGTGAAGCTGGTCGGCGTGACAGAGCCCGGCCACAGGGCCGCCATCATTGCTGTACTGGCCTGGGACAGCCACCCCATCTGATCACCCAGAACCCGCGGGCGGGCCTCGGCAGTGGTCACAATCTCCGGGAAGGTCCACACCACCTGCAGGTCGGTCCCGGAGCCGACGACCCCCAGCAGGTCACGTTGGAAGCGGACGGCCTCCTCCGCCAGTTGTTGCGTCTCCGGGAAGGCTCCTGTCAGAAAGCAAAGCAAGTCAGAAAAAAGACGCCAAGGCCAAGAAGCCGGATCCCAACCCGGCAAAACTCAAGAAAAAGCACTTACTGGAGAAGGATTCTTCCAGGTGCTGCACTTCAAGCAACGTACCGCGCCGCTCCCGATCAATGGTACAGTCGCGCTCCTGGAGCGCCTTCTCCAAGTCGGCCTCCTTGGCAAGGATCGTCTTCAGCTCGGCGTCCTTGTCCTCGGCCGCCTTCTCGGACGCCTCGCACCGACGGGCCTCCTCCTGGCGGGCCTCCTCCTCCATGGTCACCTACTCCTTCAAGCGTTCCACCTCGGCCTCCAGCTGGCCCTTGTCATCGGCCAACCTGCCGCATTGCTGGTCTGCCTCGACCAGGGCCCGCTATGCCTCCACCACCTTGGCGGCCTCTGCCTTGAGGCGCTCTACCTCGGCCTCAAGGTGGCTCTCATCGCCTGCCAACTGCTCGTGCAACCGGCTGGCTTCATTGAGCAACCGCCGGGCCTTCGCCGCCTCTGCCTTCGCCTGCACCACCTCAGCCCTGAGACTGCCGGCATCGGCGACAAGCCGGTCGTAGTGGTGGTAGGCCCAAAGCAGCCGGGTTTGCCGAGCCAACACCTCGGCTGCGAGAAGAAAATTCAGAAAAGAAAAACAAGATTTAAGATTCGACCCAACTGTTACATAGTTGGCCCGAATCTTGGGGGCTACACCGAGTCGGTGCGCTAGCACCCCTCACTAAAAAGAGCATGTAGATACCTGCGGCAACGCGGAGCTCCTCCTTCTTAGTGGCGAGCTGATTCTTGAGCTCCCGGTGCTTGCCAAGGAGGCGATTGAAGACGCTGATGTGGTAGGCGTCCAGTTGTTGGAGAAGGCATGGATCAATTCGAAGATGCAAGATTTAAGATTCGACCCAACTGTTACACAGTTGGCCCGAACCTCGGGGGCTACACCCAGTGGGTGCCCTGGCGTTCCCCCAATAAAAAGAAGGCACGGAGAAAAAAGTACCAAAAGGCGGAAAAGAGGCTTACCAGCAAGGCGCACTCCAGCTCCCGCGTCCGTTCCACCTCGTCCTGGTCACAGGTCTCGATCCGGTCCGCCCGCCACAGACGGCGGCTCACGGTGTCCATAACCGCCTCCTCCTGGGTCTGAGGCCCGAAGACAACGGCTGTCCCGCTCCGTGCCGGCTGCGGCTCGGCGGCCCGACATCCCCCTGGCCTGAGCACCAGGGCGTGCTCTCTGCCGGCCGCCCCCGCCGCGGCCGGCGCCTCCTTCGACGCCTCCTCCGGCGTCGCCACCAACCAGGCCACCGGGGCGGCCTGCTGCACCACCGTCGGCTCGATAGCTGGGGTGGCCCACAGCGCCACCACCAGTGACGCTTCCTCCAAGACGGCGTCGCCGCCACCTCCGTCGACCCCCGCCCGCTCGACCATGGCGGTCCGTGGTGGGGTGTCGTCTCTAACAACCATGACCTCCCGGGCGAGGTTCACCACTTCCGCACGGCCCCCTTGGCCGTGCTCCCTCACCGACGATGGATCATAAACCGTCACCACCACCATCGTGCCTTCCGGCATCTCACGCCACACCGACTCCTCGTCGGCTCACGCCCATGTCACCGCAGCATCGGCCCAGGCCTGGACCGATGCCGCCTGCAGCTCCGCCTCGGCCCTGTTTCGATCCCGCTAGGCCAGGCCTTCGGTATCGGTCGGGTCCAGGCTGAGGTCCGGGTCTGCCGTCTCCTCCTCCTTGTCCCGGTCGATGGCGGCGGACCAGCTCTGCCGGAACACGGTGCCCTCGGCGGCTGCAGCATTGGCCGCCGCCCTTGCCAGCGCGATTGGCAACCTGAAGCCCAAGACAAAGTGAACAACACGCAGGGCCGACCTAGCTACTCGGATGCAGATAGAAGAAAAACTTACCCCGACAAGACCAGGACAGCAAGCCTCGCTGGCCTCTCCTGCGCGGCGCCACGCCTCCTCTTGGCGGCCGTCCACGCGCCCCCGGCCGGGTCCGATGCGCGCTTCGTGGCTCCAGCAGTGGGGGTCCCCAGACTTTCCTGCCTGCGGCCCGCGGCGTGGCTCCACCAGTGGCCCAGTACGACCCGTCTTCATCAGCCGGCACTCAAGACCCTCGTGAGGGGCCAAGCCTCGCGGGGCAGACGACACAAGGCCTCCTCAGGAGCGGCCTCACTAGGCAGGCTCGTGAGGGGCGGATAGATCAAGGCAAGGGGTACCTCGCGAGGTTCCCGTGATGCAAGCCATGACGACCAAGGCCAGGTGGGCGTCAGGCGGGTGCCAGCATGCGCAGTGTCCTCGTTTCCCCTTTGGTGCCGAGGGGACAAGCGTAGGCGCGGAGTACTGAGGCGTCCGGCAAAGGTTTCCTTATCGGTGCAACAAGACCAAGACCAACAGGACAGCAGGATGGAGGTCATCGTGGAGCCCAAGACGGCGTCACCACCAGCGCCTTTGACAAGCAAAGACCACCTTTAGTCAGGATAACTTGTACTAGCTATCCCCTTCAAATTGGTTGTTGTTGGATCCCTTCCTGCTCAATATTTGGGAAGAGGACCAGGGCCTCTATAAATAGGACTAGCCACCACCATAGAAGAGACGGGTCCATTCGGACTAGTACCACCCAACAAGCACAAGAACACCTCGCCTCCCAAGGCTAGTTATTCCCCTGTATTATTCATCATTAGCCCAAGAGGCAATCCACCACCACCACATTGGAGTAGGGTATTCCACCACAATGCACTACAAAAAAGACACATCCGTGACATTTTGGGCCGAACGAAAATTTTATCTGTCATACATATGACACTTCTGTGACGATAATTGTGACAAAACCCGGTATCATCATAGATGTGGTGGGCTCCTACTTCTATGACAAAAAATCATGACAGAAAATGGGCTTTTCGTCCTGGGCGGGCCGGAGACGCAGCTGCATGACATTCCTTGGGTCGTCCATGACGGAAAAAACCGTGGTAGAACCGAGGGCGAGGTAAATTTCGGGGAGTTCCCGGATACGGTGGGTGGTCGGGGCCGAGCGATGCATGTTTCTCTCGTACATGTACGCACGTGTGTGCGAGGCGTTGGCTCTAACTGAACCCGAGCGAGGCGTTGGGCTCTAACTGAACCCGAGCGATTACTCTGCAGGCTATGCCTTACTAAACCCGAGCAATCGATTCCTTCACTACTACTGCTAATTGAAGCCGATCGATGCTGCCTCTCTGGATTAATAGTGAGTGTTGCGGGGGGGGGGGGGGGGGGGGCTGTTGGATGAATAGTGAGTGGTGGGAGTGGATGAACAGGACCCGTTGCATTGCCTCTGGATGAACAGGACCTCGATCGATCGAGTCGGTTGGGGCCAGATGAACAGGACCCCGTGGAGGGCTGGATGAACAGGACGACCCCGTGGAGGGCTGGATGAACAGTAGACGGTGGAGGGGTGGATGAACAGTAGCCCATGGAGGGGTGGTTGAACAGGAGCCCGTGGAGAGGGGTGGTTGAACAGTAGCCGGTGGAGTAGCGCGAGGTGGAGGCTGGATGAACAGGAGCCCGTTGATGAACAGTCGCAGGTGGAGGCTGGAGGAGGTCGACGGTGGATGAACAGTAGCCCGTGGAGGCTGGAGGAGGTCGACGGTGGAGATGAACAGTATCCCATGGAGTCCCGTTTTGCGGTACGCCACACCCCTCCTGATGAACAGGACCCCGTTTCGACTGTAGCGCTCCAACACAAGTCTGTTTCGTCCGTTTTGCGGTACGCCACACCCCTCCCGATCAACAGGACCCCCATTTCGACCGTAGGAGGTCCGTTTTCTCTGTTTTGCGGTACGCCAGAACCTTCCTGATCAACAGGATCCCATTTCGAACATGGCCGGTGGAACACAAGGCCGTTTCCTCCGTTCCGTGATATGCCAGGCCTCATTTCCATTGCCTGTTCCGTCCAAGCCCTCCCGATGAACACGACGACGCATTCCGTTCCGACTCAGCCGGTTGGCTCCCCATGAACACGACGACGACGATGTTTCTCCGTTCCGACCCAGCCATGTACACGAGCCTTGGCCGTACGTATATATGCGCAAGTAGGCGTTCGAGACCCCGCCCATATGTACACATACGTGGCCGTATTTTCTTTCTTGCGCACTGGCCATTGTATGTACGTGTACATGCTATGTGCGCACCTCTACTACGACACATGCGCGCCTCTACTACGACACGTGCGTGCCTCTACATCCACCAGTATGTACGTACATGTTCGCGACCAGAATGACAACACTATGTACGCTTCGACCAGGTGGGTCCTGACTGTCATGCACTTCCTTGCGTGCGAAGATGTAGCTGGTAGGTCCCAGCAGTCAGGGGGGTGAATCGTTTTTTTGCCCGGACGCACTTCCTTGCGTGCGAAGATGTAGCTGGTGGGTCCCAGCAGTCAGGGAGGAAACGTTTTTTCGCAAAATAAGGTGGCCCATCCGGTGGGTCCCTGCTGTCCGGTGGAGGAATAATTATTTTGCGCGTAATAAGGAGGCACTTCCTGGCGGCCGCCATGGACCCAGCTGTCAGCCTTTCCACGCACAGTACTCTTCCGATGGAAGTCGGTCGTTGACCACATTGACCACGCCGTGCCAAGAGCACCACGGCTGTGGACGACGGCAAGGCCTGGGAAGGGGACGACGCAGAGCCGGGGAAGACGCGGCAGTGGAAGCCCGCGTGGAGAGGAGTACGAGGGTTCACCAGTTCGGCTGCGGTGTGAGGCTGCCGTCACCATAGAATAACAGGGGTGTGGGTGAGTAGAGGGATGCCTTAGCCAGCGGTGGGAGTAGTAGGGGGCGCTGAGGACTGCGCGGCATCACAACCGGCCACGGGAGGCGGGAGCAGGCGGTCCCACCAGCGCTGCTTTGGCGGCTCGAGCAAGAAGATCAGAGACTGAAGAAACACGACGGCCGTTGGATTGACATCCAACGGTTATGTCTGCTAGAATCGTTTGCTGACGTATATAATAACTAAAAAAAATCTTGCATACGCATCAACTAAACAGGCCCACAAGTCAGACCAAACCTTTTTTTAATAATTTATATATAGCTCCTAGTAACTTCTTAAGCAATTTATTGCAGTCGTTTTTTTTGGTTGGCCAAGGCCAATTTTGCATATTTCTGTGGGTTCCAAACTATTTTTAATACCGAAATGTCGATCTAGATTTAAAGTACTTTGAAGATATATTTAAATTAGGTTAATGCCCAGTGAAATAGGAATATGAAACTGTGAAAAAATTTATAAAGTAATTGCCAATTTGTCATCTATTTTTATATTTACAACCCATTTCATATTACTTTCAAGATTTGCAGGCGTCTTGAAAGAGTTGCAGCCCATCAGGGCGTAGAATAATAAGTTGGCATGGATTGGGTATTCTTCAGAAAAATAAATTGGGCTCATTTTCACAAAGAAAAAATAGTTGGGCTGGTCACATGGTGAACATAAAATATAAGCCTGGGCTAGACGGGCCACAACCCAGTTCAAACCCTGTTCCGTCTCAACAATAACAAAAAAAATACTGCTCGAGCAGCTACGTCCCAGGTGTCAGCCGATCTTGTGCTGTTCTCTTGTCTATTGACTATATACGCTCACAATGTCGTGGGTCCCACATGTCAGGAAAACACTAGGTGGAAGCATTTTATTTTTCCATACGCTGACGTGGTGGGCCCCTACTGTCATCCTATCCACGTACTTCTGCCGATTCCTGTTGTTTGTTGACCATGTTGACAACGCGAGAGGGCGGCATCGTGGCGAGTGCACCAAACCGCACGGAGGACATCGGCGTTAACCATTTATGAGACGGTGGGGCGCGATGTGTGCGCTGAGGCGCAGCCAGCCATGGGAGGTGGAAGCAGGCGGCCCCGCTGGCGCTGGTTTAGTTTTTGCGGCTGGAGGAAGACATGACTGAAGAAACATGACAGATTGTAAAAGCAGCAGGAGTACTTAACAACCTTAACTGAAACCAGCAAGGGCACTTAACAACCAAAGCTGAAAGCAGTATGAGTACTTATACAGGTTCAACCGTACAAAGCACGCCTCGAACAGTGCTACTTTGCCTACAGTTAACCAAGGGTGAGGCCGCCAAGCCCCAGGACAAGGCTCAGGCGCCACCCCATTCATCCACAACCTTTTGAAAGTGGCTTCATCTCGCAATGTGGTCAATAAACATGATATTTGCTTTAGAGCCATGGAAAAGCATGAACATAATCTTCTGTCCTATTCTCCAAAATGGACGGGCCTTCATTATTTGAGACCACCCATGAATAAGTATCTTTTCACCTCCAAGGGGAATTGAGTAGGTCGACATAAACATCATGTTGTGACCAAGCGCAAGTCTGACCCGACCATTGTCAGGCATCTGTATAGGAACAATAGAACTGGGCAGTTTCTGTTTCAAGAAGATCACAGCTGTAAAACTGTGTATAAGCAATAGTTTATGAACAACATATATAACAGAAAACAGCTCATACCATAAGTTTCTCGACACAGTTGGACCTGTTCAACGAGTGCAGCAGTGGCACACATATCCCACGTGGCCTTCCACCATTGAAACGCCCCACAAGGACCTCAAGACGATCAATAAAGTGTAGGAACTTGTGGATGTCGTCCCAGTCAACTTCAGTGCCATCAGTAACAGCCGAGTTACTACAGAATAACAAACGAGCAGCCTGCTTAACTCTGAAAAAACCTACACGTGCCACCAATTATAAGAAAATATTAGTTAGAAGTAGCATCTTCGTGAGAGATTCGTTGCTACTTCTAAAGTTAAATTGTGATTAGTTAAACAGAATAGGTGGATTAAGAAGTAATCGAGGCAACAAGCAAGAACCAGATACAAAACTAACATGGATGAACAATTGGAACAACGTCGGGGTGGAAGATCGCAGTGAAGATGAGACCAGGTTTTGCTATTTCCATCAACATTTGTGCGCCAACTTTCAGTCCATAACACTTGAGAAAGTTTATCCAAGTTCGGACATAAAAAAGCAGCGATCTTCTTGGTTCATGAAGCCAACTCGGAACTTATATCCATGGCTTGTCTTCATTGTGACCATTAAACTAGTGTATTCAGTTATGGCAAGGCCGAGCATCTTGAGTACATGTGTTCTGGAAGAGCAAATAATGCACTGCAGGAAAAATAATATGAGAACACAATGTATTCCCTATCCAAATCTAGAAATAACTTCCTCCTTCACGTCATTGTTGACCATCGTACTAGTAGTACCTTTTATCCAAATATAGCAATCCAAATTTCCAAATTAGTTGACAGCATGTTCAAAAAAACCCACCCTCCCAGATAGAAAAGAGGATTCTAGGAACATACTGTGCGCGTTTCAAAATCCTGTGTTAGGATGAGAAGGAACAAGTGTGGCGTCTCGCCGAGGGCATAGAAACCTGTAGGGTACTCGCACTTTGGCACTGCAAATGAAACACACTAGATTCAGTAGGAAGAAAAATGCATCAACGGCGCAGGCTGCCATCCTAGGATTACCTGCGACGAAGGGACTTGGATTTATCGAGGATGTATGAATAATTCGTACCTAGTTCTCCATGAGAAAACGCTATGCAATCGCCGAGAGGGGGTTTTCTCGGAACAAGCAGACGAGGGAGAAGGAGATTCAGGCCCAATGAAATATTGCCGCTTCGTCCGTCCAGCTTACTGCTAAAGCCAGAAAGGCGGGGTTTGTGATTTGACGGCTCATTGGGCATTACTGCGGCGCTACGACTGGGGCGTGTCTACCGTGCAGTTGTGCACTCTAATTTGTGCATATGGTATGTGGACCTCATTGCCTGTTGCCCCATATATCAGCGGAAGGAAGTAGAAAGACAGGAGTAACTAGTTACACATAAATATATATTTTGACACAGAGATACTCCCTCTGTAAAGAAATATACAAATCTTTTATATCACAATTTTATATATAAGAAAATCAAGGGGAATATATATAACATACATAATTATAAAAAACAGAGTTGTTTTTAACACAGTATAGACGAGTTGGTGATGATGGTGTGCCTGCCATCCTGCAATATAGGCTGTCCGATTTATATCTGACGGATAGGAAGGAAACTATGGCAATTTTGCAAAAAGGTACCCACACACCTCTCCACATTTGAAAATAAGGCCTTCCCTCATTCATCCTTTTCTCTCACAAGATAAAATACTCATAAAAATGCACCTTGATGTTACGTGCAACGCACGGGCATTATGCGGTTTCAGCTTTTTTTATGGGGGTTCAGCTGAGAATATAATACTCAGACAGGCTCACAGTTCTGGACTTTGGGCCGCAGGCCCACCCTGCATGTTTGCGGGCCCATGTGTTCTACCTCAGCGCTTTTCATATTGCAAGCGATCGGTACGGCGCTGGTTTTAGATGCTGTCGCAAGGCGAATACACAAAATTGAATAACGCACGGTAGCTGTTGGAATTAAATCGAACGACAGTTCCTAACCAGCAATCAGAGTTGCAATTCTATCAACGATATACCATGTGATAAATAATACTGTCATACTACTTATACACATAGGACACTTGTTTCACCATGCCAGATTATTACATCAAAATCTCTCGGAGGATAGATCAGTTCGGCAGTTGCGTGCTGCTACTGAAGAATTTCAAAGTTGATTTGGACCAGCTCTCCTTGCCGAGAAAGTTCGATTTTGACATCATCCCCTACCGCAAGATATGATTTAGATTTGAACCTTGACCATCCTTTAGCATCAATCATCATGCGACCATCCTTTGTACTTACGGTATATTGAGCAGGTTCATTCACACCAAGGCTGCCCATGGTAAGAGAAACTTGGCCGCGGTCGCCCGGATTGTTGAACGACTCCCTCGTTGCTCTAGGAATTCTCTGTTTGCAAACAAGAAGACATACCCAAACAGTTAGATCAACACAGTGAATCATGTGAAACAACATGAAAAGAAAAAAGAACGAAGCACTTGGGCGGCCAATGCTTACCAAGAAGGTGGACATGTCGGTTTTCGTAAGGACTTTGGTATATGAAGTGCGAACTGCAGCCCAGTCTGTTGCCGGTGCAACTGCACGGGCCGGAGCAGATGCAAGTGCAAGTGTTGGTGCAGGTGCCGAAGCCGCTGCTGCTGCCGGAGATGGTGCTCCTTGTAGAGCTGGTGCCGGTGTCGGAGCAGGTGCCGGTGTCGATGCCCGATCCTCCGGTAGATCAGACTGATCCGCTGACGCGGTCGGTGCCCAATCCTCAGCTGGATCAGACTGAGCTGCTGCCGCTGTCAGTGCTAGAGCAACTGCCGGTGCTCGATCCGTTGCTGAAGGTGGTACCGATGTGCGAGACAGCGGCGATCGTGTCTGGTCTGCTATGATCAGCTTTCTAACTTGACTAGGATCCGTGACCTTGATCCAGTCTTTTTCTTCATTTCTTCTAAACGCGAGAAGGACTAATTGTGGCGTTTTTGTTAAACCAAACTGCAGTTCATCATAGGGATTCAGCTTGTACTCAGACAACAGACTGATCCAATTTTTTCCAGTAATATAAGTGATGGACAGTGCCTTCGTTACTGACACGACATAAGAAGTCAAACCTGCAAAAATAGCCATCGTAGAGCAAACCAAACGGTTTATTCTGTGATGAATGTCACATGGCAAAACCTGCATCATAAAATTGCAGGAAAAGAAAGAAAACATGACATTAAATCAATAAGATTTAGACAGTAAATCAATAAGATTTACTTGATGTGACACGAGTGAATCCTTACCAGGAAATCACTATGTTGAAGTACTAAACAGAAGATTGATCGTCCAACTACGGCTGGCATGCAGGGGCCCCTCCTACTCCCACAAGCAGGACAGTCCAAAGGTCGTGACAAATCGTATGGACCGAACATCCATGGGACTGGAAATCCTGGTGGGTGCGATAAACCCTGCAATGCATACAGATATTGGAGTGTAACCATAATTGATAAACCGTCCTCACAAAAAAGATGATCTGGATACTTCAAAATATACAGACTGAATTGAGTGGACAGACATTAACATAGACCGTTCTCAGGACTGACCACACACCAAAAGCGGCAGTACTAATAAACAATACAGGGTTCACAAACACAAATCAAGTACTGAACAATAGTACTTACTACAGACAAGCAAAGTTGCACTAATTAAACTCTGCAGACTATTTCTTGCCACCGACCTACGGGATGAACCCCGCATAACTGACTAGGCCATGGACTTCGTGAGAGATGTCTACATGCACCATCACCATCTTGTCAACCTTGGAGAACCTAACAGAGTGGTCTTTCCACTCATAAACATGATGATGAAGACAGGCCGCATCAGATTTGTTGGGAAGCTTTACAAGAACCACACCCTTCGTAATCGAAGGCACAACCAGGAAATTGTTGTGGTCAAGTACAGCCTCGAGAACACGCCTGACAACAATGCTACAGGAAAACACTAGTTCAGGACACGTGGCGACAAGGACACAACAGCTGGATAGTTTAGCAGTAGAACTCATCCCCAGGTCTTCCAGTTCACACGGCATGACTTTGAGAACTTCATCTCCACCGCGGACCTGGTTCTAATTCAAACAGAAACCATATTTTATTACTACCTCCGTTCAGAAATATAAGATGATTTTCGATATTATACTCCATATATGACTACATATACGCACAGAAATGAGTGAACAAAGACACTAGAACATGTCTTCAAAGGCATGAGAGCAGAGGGATTACTTGCAATATCCATAACACAAGTTACTGAGGCAAATATACCCTCTTCAAAGGTAGCATTGATGTTCATAAAGTACTCCCTCCGTCCCAAAATTCTTGTCTTAGATTTGTCTAGATACGGATGTATCAAGTCACATTTTAGTATTAGATACATCCGTATCTAGACAAATCTAAGACAAGAAATTTGGGACAGAGGGAGTAGTTGAAAGTAATCTATAAGAAATCAGTGTCAACCTCTCGCATGTTTTGGTCAAAAGAGGAATTTAGAACCGTCATTTGGCACACTAAAATCACATGCAAGATCACCCAGAAAGTTGTACTACCAGTACTAGTACTGCATGTTAGATGAAAAAACACGATCAAGATCGAGAAAAAGATCGTCAACAAGAGACATTACCTGGACTTGCTTAATGAGGGATCCCGGAGAGGGGGGCTTGGACAGGGCGATGGCTTTGAGCTTGTCTGCGGTAGTCTCGGCGGGGTGCTTGCGCTTCTTCGTACCATGAGCCTCGACGGTTTTGGCCAGAGCCATAGACATCACGTCGGCCGGTGCTCCAGCGTCCATCCAAGAGAGGAAGCTGAGAGAGAAGAGTGAAAGGAGGAACGAGATGAGGGAGAAGCGAAGCGAGTGGGGGTTTTCTTCAAGAGAGGAAGCTGAGAGAGAAGAGTGAAATGATGGTTGCTTCGTCCGTCCAACTTACTGCTGGAAAGGAGGGGGTTTTGTGATTTGACGGCTCATTGGGCATTACTGCGGCGCTTCGATCGGGGTAGTCTACCGTCACTCTACTACGGAGTAATTTAGTGCATGGCTGGTGGACCCAGGTGCTGGCTGTCCCACACGTCGGCGAAAGTGAGTAATTTAGCGCATGGCTGGAGGAGGATCCGCACGGTAGATCGTGTCCACTGTTTTTCTGAAGAAAAAAATGATTACAGCAAGCGTTTCCACTCTTACGACGGAGGAGTGCGAAACACGGCAGCCACTTGAACATACACAGTGCTCCTACTACTAGGCATGTGCAGTGGTTCATACGTCAGTACTAGACAATCTTGTTGCTAGTGTAGTAAGATATGACGATAACAAATGATGTTGTGCGCATGTCAACTACTCCTATATGTAACATAGTACCGCTTTTTCGACTGTCCGGTCGAGAATGAACGGTGAGATCAATGTTAACAGAAGTAGGTCTACAGCGCACGGAGAGTACGGTGCTACAGTACTCCACGAAACATGAACCATATGAAGCACGAATAGTGTTAGGCAGGGTGTATGAAGGGAATTCCGTATGAAGGGTGCACGGGATGGGAGCAAAAGTTCCCTTCTCGACCCACTTTTGGGTGTTTGGCAGAGTGCATGAAGGGTGCATGAGTCCACACTAGTAGGTTAACAAAAATACACGAAGAGGAAACAACTATATTGAGATGAGAATGCAACCAAACACACCCACACGCTTTGTGCTACAGTGACTGATCTGCACCGTCTGAGTTTGATCCAACGGTCATGTTGCGCCGAGACATGGACATGCCCATGCAGAGGGCGCCTAAACACCACCGAAGTCCCTCTGCTTCTCGAGGCGCACGACGTTGGTGATGCAGGGTGCAACCGCCCGCAGAGCCCGCTCCCGGTCCACGGGAGCCAGCTCGTCAAAGATGGCGTCCAATGGCACGAATGGATTCCGGTGACGGAGCCCTGAAAGGATTTGCCCGGCAATGGCGACGGCAGCCCGCAACCCCTCCTTGTCCAGCTCAGCCCCCACCATCGTGCGGAGACGGCTCAGCTCCACGAACATATAGGTGAAGAAGGAGACCAGGTCAGGAAGCCACAGCTCGTTGAAGTCGGCCGGGTGGTCGAACGGGTTTAGCCCGACGGCCAGCATCGTTGCGCTCGCACGACGGTAGGCATCGCGCAGCTGCAACACGTGCATGGCAACTTGGTTCACCAAGTGGCTGAGGCGATCCTGGACCTCGTCACGATCGGCCCTCTCGCGCTCCAGCCGGCTCCCCTGACGGCCTATCGTATCTCCCGCTTTCTGCAGCAACGCCGCTGACGCCTCGAGCATCTTTGTGGCGGACGCCTGCCGCTTTTGAAGCTCCGTGAACTCCCGCACATAACGGAGGAGCATGGCACTCCTCTCCTCCTTGAGCTCATGGAGCTCCACGTCCTTGGCCCTGAGCTCCGCATCCTTGGCATGGAGCTCCTGTGTCAGGCGCCTCAAGTCGGACTCCGTGATCTGCTGCGCCGCGATGGCACTAGGTAGAAGCAATGGGGAGAGGAAGCAAAGGGGGCGAAACGGCTGAAAGGCAATGTAATCTACGGGAAGGCGGAGGGAGCCAGCCGAGGAGCAGGGAATCTTTTGGTTTTCACCACGGTAAAACACCAGTCGACGACTTCTCACATCAGGGAGCAGGTGGTTTTACAGGCGGAGTCATCATGACTAATTGCTGCCGCGCCTACTCCCATCAATCAAAAAATTAAAAATCCTGCCGCACCCAAACACCAGAGCAACGCCGCAGTGGATATTTAAATTTACCTACCGGCAAGTAGATAAAAAAAGGGGTGAAAAAACAAATGTGGCGGCGGCCTAGCTAATCGATCGAACTAGCCCAACTAGCTAGCCACCGTGCTTCGCTGATGTACTCGGCGGGAAAGGTGGTCTTTCGTGATTTGATGACTCATTTACTTGCTTCGGCGCTACAACAGAGGAGGACCCAGAAAATGCGCGGCAGGGCGTCCCACGTCGGGAAGAATATATGCGTGCACCACCCGGGAGGACCCCGAAACCGCGCGGTAGGGTGTGCCACGTCTCGGCACGGAGGAAAAATGTGCGTGTAAAAATATACTCCCTCCGTCTAAGTGTGTAAGTCATCTTACGAAAATCAAATAATCCCAAAACACTTAGGCGCGGTGCATTAACTTCTATCTCGTTTCTTGTTTCTTGACATATCAACCAATAAGAGATGAGGGGTGTGCATTCTTTTAATGATTTGAGACTACCAAACACGATATGTAGTGGTTAGTTCATTGCATGCAATGTTATTAATTAGCAAATAAACATTAAGGTCTCTCGTTTTCCCCTCCTCCTCGGTCACGGTGACTTACTCACCTAGACGGAGGGAGTACTGTATCAGACGTCGGCAGTAACTCTAGTACCTATGGTTCGACCTCGGGACCCAGCCAGTCGGTCGAAAACACCCCACTAGCCACACAGCTTCATCATGCAAACGTGGCACGGAGGATAGATGTGGTTAGCTCCGTCTCGACCAGCCACAACGTCTCTTGTTCTAGGCGATTCTTCTATTTTCCAAGCTTTTTTTAGTTGTAATAACACCACGGCAAGCTAGCGCCGCTCTTCGTGTGTGCCCGTGCAAAGGTTAGACGATGGAGAGAAGAGAGATTGAGATCGCAGACCTGGGACCCACCAGTAAGTGAGACAACGGTCATGCACGTGTTGACGAGGCACTCCCTCTACTCTACTCAACGTAATACTGTATAAAATCAAGTTATGGGACAAAGCCAACAACCGTTGTTGTTTCAGGCTATCGACTTACGCTTTTTAGTCCAGGTTGCCAGTTCGAATCTCCTCTTTCAGATTTGTTAGTTTTAGGTCCAAATTTGATTAATGACAAGTGGGACCCCCGTGTGTTGTTCCGATATTTCAGTGTAGGATGGTTTTTTTGAACAAACACTTTGCGCGGTTAGACAAGTAACGGCACGAGTTATACATATTTTGCAAGTTTACGAAAAAAATGACAGCGGCATAGAATATCACATCCACCCCGCAGCTTAGATACCATGGTGATACGAGTTTTTACACCGTTGGAAGTGAGATCCAATGGCTTGGGAGTAGTCTTTGTAATTATGCGCAATTTCCAAACTCTCCAAAGGTTTTTTTGCAAATAAAACATTCAGGCCTCGTGTGTGCCGCTGCATCTTCGATCCAACGGCTCCCCGTTGCTCATATTAGGTGCTCCCCGTAGCTTAATTACCCGCTACGGTGATATGAGCATCTAGGTCGTCTGATCAGTGATCAGATGGCACATGCGTAGTACTTGTACTTTCTGCGCATTTCCCAAACTCTATCAGCCATATATTGCAAAAACATTCAAACCTCCTACTGTGGGCCGTTAGATCTCAGTGAACTCGTATCACCATAGAATCTACGGTGCGGGAGCACCTCATATACTCCCGTGCGAGAAAACATAAGGTGCTATCGCAGCTTGGATGCTACGGTGATACGAGCTTCGAGGTCGTTTGATCTGAGATCCAATGGCATCTGAGCAGTCTTTGTGCTTGTAAGCAGTGGCCGAACTCTTTTGGGGCTTTTCTGCAAAAAACCATTCGAACCACCGAGGAGGTGTTGGGTCACAAATCCAACGGCTCCGAAGAGCTTGTATCACCAAAGCATCTAAGGTGTGGTAGCACATGATATTCTTACATACAGGAGAATATGATGTCCTCCTTCATCTTAGATGCTACGGTGATACGAGCTTCGAGGTCGTTGGATATGGGATCCAAGGGCATCTGAGTAGTTTTTGTACAAATTGTGTGCAATTCTCAAACTAATCAAGGTTTCCTGTTAAAATATTAAGACACATCATGTGAGCTGCTATATCTCAGATCTACAAGCTCCAAGCAACTCGTATCGGCATATAGCATCTAAGGTATGGGGGCACATGATATTCTCCCGGGGAGGAGGGGTGGGGGTGCACAACCAATCGGTGGTTGGGAGGGTGGGGACAAATATAATCTAAACAACCCTAAACAGAGTTCCACAATTTTATCTAAGGTCGAGGGGTTGACCCCCGACAATCATAGCTCCGCCTAAACACAACATTTGCATGTACTGTAGTACTAGACTTAATATTCATGTTTCAGTCTCATGTTCATTTTAAATACTGAACTGAGGACCATGCATGTCTTACATTTTACTCCATTCGTTCCTATAAACATTAATTTTTTTTAGAGATTACAAATGGACTAGCAAATACGGATGTATATAGACATATTTTAGAGTCTAGATTCACTCATTTTGCTCCGTATGTAGTCACTTGTTGAACTCTCTAAAAGACTAATATCTAGGAATAGAAGGAGTATTTTTGAATTTGTGTCATACATGCATGGTTTGGAAAAATAGATGCACTATACTTATTGGGTTGTTGTTGTGTTCGTGCGTGTGTGTCTGTGTGTGTGTGTGTGTGGTCATATGCTTGATACATACAAAGTTTTCTCACCTCCATATTGTTCATCTTTTAAATTTGAATTTGCATTGGAAAACTTACTAGGGATACCATGAAATGTGAAATCCACGTTGAGATCACTATATCACAAACTCACTCTAATTCAACAACTCGTCATAAATCAATTACCACGTTAAGATTAGTATTTGCAAGGAAAATACGGGTATTGTAATACACATAGATTCGTTCGGCAATTTAAAAGGTTCCTTTCGTATTCTCGAATGGTAGGACCCAACGGCGTACCAGCCAGACCTTGGCTCCTGTTGATCCTAAAAAATAAAAAAATAAAAAAACCGGGCTCGTGTCCTTCGGTGGCGTGCGTGGTACGCACATTAGGCAACCCCAACCAGTCGAGCCTCAGCGTTTCAAGTCGAAATATCTGGCGGCCAGAATTCTAGCCCTAGGAAATTCCCCTCATGTCCCCGGTCCATAATGACTACCGATGAACAACGGAGGGATGCTTTAGTAACTAGACAACGTTACCTACCGTGCCGAGCACGGTTCAATTCCCTCGGTCGCGCTCGTCAAGGTCACCCGTCAACTGCATTGCCTAGTACTACTACTACTACACCAGGATGAGCACAGAATTGAGCCCGTTTGTTCCTACCTAGTACTTGAGTTAATATATCAGGCAATGCACTGGTACGGAAGGATTATCCTTTTACTCTGCATATATAACTTGTCTGAAGTCTAACTAAGCAAAATGTTTGACCATATCCTTTCTTAAGAAATACAACAGGACAGATGTACGGCTTGAAAATTTATTGCATGATGCAGGTTATGATATTGTTTCGAATCCCGGATCTTAAATTTCAGAAAATCTAAAAGTGAGCGTAAATTCTTGAAACTAAGCATGGTCACGTGATATGGAACAAATATTACTTCGTAAGTTTTTTCTTCAATTTGAGACAAGCTGCTTATGACAAGTTGCACAAATGAAGAGCCAAGGTATTTTGGAAAAAAGACCTGTCACGTTAAGGCGAACGCTTTCACTATTGAAACCATGGGCGTTTACGTGCCGCCACGAGTCCCCGCTTCTCATCGGCAGGTGCCGTCCGAGCAAGCGTGTGAGTCAACAGGAGGCGTGCGAGCAGACCGCTGCGCCGGCTGTCAGGGAGGCGTGCGAGCAGACCGCTGTGCAGGCTCACCGGGAGGCGAGCCCTTTGACCAGGCTCTGCTGCCCACTGTCGTCCCAACTGCTCCCACTTTTAATGTCGCCGGCGCCGCAGTTTAAAATCAACCCCGTACTACCCGGTATCGCTACAATCCTCTCTCTTCCTCTCCGATTCTCCTGTCGTCTACCTCCAACTAGCCTGACCTAAACGTACGCCATGCCGCATCATGATGGTCTGCTCTTAGTGTTCCAGTTTCCTGAGGAAGACACCCAGCCGGAGTCTCAAGAACATAAGGCGCTTTGGGACGAGCTTGAACTGGCCTTGCGGGAAGACGCCGCGCCTGTCCCCGCTCCCGTCGCCCCGACTGCGCCAGCACCCATCCCCGTGGCATTGATGGGCTGGGAGCCGCACATTGTCGCCGAGCTTGATCCCACGGGGTTCCACGAGGTCCCCGCCGACTTTCACGCGCCCGTGCACCTGCCAGCGCATGCGCCTGCGCGTGCACTGACGCGCACGCCCGTGCCGGTGCCCGTGCACCTGCCAGCGCATGCGCCTGTGCATGCACTGACGTGCGCACCCGTGCCAGTGCCCGTGCACCCGAATGTCTCTGCCGCGCCGTTGACAGCGCCTGTCCCCGCGCGGGTGCCAGTGCCCTCCTCAGCGGCATGGATGGCCGCCGTCGACCGCTTCCTTGCACCAACGCCAGTCGCCTCCTCCCGCCAGTTGACTTGCTCCGAAGTCCAGAACATTTTGGCCTTCCTTGAAGCTAGGCCAACGTCCAGGCTTACGCCAACAACGGCGCAAGACGCCGCCATCGCCGTCGGTCAGTGGCCCGATGACACACAGAGCACGGCAGAGGGGCCGCTACCCACCGCGAGACGCCCCCGCCGCCGCGTAATCTAAATTTGCCATGAAAAACGTTCGGATTGCCATGCTTAAAATCCGAACGTTTATCATTTCCGTTTATTTTATATCGATCGTCGTATAATTTAAAGTCGGAGTCAGACTGAACGAAATGTATGGTTTGATCGATTGAATGTTCTGCTAGAGCCGTATCAAATTAAATATAAAACGTCATCAAGCCACATGTATTCCTTGTCATCCAACGACCTAGACTGCTTCAATGTCGAGCGCTCAACACGTTTAGCGTGCAGTTAATTTCATGCCAAAAATAGTGCTAATCACATGACAACACGCAAATAATATCCTAGTAGTTAATATCCGCATGCACTTAATATACTTCCAAATTAATGCGCATTGCACGTACACACTGACTAGTGCTGCTAGTACGTGAAACTGGTGCCGTGACTTGTGAACGCGTCCAGATATGGTCAACGGCAACATCGCCCGCGAGTTCTTCCTGTTTGCTCGTGCGTCTAAGAGCATGGTTAATAATATAGCCAGCTGCTGGCTATAAGCCAGTGCCATGTCATATACAGCCCGTCTTATAGCCAACATGTACAATAATAGATCAAAAGAGTGTACTACTTTTTTATTATGTGGCCCACCTTTCATTCTCACAAAGTGCGTAGGAGCACGTGCTAGAGCTGGCTCTTCACGAAGAGCCCGCTTACCTTCTCTCTCATCTTCTCTTTCCTCCAACTAAGCAGAAATATATTAGTTTATTCCTTATAACCCGCTGACTCAGCTCTATTATACTTGCTCTAAACGCAGAAGGGGAGGAGAGAGAGAGCACACATGGAACCCACCAGTAAGTGAAGGCGAATAGTACTAAAAATAATATTACATGTTATCCATTAATTAGGCTGTGGTAATATAAAAACATTATGTGAACAAAGGGGGTACAACAAACATTGCTATTCTACGTATGTTGCCTATTTACGTGCGGCTTGAAGGCCAGGTCGCATGTTCGATCCTCGTCCTTTATTTTTTAATTTGTATATGGGTCCAAATTTGTTTCATGACATGTGGGCCCCTCGGTGTGTAGTTTGTAGCACTTTAATTTGTGGGTCAAAATTTGTTCCATTCCAAGTGGACTATCGGTGTGTAGTTTTGTAGCTTATTTATAATAATTAAAGAGAACAACATAGTTTTTTCAATAATACCATGGTGCGACGTTGAAGGCGAGAAAGGACGTGCGAGAGAGCGATGACCGAGCCAGAGGGAAATCAACTAGGGGAGTTGCGTGGGTTGCAACGGTGTTTGGAGTAGTTGTGGGCCGAATGCTACGAAAATATAATCTAAACCGACCAGAATAAATGCCTACACAAATTAATCCAAGGTTGGAGTGCCCCTCGCAATGTAACTAGCTCCGGCTTTGCGAGGAATGGAGAGGTAGTAGCTTCAACGCGTGGAAGATACGGTGTGAGAAAGCGAGGTCAATCGAGAGACATATAGATAGAGAGACAAAGTGAGTGTGGTCCGACATTCATTGAACAAATATATATGCTCTGGAGAGATATTGTCCAATTGAGCTTTTTGGCAAGGTTGAGGGCTGTAAGATAGAGCTTGAGAGATGATCCAGTCACAGACGTGTAGATATATTTTGTGCGTGGGAGGAAGCAAGGTCAACCGATCACATAGGGTCGCCGTGCGATCGAAAGAGTGAGACGGGTTGGAGAGAGTGACCTAGATAGACGATGTGCGTGAGAGAGTATACAATGTGAATAGGTTGAATTGGGCTCAAACATGGTGATATATCGTTTTTGTCCGAGAAAGAGCGAGGTCAATCGAGACATACGGGAGAGAGAGAGAGAGAGAGATTGAGTGAGCATGGCCCACCATGAGGTCGAAAGAGTGGCGGCGGCTTGGATGGACTGACCTAGATAGACAATCTGCGTGAGAGTATAGAGTGTGTCGATCGAGGCCCGAACAGGGAGATATATCATTTGTGTGTGAAAGAAAACGAGGTTAAACGAGACTCAGATAAAGAGAGCGAGATTGAGCAAGTGTGGCCCGCCGTGCGGAAGAAAGAGTGAGATAGTCTCGAGGGAGTGTAGATATACAACGTGCGTGTGTGCGCACGAGAGGTCAAGGGGGCTAGATAGGCAATGCATGTATTTAGCGCGAGAGGGTGAGAGGGATAGGGGGAGAGAGAGAGAGCTCCGCATGGGGTGCTATGGCGGGTGTGTGAGGTAAATACATTTGGTAACAGAGTGGAAAAGGGGGTTGTGTAGTTGAGAGACTTAGAGATCGAAACATGGAGAGAAAGAATGAACGTGTGTTGGTAACCGATAGCTTCCTAAGGTGGTTAGGAGAGGAAGATTGACCGATACAGGAAGTATGTAGCGTTTGTGCGGGGGGGAGGGGGCTAAAAACAACATTTGAATGTACATAGTACGAGAATTAATATCGATGTTTCAATTCGGTGTACATTGTAAGATTTGAACCGAGGACCAGGCATACAGGTAATTATTTCGAATTCGTGCCATAGTAAGTTTCGAAAAGTTGACATTGACTCAGTTTGTTGTGCTCTTTTGTAGGTCATATGTTTGAATCCATCCAAAAAATTTCTCACTACCATGGTGTTCATCATATACATATGAATTTGTATTAAAAAAGTAGTGTGGATACAGTGAAATGCGAAATCCACGTTAGAATTGGAGATCGCTACGTGACACACACTCTAATTCAAATAACTAACTACGTGACACACACTCTAATTCAAATAACTAATTATGTGACACACACTCTAATCCATGTTAGCGTGGGTACCGTTTTGATTTTTTTTCAAATAACTCCTTACTAATTAATTTATAGTACTCCCTCTATTCACTTTTATAAGACCTTGAAGACATTTCAGACAATGTGCAAAACAGTTCATTTTAAGTTGTCTGAAACGACTTACAAAAGTGAACGGATGGAGTATCTTGTTTCGAATGACTAATTATTGCAAGGAAAACACGGGCATGGTAATACATACAGATTCGTTTGCAAATGAAAGAAGATTCATTTGCATTCTCAAATGTAGGCGCACCAGGCAGACCAGGGTCGTGTCGGGGTGGACGCTACTTCGGTGCCTTAAAGGCAACTGCCTTTGGGTCACTGACATGTGGGCCAGGCACCTGTTGGGCCCACATGCCATGGACACAAAGGCAGGTGCCTTAAGGCACCGAAGCATAGTCCTGTCGGGGTGGTCGCGTGTGTCGGACGGACGCGTAGCACCCAGCCACCCACCCCCCTCCCCCCAAAAAAAGGACGACGACAATATAAGTTCGCGCTTCCACGTTTTGGATTGAAATATCTAGCGGCCCCAATTCTAGCCCTGCAAAATCTCTCTTCTCCACCGTCCCCTTCCGTGCCCAGATTGCTCAAATCCCTAATTCGCCGCCAACCCTCGAATTGCCCCTCGTCTCGTCTCTTTCCCCACCGTTCCCCACCTCTGTGCCAGACGACAACGACGAAGACGACGGTCGCGCTTCACCACCGCACCAGAGCTACCTCATCTACGCCCTCGTCCACTGCACCGGGTGGTCCACCGACAACGTCGGCCGCCGCAACCAACGTGCCTCACAGACACCGAGTTCCACCGCATCAAGTGCGCTTCACCGACGTCATCTCCCAGCTCACCGGGGCTACTTCACCGAGCACATCGTCGCACCTCCGCCCCCCGAGGCCGTTGGGGCTTCACCAACGGTCTCGTCTACCGCATCGTAGCGCTCTGCTGCCACTCAAGATCTGCATCCGTGCGCGGCCAACCAACGCCAGCGCATCACCCTCAACGGCTCTGAAGTGACCCGCACTCTAGCTAGGCGAGCATGCCCAAACGCCGGCCCGAACTAGGTATCCACACATCACTCCCTTGTGCACTGTTCCGACGATGTTTGGATATCCTTTCACTGCTCTCTTAGCTTACACGCCTATGCAACTCTGACTTTAACTCTTATTTCTTCTGGAGATATCATCTGAAACAAGCAAATCCATTTTTTTGCGAAGCATGACGGCGCCACGGGATCTGGTACACATCCTGCACACCCGTATAACCTTGTAAGTATCTGTCCTCCGGTACAACATCAAGGTCGATTCCTCTTGTTTGATCAACCATTCGCCATGTAAAAAATGCAGAGGGGGATGCAAGGAGCACAAGTCCTGCACATCCAAGCAAGTGGTAACATGGACTTGTACATGGAACATCCCAAGCGCAAGCAGAGCTGCAGTGAGCCTGTACAACGAGCTAGCGTAAGTCCCTGCATTTCACTTAATTCGTACTGGCATTCGTGTATGATTTGTGTGCAGTGGCTGATCCATGAATTCAAGTTACCAGGGGCGAACATTTAACTTACAAAATACGAAGGCACTTGCACTCCCGAAATCAACATAACTTGAGAAATGTGAAGCTACATGCACTTCGAAAACCAGCTAATGATCCAAAGTAGTTCAGATTATAAACACTAAATGATGCAAGCACCAAAAAACACAAAATGCAACATGGTGTACAAGGACTACAAACATGGTCTGTACCTGCTTGAATTATTCATTCTCTGGCTGAAAATATCGAAGTGTAATTGCACGTATAACCAGTGCGCAAACTGCATATCAATATATCTATCCTGCACAAGTATGCCAATAGTTTCAAACAACAGATTAGAAAAGTATTTATGCTATGTTGTCATGATACGGGGACTTTCTGGTAGATGGCCTCGACGTTTCCTCAAGCTATGAAAATGCACTATAATTTGCTTGTCATCAATGCCTGCAAATCTCTGTCTCTCTCAACATAGTAGATCATCATTAGACACTAAATCCTTCAATGAGCTTGCAAAATGCTTGCATTAGATCCCTCATTAGACACTATATGTTCATCACCAGGAGCATGTAAAATGTTTGCATCAAATCCTTCATTAGCAGTCTGTTCATTAGACACTTCAGGCTCAAGAACAACATGAGCTTGTATGTTTGCACCGGAAACTTGATTAGATACATCAGATTCAGTCAGTTCAGTATTGATTGGGGGAGTTATAAAATAAGTAGAAATTGGTTTCATTTTCTCATAGATTCCCTACATACAAGCAGTTTTACAACACCGTCAGGTTTAACTATTGGCCAGAAATTGAAGAGTTGAATTAGATATAATCAGGGATGTGATGTACCTGCTCGTTGCGCATGCTACTCTTGCAAGCTGCGACTGTCCGTTTGCGCAAGCTCGATGCCATGCCCGTGCTGCCGCCGCTGCCTCCCACGCAGGCTACACCCAGGGTTGGATCTTCATCTTCTTGTCCTTCCGTTCGCTTGAAGCCCGGCGACCGCCCTCCAACGAGGGCGCGAGGAAGTGCTGTGTCGGTCTGTCCAGTGGCGGCTAGGTTAGGAGCGAACCAGACTGGAGGCTGGAGCGAATGAATTGGGATTTTTCCTGCTGTCGATCGATATGGGAGGCGCTCGTTTGGGCCGCGAGCCTGCTATAGGGCCTGCCTTGCACTTATGTTATTGGCCCATCCAAATTGAAACATTTTTCTTCATTTTTTACATTGCCTGCTCGTGCGTTGGGACGAACAAAACTAGCGTGGGCCGCCCATATCATCCCCTATGGTGGCATCGCCCCTTTTTGCGTGTATGATTGGATAGTGAAAAATATTCCAGTGGCGCTTTTGATTTACCCACATAATGGTTGAATTACTTGTTTCTATGAACTGAGTTCGCCAATAATGTGAAGGATGCCAGTCTTTTCATCCTCTTGTAGATTGCTTAGATCTCGATATGCCAAAAGTAACCGCATGAAATATACAGTAAAAGCCAGTGTGATGTGTTTGGCTACAACTAGTCTGACTACACGTCCTCATATAACATATCAAGGACGCACCATCCTACCAGATTAACCATTCGACTTACCCATGCAGTGCGGGAAGAAAGAACTATTGGGACTGCGTATCCAAGCAATTGATGCCATGGACTCCTTCGTACAACCTTATAAGCGAAAAAGAAGTTGCAGTGTGCATGTACAAGAACTAGCATAAGTTCAGTTACCTGCTTCTCGGAATTTTAGTTAGCCACTTATTGCAAAATTGTTCAATTACGTGCTTGGCTTAATTTAGTTTGCTACTGATTACATAATGCCACAGCCTGTTAATCATATTGTAGACTGCGACTATCTATGTGTTTGATACTTACTGTTAAGAATTACATGTTTGCCTTAACTTAAATATCTACTTGTTTGTTTAACTGCTTTGCTGCTGCAACAACGGGTTACAATGATGTTAATAACTACTTTTCAGCATCCAATTGAAACTCTTTAATTCCTTGTTTGTTTAACTGGTTTGCTGTTATAACTCCCAGTTGAGATGTTTGCTAACTTCAACTTTTCTGAATCCAATCGGAACTTTAATGGCAAAACAGGTTAGCCCAAGATCAAAGAGCGAGGTCCCCATGGACGTTGCATCATCCCACAGCAGTGGCACCGGCCCAATCGTGCATTATGAATTGCCAACTGCTGATGCTCTAGAGGCTAAACTAGTGGTAGAAAGAGATTCTGCTTCTGCACTTAGAGATGAAGTTGACATGTTGAGGAAGCAAACAACACAATCACAAGCAGTACTCAAGACAACCATTAAATATTTGGTGGATTTCAAAACGAAGCAAGCTGAGACTGACCAGATTGTTAAGGTCCTGAAGGAAAAAAGGAAATTAAATTCCTACTTGGTAAATCATAGGTGAAATGTTCTTTCCATCGTTGAATAACCTTTGTGTTGTCTGTTCATGTAATCAATCAAACCATTTGTTTTAGAGATCATGTAATAATTGTTTTTTTGGTTTTTTGGTTTGTAATTTTATTTGAGCACAAGTCTGTATTAATTGATAAGACTCGGAGACATTTCATTTGGATTGCTGTGCCAGACCTACAAATATGCCAATCGGGCTGAATGTGCATTCAGCAATAGTAGTAGTATAGATGGACCATAAGTGGCACGCATCGGAAAGGGCCAAGATGCTGGCTAAAAAAGGATGCTGTTGTAGCCAAAAAAGTACAGCGGCCTGGCTTATGTATGTTAGTTGATATTATTGATCCATATACTCTATAAGTGTTTATATGTCTGTTAGTTCTGTACATTCTTGGTTGATTGACTCGGTATTTGAATCTTGATACATCGCTTGTGTACATATCTAAATGGGAGTACACATTATGATGCGTGTGACATTTGAGTTGGACATGAAGTGTTCCAAATATTTGAATTCACCTTAAACTGGATTCTAGCTTCTGAATTTGAGTATCGGCATTTGTAAACATATTCATATATGACAGTGGAATACATCTTTGTCGTCCTTTTGAAGATATATAAAAACACATAGAATGATTTATAAAGATTCATATAGGAATACAAAATGGATTCGAATTTAGTTGCCAGGGTAAACGTGGATGCTTATTGTCCCAAAATTCGAAAGAAGCGGCAAAATGTCCACTCCCACGTCGGCTGCCCGGAGCCAAGTGTTTGGGAGATGGAAATTACTGTCTACCCATTACACGGACAATCCATCGGCCCGATTTCCACTGCTCTAAATAGGGGTAGGTTATTAACTTCAATTAGACGTGACACGACCGCCTCTGAGCCCATTCCGACACGGTGGGCGTCAAACATGGGCGGCAAAACTCATTTGATTCAAGCTCGTCTGAAAGACCTCTGTTTCTCCCTCCATTCCCCATTCATACACGGTGGGCGGCAAAACAAACTCGACTCGGCCGAAATCGATGTAGGCAAATATTTTCAATAGGGGCAGGTTTGTAACTTCACTCAGACGTGACACAACCGCCCTACCTGTCAGCCCCATTCATACACCGTGGGCGCCAACCATGGGCGCCAACCACCCTCTCCTCGCCCGAAATCACTCTGGGCAAATATTGGCGAGATGCGAGATTACCGTCCTATCCCCAACTGACGAGATGTCCAAATTTTAAACGGGGGCTAAGTTTGTAACTTTCCCATATTTCAGACAGGCGCGTCCCAAAAACATGGTTCCCCGTACCTCTCCCTCCATTTTCTGATTCATACACCGTCCGCGCTAGAACACCCCATCCCCACACCAGCCTCCGCCCACCACCCCATCCATCGCCGCCGTCCTCCACCACATCCATCGCAATCGTCCTCCACCATGCCAGAGCGCCTACCAAGACCGTGTCGTCCACTGCTAGAGATGGACGTTTCTCATCCACGGTGATGGACCAATAGCCTTGCATCGCGTCCTCTCGCTTCATCGGCGCCGTCGTCCTGTTTGCTGGGGCCGCTCACACGACCTTCTCTTCCACCGTAATGGGACTTATCCCCCGATGCACCCGTCTACCGTCGCAGATCTACTTCAACGCCACCGACAGCCATCGCACCCCGGATGACTACACGGCGCCGCAAGAGAGGTGGTACTTCATATCTCCTCAACTTTTTGATCTCAACCAGAAAATAGATCTTAACTTGGTTACTCTACTTTCTTTTCAGCTCTTAGAATTTAGTTCTTAGTTTGAAGCAAACAATGGATGCTAAATATCATTTCTTCGGTTTGCAGCTTCAAATCTGCCATGGCACAACCATAATACGGTTTAATTGATCATGCTTAGGGTTTAATTGATCATGTTGGTTCCGTGGTGGTTTCTTTAATAGAAATCGGAGGGAAAACCCACTTTTTCTAAAAAAATATGCTTAGAGTTTCCCCCTTTGGTGAGCACTATACAATCAGAATACGTGCTTCGTGTCATAATAACACTGCTCCACCCATCAAGCTAAACAAGCTTAGTTGTTCAAATACGAATCTAATATTATTAAAACAGAGTTGTTTAATTGGTCAGCTAAATGTTCCTAAATTAGTTTCGAAAATGCATGTTCGCCGCTCGGGTGTGTATCTCTACAGGGTGCCCACGGTGGCCGGCCCACCCTGGGATTTTGGGTCGTCCCAGGCCCCGATTCCCCTCTGTTCTGCTACGTGCTTCCGATCTCTAGTCGCCCCCAGCCGTCTGCCTCATCGGCGACTTGCCATCCCCGGACGGCATGACTCTAGGAGGAGACGCCGAACTAACAGGAGGCCAGGAGCCGCTCGCCCAACAGCATCACCGCTGCTCGGGTGCGCCGCCATGCCTACCTTCCAAGTCCGTTCAGGGCTCAGGCGTGCAGCACCCACCAAGCCAACCCAATTTATCCTGAGATACGTCCTCAACACTCAGCAGCCACTCCTCATCACCCATTTTCTAATTGATTCATTACTCATTAGGCAGGACTATCATTAGGGTTTGTTGTGTGCTCAATGCTACCTACACTTACTGGTTTAGATGTATTTCAGTAATCTTTAGTACCTCTAAGTTCACAGGGTTTTCAAAATTCCGGCTCTCGGAACAGACACTAGTCATTTTGGATTGTTGGTCGTAGTGACATTGACCCAGATTACTACTGCAAGCCAGGTTTGTTGACAATTTTACTTGTCTTTCTTACTCATTTGATATAATATCCAATTATTCACGTCGATTAGTTGCAAATAGTAAGTGCTAGACAAAGTTCTTCATTCAGATTTTGGACGGTCTCTTACTGCAGTTACAATTCTGCATACTTGTCCTAGTAAGCTCACAAGTAAATGATTGATTCACTACATCTATGCTTGCCTTGTCATATTTGTTGTCAATATTCTTTTAGGGTGGACCACCCTGTTTGTAAATACTGGAACCGTAGACATGCGTGAATAGTATTTCTCTATGTGATCTCTTCCATCATGTGTGGGCAACGGACACTGCATTGTATAGAAAGAAAGTGTCATTTCCCGCTTTTACATAGGTTTCGATCTTTTACATGGAATACAATCTGCCTACTTGCTTTGTGTCGCACTACCAACACTCCACCCTTGAAGCTAAACATTATGCCACTCATAATTGCTTAGTTTATTTGTTCAAATACGAATTTCATATGATTCTAATGTTCCTACTTCAGTTTTGAAATGTGTGCCTACCTGTTATAGAGGCATAAGGGGTTTGTATTTCTGTGTGTGGTCTGGTCAGCATGGTTGGGGGGTGAACTTTGCATATGCATGGGTTTATAGGGAGACACTCTTCGAGTTGAATCCTCAATGCATTCCATAGATAATCTGACTGCTTTTTATGTTTTCATGAATCTCAGATTCTGAACATCATCATAATGATTATGAGCTTGCGTGCATGAAAAGAATAAAGCAGAACAATGCCATGGCTGTCAAACTTGGCATTAAGGGACTGAAATCAAGTCTGGATGCAATGCAATGCAAACGCTCTCCACCTACAGATTCATGCTCAGAATATGATCCTAACAGTGATTCTGAGATAGAGGGAGACCTAAGTCAATGTAGCTCCCTAGTGGAGGAGTCAGAGGAAGATGCCCTATCTTATTCACCCATCAAGGTACTTGCTCTAACTTTCCAAGGTTACATTGCTCGCACATATCTTGCAATTGATGCTTTGCATTGCTTCTACTTTGTTGAACTGCCATTAGCTTAGTTTACACATCGTGTATGTGAATACGCCCTGCCTATCCATTTTCAGTACATATTCCATCTGTCATCATACCATATTTATCCATTCAAATGATGTTCTTGTGTATCAGATGTTCAAAAGGAAGAGGGTGATTGCTGATCATGGAGGAGCACAAGCAAAGTATTTGGAAAAGGTAGTGGCACCTGATAAATCAAATAGTCCATTAGGTGTTGTTGCAATATCACCTCACTCATAAAACACCCCAACTCTAGCAGACTCTAGCCCTACTACACTGGTCATTTCTGATGCCCCAACTCAGCAGACCCCAACTTCAGCAAACAGTATGATTATGCCAGTTGACATAGCACCAGCTCTACGACGCAAAACCCCCATTCCAGCAAAGAGTACACCAAATCCAGTTGCCAAATCCCTTTTCGAACCAGAGAGAGCCCAAATTGCAGCAAATAGGACCCCTGTTCCATTTCTTCCTAGTTTAGAAGATGAAGCTTATGTTGTTGTCAGGAACTTTGTGCCCATCTTTCCTTCATGGGAAGATTATACCGCAGACACAGAACAATTTCCAGTCTTACTCCGCAACTTATGCGTAAGTAATGCACTAATGTTATTCATGGTCATTACTGCATTTGTTTCTGCTGACAGAAGACACAAGACTTCATTCTTTTAAATAGGCGAGGAGCAAACTGGATTGTGAAGACGAGCAAGGGTTGGTTGCGCTTTTCAAGCACTCGTTGATGAAGTATCGTTCCTACCTGAGGTAAGCGCACTTCGATGGCAAGCCTCTGAAAGAAATTTCTGTAAAGTCTCCGGTGCTACATTTATCCGACAGTGACTGGAATAATCTTGTTACACATTGGTCTCGGCTGCAGCGTAAGGTACTATCGATGCTATCACATCACAATTGAACTACATATCTGCATTTGCCTTGATGTCTCACTTGTACGAAAACTATTAGCAGAAGAACATTCGTTCTCAAGGGACCACAGAATCTCGCAACTATACTGCACATTGCATTGCTCTTGTGAGTACCTCTTGCCCTGTATGACCATACTTACTTTCATAGCTGTTTGATTATGTAGTATCATTGCACATGTTAGCCTTGTAACCGTCCATTTGGTGGACATTATAAGATCCGTATGGACTCTTACATAAATTTAGAATCAACCCAATGCTTTTGAAGAGGTTTAGCTCTACAGTCCTCTTGTAAGGACTGAACGTGGTCTATCACTGTACTTACATTAACAGCTACTCCCTCCATCCCATAATATAAGAACGTTTTGTACAGTACACCAGTGTTCAAAACACTCTTGTATTGTGGGAAGAGGGATTGGTTCATTGTGTAGCATTCTGCATCTTATCTCCCCCGCCCACCATTTACTAAAAAAGATCAGATCTATATTTAATCTTACCAACAAGTAGAATACAGACAATGCCAGTGCAGAAGTGTAGCCCATTGCTCTTGTTAGTACATTTTGTCTTGTAACGCTTGTACTTCCAGGGATTGGTAGTTGATTATGTAGCATCAATATGCATCTTATCTTCATTATCCTCTATCCCTTCCAGTATTATCATATCTACAATTACTCTCTATAAAATGTAGAGTACAGGCAATGCTTATCAAGAAGATTCTGTGCTGAAATTCTTGAGTTATCCTTCCCTTGACATGGAGAAGGGCATTATAAAGCTGGTGTTAACTGTTAATGTAAGTCAGTCCTTCTAAAGCCTTTATCCTCAATTGTTGTTTAATTTGCTCATACTCCCTATTGTTTACTGCTGTTTAGTTTGCTGTTTTTACCAAAATGGATGTTCGCAAGAACCGTAAGTTCTAAGTTTTACTTGTAAAACAAAATTCCTTATTCATACCATGCGCATTACTTAATACTCCCTATATGTATGCTTTTTTGTGGATCTATAATCCAGTGTGTGATGAAGCAGCCCACGTTTGCACCTTGGCATCTCCTGTTTTATCTTACTGATGTGGCTGATGATATGAACAACATGCCATGCACATTATCCAAAATAGATACAATGATTTTCTTTTCCCTTCATCTATGCTTGTTATGTTGACATGGTAATCCAGTAGTGTGGTGAAGCTCCTCGCATTATGAACAATGCCAAATTATGCTATTGATATTTTGAAATTACTCTTTATTTTCTATTTTGAAATTGAATGGAATTGACAGCACATTTATCATCTTTGTTTATACACGTGCAAAATCTGTAATCTCTCTGCTTTGTTTCAGGGTGATATGCTTGATGGCATGCACAAGTCTGCTGAAGGCTGTGAGACAAACCCAACATATATTGCAGCAAAGAAGGCAAAACATCTTGAAGATAGCGAGACAACCCCAAAGTCTTGTCTTCATGCAGTGTTCAAGTTACTTGAGACTAGCAGTCAGACAAGCTCACAGAATTCGTTGTCTGAATCAGTTCGACTTGTTTAGTCCCAAGTTCTAGCAGAAAGGCATTCTGCAACTCAACTTCGACTTGAAGTCCTATCTCTAAGAAAGATTGCGGAGAACACCAACGAGAACCTCATCGCTAAACAGCTACACCTAGAAGCTATGACCGACATGCTAGGATGGTCTCACAGCCTTGCTCAGCAGCTTGTGCAGCAGTTCTCCGGCAAGGCTAACCTTTCTTGAACTGTCTTGGAAGTGGTCTTGGTTCAGTATTATTTGGTTACGCTGCAATGGTGCGCAGTTTTTGTAATCTGCTTCTTCGTTGCGCTTTATGATCACTGGTGGCGAACTTCGATGACCAGTGGATTTAATATACCTTAAATCCTTTATTTTATAGTGTAGGTTTACTCTTAGTTACTATGCCGTAATTTCTTTATTGTATAGAGTAGGTTTGTTCTTAATTCCTACTAGTTACTGCCATCATTCGTTGTGTGAAAAAAATTCAGATATAGTCGACCGGGCCAAAACATTCGACTCTAACGAGCATGTTTTTTAGCGGGCCACAATTGGGCCGGCCTGCTTTTTTCTTGGGCCCGAATGATTGGGGCCTTCACACATTGCGCCAGGCCCAAACTTACACTAGCCTATATTTTAGTTGGGTCTTTTGTTGACCCAGCGCTTAGTTTGGCCCAGGTAGTGTTGGGCCATTAACAGGCTGAATATTATACTGGCCTCTTGTGGCCGATATGAAACCACGGGCCTTTAGAAGGCCAAAATGCATGTTGAGCCTCAATTTTCACTAGTGGTCGACGGGCCTTCAGTAGGCTGAAATGTAGACCAGGCCTTTTTGGTCCTAGTTAGCTCACGGGCCATTACTAGGCCGAAACATATCTCGGGCCTTTGTTAGCCAACTGATATCATGGGCCTTTAAGAGGCCAAAAGCTTAGTACAGGCATCAACGGGCCGAATTACGCGACAGGCCTTTAACATGCCCAAAGTCACGTTGGGCTTAACTGTTGCCACCTTTAGCATGAGCCGTTAGTGGGCACGATGTCCCGTCAGATCATATATGGCCCATGGGCAGCACGGGCCATTCCCAGGCCGAAAGTCTCACCGGGCTGAAATGGGCCCATGTCTACATCAGGCCTCTGACAGGCCGAAAGTCACACCGGGCTGAAATGGGCCCATGTCTACATTAGGCCTCTAACATGCCTAAAGTCAATGGGTCATAGTTGGGCCCAAATATTCGGCGAACAATTAACGGGCCAGATGTGGCTTCGGGCCGCAAATGGGCCCAATTATTGGGCGAACAATTAACGGGCCAGATCTCTTCGGGCCGTAAATGGGCCCAAATTTTGGCCGAACAATTAACGAGCCAGATCTGGCTTCGGGCCGTAAATGGGGCTTTATTAAGAAGGCCGTTATTGGGCTGGCCCACTAGTACCTGATTAAGGACTACGGGCATTTGACTGGGCCGTCCTTTTTAACCTATATGGGCCTCTGTTGGGCCCCGCCACGTGTCGACGTATCATAGGCATGTCTCCTCCAATGGACGGGCGACTTCTGGCCCACTAACGAGCTGACAAGTGTTCCCTTCGGCCAATCAGAATTTTACACGTGGAAAATCCCCATTGGTCGGGGCTGTTAACGGGTTATCGGATCCAAAACCCAACCCGATAGCTTAACGGCATTCCGTTATGGTGGATGCCACGTGTTGGTCACCCTTGACGAAAGCACTTCTGTGATGCGCGATTTATCGCCATGGAAGTGGACACTTCTGTGATGATAATTTTGGTAATGTCATGGAACACTTCTACGACAGCACATGTATGACTATCTTGATTCTGTCATAAAATCATCATGGATGTACATGCATGATAGAAAACGCGACCTACTGTGACAAACACGTATCATCACGGAAGTGTTCTTTTTTTGTAGTGATGGTGGCCTGAACCAGTATAAACCTCGCGTCTCTTGTGTTGTGATTTGATCGTCCTAAGCTTATAGACTACGACGATGCTAAGAGGCGAGATTGGTAGGCGAAAATCTTCGTGCGCACCCCAGTGTTCGAACCATAAGGGTTTTGCCGGAACCCAAAATCCGACATTTGGCGTGCCAGGTAGGGGTGCACTGAAGCCTTCCTTCCGCTGATCCGCGTCTTATCGCTTCGTCGTAGCCATGTCTAATGCCCATCGAGCCCGCACTAAGCGCCGGGCCGCTCTCGCCGCGCACGTCCCCCAGACGGCTCCTGTCAGCGGGCCTCCCCGTCGTTCCCCGTTGCCTTCCGCCCATGCCGCCACCGGCCCGGCGGGGAACGAGCAGCAGGCATCCTTGCTGCACCCCTTGGTGCAGCGGGACGGCCGCACCGCCACTCCATCGCTGACCCCAGCCGGTTCGTCGTACCATGCTCTTCGTGCCCCCGCCGACACGCAGGCCGCGCTGCTCATGGCACGCGAGCTCCTGTGTTACCGCCCCGTTGACGACATCAAGGAGGAGTGCTGGCTCGCATCACCGAGCTCGTCAGCATCGTGGGGGGCTCTCCCATGCCGTCCCTCTCGTTGCCTCGCCCTCCGCCGGTGTAGGACCTTGAAGTAAGTCTAGAGAGGGGGTGATTAGACTACTTGACCAATTAAAAACTTAACCTTTTCCCAATTTTAGAGTTTGGCAGATTTTAGCTATCTTAGGACAAGTCAAGCAATCATCACACAATTCAACCAAGCATGCAAAGAGTATATAGGCAGCGGAAATTAAAGCATGCAACTTGCAAGAAAGTAAAGTGAAGGGTTTGGAGGATTCAAACGCAATTGGAGACACGGATGTTTTTGGCGTGGTTCCGATAGGTGGTGCTATCGTACATCCACATTGATGGAGACTTCAACCCACGAATGGGTAACGGCTGCGCGAGTCCATGGAGGGCTCCACCCACGAAGGGTCCACGAAGTAGCAACCTTGTCTATCCCACCTTGCCGTCGCCCACGAAGGACTTGCCTCACTAGCGGTAGATCTTCACGAAGTAGGCGATCTCATTGCCCTTACAAACTCCTTGGTTCAACTCCACAATCTTGTCGGAGGCTCCCAAGTGACACCTAGCCAATCTAGCAGACACCACTCTCCAAGAAGTAACAAATGGTTAGTTGATGATGAACTCCTTGCTCTTGTGCTTCAAATGATAGTCTTCCCAACACTCAACTCTCTCTCATAGGATTTGGATCTGGTGGAAAGAGGGTTTGAGTGGAAAGCAACTTGGGGAAGGCTAGAGATCAAGATTCATATGGTAGGAATGGAATATCTTGGCCTCAACACATGTGTAGGTGGTTCTCTCTCAGAAATGGTAAGTTGGAAGTGTAGGTTTAGTCTGATGGCTCTCTCCACGAATGAAGAGGAGGTGGAGGGGTATATATAGCCTCCACACAAAATCTAACCGTTACACACAATTTACCAAACTTGGTGGGACCGAATCGTTAAACTTGGTCGGACCGATTTAGTAAACCTAGTGACCGTTAGTGATTTTCGATGGGACTGACATGCATCTCGGTGAGACCGATTCGGTTAGGGTTAGGGCATAACGTAATCTCGGTGAGACCGATTACACAAACTCGGTGAAAACGATTTGGTAATAAGCTTTCCAGAGAGTTGGTCAGGTAAACTCGGTGGGACCAATTTGCTCTTTTCGGTGAGACCGAAATGTTACAAAAAGTAAACAGAGAGTTTACATTGCAATCTCGGTGGGACCGATCGCTCACTTTGGTTAGACCAAAACGTTACGAAGGGAAACAGAGAGATTGCAAGACCGAGATCCCTATCGGTAAGACCGATTTGCTTAGGGTTTGTGGCAGTGGCTATGACTTTTGGAATCGGTGGCGCAGGATAGAAAGAATCGCTGTGACCGATTTTGGCTTTGGTTTAGGTCATTTGTGGATGTGGGAAAGTAGTTGAGGGTTTTTGAGCATATCACTAAGCACATGAAGCAAGAGGCTCATTAAGCAACACCTCATCCCTTCTTGATAGTATTGGCTTTTCCTATAGACTCAATGTGATCTTGGATCACTAAAATGTAAAACGAAGAGTCTTGAGCCTTTGAGCTTGAGCCAATCCTTTGTCCTTAGTATTTTGAGGGATCCACTTTCATCATCCATGCCATGCCATTCATTGAGCTTTCCTGAAATAATAGTCTTGGAATAGCATTAGCTCAATGAGCTATATGTTGTTATGAATTACCAAAACCACCTAGGGATAGTTGCACTTTCAGCCGGGTACGGGCGACTTGGCTCATCGAGCGCCTCCACCACCTCTGCCCCAAGACCGCTCTCTGGTGCCAAGGCGCGCGGCCCCTGGGCATGACCCACCACCTCCAGCACCCGTGCGGGAAGAAGGAAGATGTCAAGAAGTCCCTCGGCCTCAAGAAGGCGTCCCTGTGCTCCCTGCACTGGCACGTCAAGACCGCACACTACCTGTGGTGGCGGTGCGGGTACCATCAAGAGCAAGCCCCACAGCGGCAAGGGGCCTCGGTGACCACAGCAGGTTGTCGCGCCTTCATCCCCGAGCTGCGCAGCGTCGCCTGGCCGCGCAAGTTCAAGACGGATCTGCCTCCTCGTTATGACGGCACCCCCGACCCTCCGGAGTTCTTGCCGCTCTACGAGCTAAGCATCAAGGCGGCCCAAGGCGACGAGAAAGTGATGGCGAATTGGTTTCTCATGGAACTCAAGGACGGTGCCCGCTCATGGCTCCTGAACCTGCCTCCCGGCTCGATCTCCTCCTGGGACGAGATGCGCAGCCGCTTCATCGCCAACTTCCAGGGCATTCACGACCGCCCCCCGGCTGCAGGTGACCTGCGCCGCATCAGGCAGCAGCATAGGGAAACCCTGCAGAAATACATCCAGTGCTTCAACAGCGTCCGCCTCAAGATCCCCAAGGTGACTGACGAGTCCATTATCTCAGCATTCTCTGATGGCATCTGTGATGTCAAGATGAAAGAGGAGCTCGCCATCCACGAGGAGTTGTGCACATCCTTGGAGCTGTTCAACCTGGCGACCAAATGTGCAAGAGCTGAGGAGGGGTGCCTCTCCCTCCTCGAGCTCTCAGCTCCTGACCCGGAAGAAAAGAAGACATAGGCCAAGGACATGAAGCGAAAGGGAATCGCTGTGCTAGCTACAGAACCAGACACAAAGCGCGGCAGGGACCAGCCGGAGTCGTCCAAGGGCAACTGACCATTCTGCGCCTACCACAACCTCCACACCCACAACACCAACGACTGCCAGGAGCTCAGAGCCATTCGAGAAGGACTCTTCGGTCGACGCCCCGAGCGCAACGACCGGGGCTATGGCCGAGGAGGAGGACGTGGCGCAGGACGGTGGGATGACCGTGGCCCTCGCTAGGAGTGGCGCGACCGACCTCGTGAGGATCACTAGCAAGACCAGCCTCGCGAGGGCGCCTGGATGGACCAGCCTCGTGATAGCACTTGGAGGGATCAGCCTCACGAGGACCGCCCCAAGGGTAACGCGGGCCTTCCCCCGCTGTCGCCGCCAAGAAGGAATGGCGACCACCATTAGGACGAGGGGGCTGGGGGCTTCCAGGAGGCACAAACTATCACTTGCATTTTGGGCGGAGCTCAGGCCCTAGCCTCTCAGCACATCTTCAAGCAGTTTGCTCGTGAGGCGAACACGGCCCTCCCTAGGCTCGGGGCTACGCGCATGCTCAAGTGGTCCCAGTGCGCCATCACCTTCAGCTCAGCAGATCAACTCAAGTGCGCGGCTACTACTAGCGTTCTCCCGATGCTCTGTTCGCTAGTCATCAATAACGTGCAAGTCACCAGGACCCTCATCGACGGTGGGACGGGGCTCGGTGTCCTATCCATTGAGACTTTTGACAACCTTCAGGTGCCATATGATCAGCTCCGGCCTACCAAGCCCTTCTCAGGAGTTACCGATGACTCCACCATTCCGACAACTACTACACTGAGCTCATCGACTTTGACGTCGCCCACATCTGTATGCCGTACAATGCCATCCTCGAGTATCCAGCCTTGGCAAAGTTCATGGTGGTGACCCACCATGGCTACAACGTCCTCAAGATGCCAGGGAGTGGCGGGGTCGTCATGGTCCCCTGCAAGGAGAGAGATGCGGTGTGCTCCCTCGAGCGTGCCTTCCAAGCTGCAGCGGTCGAGGACCCAGACAGCAGGGGCGGGAACCCTCCCGAGGCCATCCCCAAGAAGAAGAAACAACCGCTTCGTGCAGGGCCTCAGGAGGTCAGGGCCTCGGGTGGAGTCGTGTCGGGATCAGCGCCCGTGCTTGGGGCGCCTCCTTCCATCGCATAGGAAGGCGCGCCCAGTGCCCTCCTCGGGCAGGGCTCGAGGGCTCTCTTCTGGAGGGCCTAAGACCTTGCCAACATCATGAGGGAGGCACTCGGGCACCACTTGGAGGCGTGCTTCGTGGCATGTTTCCCTCATGAAGGCACTGGGCGTGGAAGGCCTGACGTTCATAAGTTCACCGCCAAGACCACTCAAGAGCTTCAGGAAGCAAGGGCCATGCGCAGCGACCGCCGCTCACCTAGCATGGCTCCGCATCCGGGCGAGGATGGCGAGCTGGGCATCTGCATTGACATCCCAAGACTCAACCGAGCCGCCTCTCAGGAGCGCTTCAGGCCTTCGCGCGTGGGTCGGTGTGAGGGTCCGCCACACAGCTATGTTCGCACGCCTTTCAGCTTGTCGAACATGGCTGCCGCCAACCAGCATCACCTGTGGAGTGCCCTAGGGGCTCAGGAGGCTAGGCACCATGCCATCCTGGCAGAGATGGAGATGGTCCTCAAGGAACCACCCAGCCCCCAGAGTCTTCTGAGGTTCAGTGTCCCGGTGGCTCGTGAGGGTCGGCCCCTTCACCGCACATCACCAGCTGCCCCAACTCCTCCCCTACAATGAAACCAGGTGACATCTTCCGAGTTCATTTCAGCTAGGAGCGCCCTTAGGGCTGCATCATTCCCAGGCTGCATGAGTCCATCCCCGTGGCATGTATCCCTTTTTATGTCTTTGGCTTGCTTTGCTGGGGGCACCCCTCGGGCTGCATCATCCCCAAGCCACTTGGGTCTAACCTAGTGGCATGTATCCATTTTGCATGTGCCTAAGCTGATTGCCTTGCATGCATAATCTGCTTATGATTATCATCTGCTTGATCGCCACCCTTCAATTCACTTGCACGTTAAAACGGGGGCTCCTGAGCATCGCGACTCAGGAGCTCTTACTGGCTCTCCATCCCTCACCCCTGGCCTTGGCCACGGCATCTCGACCTGGCATACTAGCGGTGGCTGAGCTCGCTCGAGGGCCAGGACCTGAGGACGCAGAGCACTTGCACCTAACCATCTCGCAGGAACACACATCAGTCAAAGACCCAAGACTTGAGGTAGGGCCTCATGAGTATCGTGCTGGCTCACGAGTGCCAAGATACACCTCCTCTAGCCCTGCCGTGCAAGCCACGTGTCAGGGAGGGGCTGTACATGCCCCGGGGGCTCTCCGCAGCAGGGAGCCCCCCTCCCACGCAACAGTGGAAGCACCATGCTCTGCGCTGGCTGTCGACACTGCCGAGGAGCAGCTATGCCCATACACATACGGAAGCACTATGCTCTGTGCTAGTGATAAACAACTGGGGGCGGCCTCGCAGTCATGTCAACCTCAGGGAGCCCTAGAGCTCAGCATCCGGCCTCATCACAACACCTCCCCTCGGGAGCGCCGCGCGAGGGGGCTGGACACGAGGGCTGCACCCGGGTCACGCCCGAGCGTACGCCATCCAGCCAGGTCCTCCGGACCTGGTCGTCGTGCGCCCTCCCCAAGCGGAGCCAAGGTATGAAGATGTTTTGCGCGTCAAGGGGGACTCCTAAGCATCGCGACTCGGGAGCCGAACTGGTCACGTAGCCCCTCACTACTTGGTCCCGTCTTGGCGATCCAGTCGGGGCTAACAATGGTTGAGGTATGCGCGGGGTTGGGCTCTACCGACGTAGAACGATAGATCTACACATGCGTCCCCTTCCCATAAGTTGTTCGCGCGTCAAGGGGGACTCCTGAGCATCGCGACTCAGGAGCCTAACTGGTCATGTAGCCCCTCACTCCTTGGTCCGGTCCTGGTGATCCGGTCGGGGCCAACGGCGGCTGAGGTATGCGCGGGGCCGGTCTCTGCCAATGTAGAACGTAAATCAAATAGGAAGAAAAAGCAATTATTACTAACGATAATTGTCTTCAAAATACCAGATGCAAGTTTAAATGCCTCCACGAGGCATGGTGCACATCGCAGGAATTAAGTAGGAAAGGGCCATGAGTCAGTCACCCTTGCCACCGCCGTCGCCCGCCAGGGACTCCACTCCCATGGCGGCATCGCCTTCACCCGTACCACCACCCGGGGCTGCAGGATCAGCAGCACCTCCTGCCATGGGCGCAGGATCGAAGGCACGGAACTTCTCTAACAAGGCCTCCACCTGGCCCTTCACGGCCTCGGCAGCAGCATCATAGCGCTCGTCGTCCACAGGCTCCAGCAGCTCGTCAAGATTGGCGTCGGGTTCATGTTGGTGGAGATGGCTAAAGACGCGCGTCAGTGCAGTGGAAGAAAGGATGCGAGCTTCTTTCTCTGCCATGGGGCCAACGCCGCTCACGACCTCCTCAAGCACCTCGACCAAGTGAGGAAGCAGCTGGGCGGGTCCATCCTTTTCGGTGGCCAGCGGCTTCTCCAGGCCCTTCTCATAGAGTGCCTTCAACGCCGCGCGAGACCTCTCCTCGAGAAGCACGAAGGCCATGCGGTCCTCGGCCAGGACGTTCACCTTAGCATCGAGCTCGGCCTTCTCCGCCCTCACCTCCTGCCCTAGCTTCTCCAGCCGGTCGCGCTCAGTGGCTTGCGCCTTCGCCGAATGCGCTAGCTCGGCGTCGCTGCCCCTGACGGCATCCTCCCGATCCTTCTTCGTCTCCTCCTCTGCTTGGCGGTCACGAGCTTCTGCAGCGTGCTTATCATGCAAAGCCTTCAGCTCGGCCTCCAACATCCTGCAGCGGTCCTGGGCAGCCGCGGCATCCTTCAATGCCACCTCACGAGTGGCCATGGCTTGGGTGGCAGTCTGCTTCTCCTTCTCAGAGGCCGCTGCGGCCTGCCTTGGCGCCGCCGGACAGTGGCGTCAGAGTGAAGCCAGCCGGAAACCAACTCCAGGCGGCCAGCCACTAGATGGGAGTTGGCGCCCTGGAGGTCTTCTTGCAGCTGGACCATCTCGGAAAGGGCACGTTCTAAGACATCAAGGGAGGCAGAAGGACCTGGAACCGGCGGTGCAGCAGGGGGAGGAGGCAGCAGCGTAGCCACGGCTCGGGAGACTATGGGCTCCTGAGCCATGGGTACCTTAGCAGCAACGTCAGGTAACGGCACCTCCGGAGTCGGCAGGGCCATGGGGTATGACTCTTCACGAGGATGCCCTCCTGGGCCTCACGAGGATGACTGGGTAGGGGAGGTGTGAACGCCATCGCCTCCCCTCCCCACTGAAGAAGGTGTGGCCGCAGTAGACGGGTCAGCCCCAGACGGCGTCACTGCATCTCCCTTCCCCTTCTTCGCCGCATGTGGTGGCCTAGCCAATCGATGGCAAACGTCAAGGACCAACAACATAATCAAGAACAAGATGGAGCACGGACACTTACTGGTCTACAGCGGTGTAGTCCATCTTCCTCTTGTTGAGCTTAAAGCCCGAGAGCCTCGCGGCCCGGGGCACGGCCGCAAGGGCTCCAGGAGAAGAAGAGGGTGCAGCAGAAGGGTTGGAGGCGGCTCCAGGCAGCATCCGAGCAGAAGTAGCCCCACGGGAGACCAGCGCCGACCTGCCCCTCATCGGGATCACGGGCAGATCCACCTTCTCTTGGATGGCACTGGCCTCATCGTCATCAGGCAAGGCACGAAGGATGTCGGCCTTGTCCAGGGGGAGATCTCCCCCGTCCCTTCGGGGGTCGCCTCCGAGTCGCACTCCTCGTCTCCCTCCTCTCCTCCTCCTCTGCGGGAGTCACCTGAAGACACATCCACCGGCGCCGCTGCTCCTCGGGCCATGAGGGGCGTCGGCGGTACTAGGCCATGCCCATCGAAGGTGGGCATAGCAGCCACCACCTGCTCATTGTCCTCGCGGAGAAACAGGGGGATGAAAGCACTTGGTGGATAGTCCTGGTCGTCCCCGACCAGGAGGCGGAGAGTTGGGGCCAACCCCTCGTCAGTCAAAGCCACCGCGCTCAGGTGAAGCTTGTCGTCTTCACCCCCAAACATCCACAAGGGGCGCGAGCGCGCTTGAAGCGGAGCCACCCGCTGCATCAGGAATTCCCTCAGGATCATGACTCCCGTCAGCTTCGCCGCTTTCGCGTTGCCCGTCTTCAGGTCGGTGTTCATTCTCTCCAGCACCAACGTCGCCCGATGATCGGTGAGCTCCGCATGAGACCACTCTCCATCGTACTAGGGCATCTTCATCGGCAGCGCCAGCCGGGGGTGGACGCACTTGGCATCCATCATGACCCATTTGCTCCGGAAGCCATCAACCCTCTTCGCGGCCTTTGAAAGCGCATTGGCCTTGCCATACGTGACGAAATTGGCGCACCCCAAGGTGTGGTCGCCGTGGAGTCGGAGTAAGAAGAAGTGGCGCAGTAGAGCCACGGACAGCATCACCCCGACATATGCCTCGCAGTAGTAGGCAAAAATCGACAAGAGAAGAACAAAGTTGGGATGGAGATGAAGGGCCTGCAACCTGTAATGGCGGAGGACGGTGTAGAAGAAGTCGGAGAAGGGGGGAACTAGGCCCGTAGCGATGGTGCTCATGAAGAAGGGATAGAAGGTGCTCCCCTGAGCCTCCGTCACGGCGGACCTAGCAGGCGCGTGGCGGCGAGGTTCTTCTCCGGGACAGTGGGCGCGTCCAAGGCCGGCTCGTACCAAGTTGGCGATGCATCATCCTTGACCTTGCGGGGCGCCATGGTCGCAGAGAGGGAGAAGGGCAAAGCGGATCTAGGATTTTGGCAGCAAGGAACGAGAAAGAGGATCTGGAGCAAAACAAAGGGAAGCAATGAGGGCAAGCTTTGCCCGCGCCAGCCTTTTGTCAGTTAGGCAGCTGCCGAGGCAGTGTGTGGAAGCGGAGACGCCCACGTCCAATCAGTTGCCACGCGTCAAGCAAGCCACAGGCTTTGCGGGCCAGCGGCACTCTGCACTTGCCCTTTGACTTTGCCGCTAAGCCAAGTTCGAGCGCGCCTTGGGCTCGGGGGGCTACTGTCGGCGTTCTTGGAATGGGGGTCCCCAGACTTGCCTGCCTGCGGCCCGTGGCATGGCTCCACCAATGGCCAAGTATGGCCCGTCTTCATCAGCCGGCACTCAAGACCCTCGCGAGGGGCCAAGCCTCGTGGGGCGGACGACACAAGGCCTCCTCAGGAGCAGCCTCACGAGGCAGGCTCGTGAGGGGCGAAGAGATCAAGGCAAGGGGTACCTCGCGAGGTTCCCGTGATGCAAGCCATGAGGACCAAGGCCAGGCGGGCATCAGGCGGGTGCCAGTGTGCGCAGTGTCCTCGTTTCCCCTTTGGTGCCAAGGGGGCAAGCGCAGGTGCGGAGTACCGAGGCATTAGGCAAAGGTTTTCATATCAGTGCAACAAGAGCAAGACCAGCAGGACGGCAGGATGGAGATCATCATGGAGCCCAAGACGGCGTCACCACTAGCGCCTTTGACAGGCGAAGACCAACTTTAGTCAGGATAACTTGTACTAGCTGTCCCCCTTCAAATTGGCTCTTCTTGGATCCCTTCCCGCTCAATATTTGGGAAGAGGACCAGGGCCTCTACAAATAGGACTAGCCACAACCATAGAAGAGACGGATGCATTCGGACCAGAACAACCCAGCAAGCACAAGAACACCTCGCCTCCCGAGGCTAGTTCATCCCCTGTATTGTTCATCATCAGCACAAGAGGCAATCCACCACCACCACAGTGGAGTAGGGTATTACACCACTATGGTGTCCTTAACCAGTATAAACCTCGCGTCTCTTGTGTTGCGGTTTGATCACCCGAAGCTTATAGACTGCAGCGAGGCTGAGAGGCAAGATTGGTAGGGGGAAAATCCTCTTGCGCACCCCAGTGTTTGAACCTTAAGGGTTTTGCCGGAACCCGAAATCCGACAGTTGTCCTTCCCGTGCGGCCGGCTTGGCGTCGCCGCCCGCAACAACCCGGCTCCGCTGACATCGCCGCCTCCTCCACCCAGCGCCACTGCATCAATGGTCCGCATCAGTATCGCCCGTGTCGCGCTCCCCCCGGCAACTCAAGAAGCACGGAAAAGAAAGAAAAAAGCGAGACTTGCCCGCGCGACGCCCCGCACCGACGTTGGTGTCCTCCTCCTCCCCTCCGCCATGGGCCGCAGGCTCCTCCGACGCCGACCGCACAACCTGTGGCGGAGCCCGGGCGTAAGGGTGCCGGATGGCATTCAGAAGCACCTCCCGTGTCGTCTCGGGACGGATGTGAAGATGTGTAGCAATGAAATACGAGGACTAGAGACTCACCATGGGCGACGACCTCGAGCTAATGTACGGCGGTTTGCCGAACTGCCAGTCATCCCTCAAGTTGGCCTTGGACATGCCGTTAGCACGGCGCGCGATCTGATCCGTCGCCAGGCGCGTCGTCCCTAGGCGATTGGGGTCTTGGAGGCCGGTTATCTCCCCGATGAGGCAGGTGCACCGCTGCAAGGGAAGGACCCGGCGCATAATGAAGGTGGCAAGGAGGTCGGTGCCGCTGAGCCCCTCCCGCGCCTTCATCGCCCACACCCGCTCGCAGAGATTGAGAATCTCCTGTGACGGATACCTGGTGTAAAAACCCCAGTTCATTTTTGCCCGCGGGGTGGCAAAGGCCGGCAGGTTGATGCGGTCCGCGCCGAGGTTGCGGATGTAGAAGAAGGAATTTTGCCATTTCTTGGTAGAATCCTCTAGCGGAATTTGGGGCAATCAGCGCCCAACCGCTTCGAGATGACGGCAGTCCCGTAGTCGGAGAACTCGCCGGCCGTCGGTCCCTGCTACTTCAACGAGAAGAAGCACGCCCTGAGGTCGATCGTGAGCTCGACCCCCAGGTACCCCTTGAAGAGGGTGACAAAGCCTGACAGTTGGACGATGGCGCCAGCCCCTAGATGGTGGGGCTGGAGCCCGAAGAACTCCAAGAAGGTGCGGAAGAAGGCGCTCACCGGAAGCCCGAACCCGCGCTCGAAATGTGGGAGGAAGACCACGCGCTCCGTGCCCCTGGGGCTACAGCCTCTGCTCACCGTGCGGCAGGCGCACGGCGACATCCATCTCCCTCGGCAGGCGCCGAGATGAGCGGAGGTATGAGATGTCATCGGCAGTGACGGTCGAGCCAATCCACGAGCCCAACGGCAGCACCATCGATGGAGATACGGGAAAGGAAGGAAGATGGATGACGATGGAGCTCTGCTCAAAGCAGCGGGCGTGGCAGCGCGGCGGTCACAAGGAGCAGGAGCAGGAGCAGGATGAATGGGCAGGGGCACGCAAGCGAGAATAATGTCCGCCGCCCCCCTCGCCCCAATTTATAAGCCTCGGTTTGAACGTGGGAGAGTGGGATTGTTTGCGCTCGCCTCTCCCACTACCCCGCAATAAGTGCGCACATACACGCACAATAACTGCACGAGGAAGAGCAATCAACCCACGGACACCGCAATAAATCCGCGTGCGTGGGCCCAAGGGCACGCGGCGGCGGGCCCCAGCATGTCGCCCAGTCCCGTCATGCGCATGGCCTGTCAGGCCCCTCCGACTTCTAGGCGCCACATGGCGCCCGCGCGAAGCCCGAGGGATCTCCCCAAGATTCGATGGACTCCTCGATTTCCCGCCACCGCCGGGATGCTGCAATCCGGTTTTCGAAAACCAGCACACAGTGGGTGTTGCCAGACTCTGCAATCGCAGGATTCGCCTCTTCAAGGGGGGAAACTGCGAAGGCCCTCCCATCCGAAGACGGCGGACCTTCAGAGCTTCGGGGACTACTGTCGCGGGGATGAACCCCGGGCAGGCAATGGAACCCGAATCCTTTTCAAAAACAACGGGGCAGCATCGCCCCTCAAGCAGGCCCGTGCTTGGCCGAGTCTCTCGACCCGGCCAGGTCCCGCAACCCGGCCGAACTCTCCAACCCGGCCAGGCTCCTCGACTTGGCCTCAATGGCCAGCACGAGATGGCCGAACCTGGCATGCCAAGACTTCCCCGACATGTAAGCTCTGCTCGTGGCGCGTTCCTCAACCCGGCCACGGGTCAGCACCCATCCCATCCAGGCTGTATGATGGGACGAGCCTTCATCCACTAGATGACCAAGGCAACATTGCCCTGCCCATACCTCTGGTCAGCCGAAGCATAGCAATAGTGCCTGATAGGTCTCCGTCATATCTACTTTTCCAAACACTTTTGCCCTTGTTTTGGACTCTAACTTGTATGGTTTGAATGGAACTAACCCGGACTGACGCTGTTTTCAGCAGAATTGCCATGGTGTTGTTTTTGTGCAGAAAATAAAGATTCTCGGAATGTCCTGAAACTCCCCGGAACACCTTAGAAAAAATAAAGAAAAATCCTCGCAAAAGATGAAGACCAGGGGGCCCACACCTTGTCCACGAGGGTGGGGGGCGCGCCCCCTGGGTGCGCCCCCTACCTCATGGGGCCCCTGGTGGCCCTCCGACGCCAACTCCAACTCCATATATTGGCCTTCAGGGAGAAAAAAAATCAGAGAGAAGAAATCATCGCGTTTTACGATATAGAGCTGCCGCGAAACCCTAATCTCTCTTGGGAGGGCTGATCTGGAGTCTGTTCGGGGCTCCGGAGAGGGGGATTCGTCGCCGTCGTCATCATCAACCATCCTCCATCACTAATTTCATGATGCTCACCGCCGTGCGTGAGTAATTCCATCGTAGGCTTGCTGGACGGTGATGGGTTGGATGAGATTTATCATGTGATCGAGTTAGTTTTGTTAGGGTTTGATCCCTAGTATCCACTATGTTCTGAGATTGATGTTGCTATGACTTTGCTATGCTTAATGCTTGTCACTAGGGCCCGAGTGCCATGATTTCAGATCTGAACCTATTATGTTTTCATGAATATATGTGAGTTCTTGATCCTATCTTGCAAGTCTATAGTCACCTACTATGTGTTATGATCCGGCAACCCCGAAGTGACAATAATCGGAACCACTCCCGGTGATGACCATAGTTTGAGGAGTTCATGTATTCACTATGTGCTAATGCTTTGTTCCGGTTCTCTATTAAAAGGAGGCCTTAATATCCCTTAGTTTCCAATAGGACCCCGCTGCCACGGGAGGGTAGGACAAAAGATGTCATGCAAGTTCTTTTCTACAAGCACGTATGACTATGTTCGAAATACATGCCTACATTACATTGATGAACTAGAGCTAGTTCTGTGTCACCCTATGTTATGACTGTTACATGATGAACCACATCCGGCATAATTATCCATCATTGATGCGGTGCCTACGAGTTTTCCATATACTGGTTCTTGCTTATTTACTTTTCCGTTGTTACTGTTACAATCACTACAAAACACCAAAAACATTACTTTCACTGTCTTTACTTTTGTTACCTTACCACCACTATCATATTACTTTGCTACTAAACACCTTGCTGCAGATACTAAGTTTCCAGGTGTGGTTGAATTGACAACTCAGCTGCTAATACTTGAGAATATTCTTTGTCTCCCCTTGTGTTGAATCAACAAATTTGGGTTGAATACTCTACCCTCAAAAACTGTTGCGGTTCCCTATACTTGTGGGTTATCAAGACCTTTTTCTGGCGCCATTGCTGGGGAGCATAGCTCTATTCTTTGAGTCACTTGGGATTTATATCTGCTGGGCACTATGAAGAACTTGAAAGACGCTAAGACCAAGATTTTGCCCTCAACTACGAGAGGAGGTAAGGAACTGCCATCTAGCTCTGCACTAGATTCTCCTTCTATTATAAGTAAGCTTGCGACGCCTAAACCTGCTACCGCTATGAATTCTGATATGTCGCATGTTATTGATGATGCCACTTCTATGCTTGATACTACTGTGCCCCTTGGTGAATTTCTTGATGAGCAAATTGATAGGTCTAAAGAAAGAGAAATTATTGCACCTGAATACAATGATGAGTGTGATGATGAAAATATGCCTCCTATTCCTGAAGGTTATCTTTTTGATGCAGAATCTTCTGGCGCTATTTTTGCTTGCCAGGATAGATATGAACTTAAGAGGTTGCTAAATAAATGGGGTAAAGAATCTCTTAGAGATAGAATGAGACCCGACCCTGCTTTTGCCACTTCACCTATTTGTGTTCCTGATAAGGATTATTATGATTTTTCTGTTGATCCAGATATAATTACTTTGGTTGAATCCGATCCTTTCTATGGCTACGAATCTGAAACTGTTGTGGCACATCTTACTAAGTTGAATGATATAGCTGCCCTGTTTACTAACAATGAGAGATCGCGCTATCTTTATTTACTCAAAATATTTCCGTTCTCATTAAAGGGTGATGCTAAGATATGGTTTAATTCTCTTGATCCTGGTTGTGTGCAAAGTCCCCAGGATATGATTTATTACTTCTCTGCTAAATATTTCCCTGCTCATAGGAAACAAGTTGCTTTGAAGGAAATATACAATTTTGTGCAAATTGAAGAAGAGAGTCTCCCACAAGCTTGGGGGAGGCTTCTCAAGTTACTTAATGCTTTGCCTGATCATCCTCTTAAGAAACCTGAAATATTTGATATCTTTTATAATGGACTAACTGATGCTTCCAGAGATTACCTGGATAGTTGTGTTGGTTCCGTTTTCAAGGAAAGAACACCGGATGACGCTGAAATTCTATTGAATAATATGTTGGCTAATGAAAATAATTGGGCACCTCCCGAGCTACCTCCTGAGTCAGTTCCTGAGCCAATTACTGAGCCTATTCCTAAACCAACTCCGAACAAGAGAGGTGTTCTATTTCTCAGTCCTGAAGATATGCAAGAGGCAAAGAAATCTATCAAAGAAAAAGGTATTAAAGCTGAAGATGTTAAGAATTTACCTCCTATTGAAGAAATACACGGTCTTAATTTACCGCCTATTGAAGAAGTATATGATCCCAATTACTTATTTACTGAAGAACCTCCCGATATCCCGACACAGGTAGTAAAGGTAAATTCTCTCTATAGATATGATAAAGCTGAAGTCCCTCCTACTAAAATTGCTAGTCAGTGCTTGGATGAGTTCGATAACTTTATGTTTAAGCAAGATGACTTTAATGCTTATTTTGCTAGACAATTAAAACAAGATGCCTATATGATTAAATGCTTGGGTGATTATATGGCTGATATTAGAAATGAACTTAAAATTGTTAGCAAAGATGCTTCTATGGTTACCACTCAAGTAGAACAAGTACTTAAAGCTCAAAAAGAAGCGCTCGATGAAATGAATAGTAAGAAAAATGATTATGCTATTAGAGTGGCTACTAGAACCGGTAGAATGACTCAGGAATCTTTGTATCCTGAAGGCCACCCTAAGAGAATCAAGCAAGATTCTCAGAGAAATGATATTGATGTACCGAGTTCTTCTAAAAAGAAGAAAAAGAAAAATGATAGGACCTTGCAAACTTCTAGTGAACCTATTGTTGAGCCACCTGAGAATCCAAATGATATTTCTATTTCTGATGCTGAAACACAATCAGGTGATGAACATGAACCTAGTGATAATGTTAATGATAATGTTCATGTTGATGCTCAACCTAGTAATGATAATGATGTAGAAGTTGAACCTGCTGTTGATCTTGATAACCCACAATCAATGAATCAACGTTATGATAAAAGAGATTTTGTTGCTAGGAAACATGGTAAAGAAAGGGAACCATGGGTTCCAAAACCCATGCTTTTTCCTCCGAAAGCATCCAAGAAAAAGGATGATGAGGATTTTGAGCGCTTTGCCGAAATGATTAGACCCATATTTTTGCGTATGCGATTAACCGATGTGCTCAAAACAAGTCCTTATGCTAAGTATATGAAGGATATTATTACTAATAAAAGAAAGATACATGAAGCTGAAATTTCCACCATGCTTTCTAATTATACTTTTAAGGGTGGAATACCAAAGAAACTTGGAGATCTCAGAGTATCTACTATACCATGCTCCATTAAGAGAAATTATGTTAAAACCGCTTTGTGTGATCTTGGAACCGGTGTTAGTGTCATGCCCCTCTCTTTATATCGTAGACTTGACTTGAATAAGTTGACACCTACTGAAATATCTTTGCAAATGGCTGATAAATCAACTGCTATACCTGTCGGTATTTTTGAGGATGTGCCTGTTGTGGTTGCAAACGTTACTATTTTAACGGACTTTGTTATTCTTGATATCCCTGAGGATGATAGTATGTCTATTATTCTTGGAAGACCTTTCCTTAATAATGTAGGGGCTGTTATTGATTGCAACAAAGGCAATGTCACTTTTCATGTTAATGGTAATGAACACACTGTACACTTTCCGAGGAAGCAACCTCAACTTTATAGTATCAACTCTATTGGAAAAAATCCATCGATTATATTTGGAGGTTTTGAATTTCCTCTCCCTACTGTCAAGAAAAATTATGATATACTCATTGTTGGGGATTTTCATATCCCCGTTGAGGTAACTTAGTGCTATTCGAAATTTCTCCGGTTTCGTGTTAATCAGAATGAGCTCGTTAACAACACTTGATCAACCTTGTTAGTGGATTCATTTTGATGATCATGAGACGTATCATAGGGCACAACCTTCTGTACCCTCTTTATATTTTCTGTTATTTAGTAGAAACAAAGTAAAATAGTATTTTTCTGTCTGTCTCCTGACTTATCCGCTCAATATAAAAATATCAAGAAAATAAAAGTCCTCAGAATGCCATGCCAATTTAATATGATTTTTTCGGGAATATTTAAGAATTTAATGTGCCAAAATCACCGCGGGGGGAGCAGCCACCTGGCCACGAGGGTGGAGGGCGCGCCCTATGATACGTCTCCAATGTATCTATAATTCTTGATTGCCCCATGCTACTTTATCTATTGTTTTGGACTATAATGGGCTTTATTTTCCACTTTTATATTATTTTTGGGACTAACCTATTAACCGGAGGCCCAGCCCAGAATTGCTGTTTTTTTTGCCTATTTCAGTGTTTCGAAGAAACGGAATATCAAACGGAGTCCAAACGGAATGAAACCTTCGGAAACGTGATCTTCTCACCGAACATGATCCAGGAGACTTGGACCCTAATCCAAGAAGTGCCAGAGGCGGTCACAAGGATGGGGGGCGCGCCCCCTGCCTAGTGGCCCCCCTGACGCTCCACCGACGTACTCCTTCCTCCTATATATTCCTACGTACCCCCAACAGATCGGGGATGGAGCCAAAAACCTAATTCCACCGCCGTAACTTCCTGTATCCGCGGGATTCCATCTTGGGGCCAGTTCCGGAGCTCCGCCGGAGGGGGCATATACCATGGAGGGCTTCTATATAATCACCATAGCCCCTCCGATGAAGTGTGAGTAGTTTACTTCAGACCTTCGGGTCCATAGTTAGTAGCTAGACGGCTTCTTCTCTGTTTTTGGATCTCAATACAATGTTCTCCCCCTCTCTCGTGGAGATCTATTAGATGTAATCTTCTTTTTGCGATGTGTTTGTTGAGACTGATGAATTGTGGGTTTATGATCCAGCTTATCTATGGAAAATATTTGATGCTTCTCTGAATTCTTTTATGTATGATTGAGTTATCTTTGCAAGTCTCTTCGAATTATCCATTTGGTTTGGCCAACTAGAGTGGTAGTTCTTGCAATGGGAGAAGTGCTTAGCTTTGGGTTCAATCTTGCGGTGACCTTACCCAGTGACAGAAAGGGTTGCAAGGCACGTATTGTATTGTTGCCATCGAGGATAACAAGATGGGGTATTTATCATATTGCATGAATTTATTCCTCTACATCATGTCATCTTGCTTAAGGCGTTACTCTGTCTTTAACTTAATACTCTAGATGCATGCTGGATAGCGTTCGATGAGTGGAGTAATAGTAGTAGATGCAGAATCATTTCGGTCTACTTGTCACGGACGTGATGCCTACATACATGATCATTGCCTGGATAACCTCATCACTATGCTCAATTCTGTCAATTGCTTAACAGTAATTTGTTCACCCACCGTAGAATACTTATGCTCTTGAGAGAAGCCACTAGTGAAACCTATGCCCCCCGGGTATATCCTCATCATATCAATCTCCATCACTTTATTTGCTTGCTTTTGCTTTTACTTTTTACTTTGCATCTTTATACCAAAAATACCAAAAATATTATCTCTATCAGATCTCACCCTCGTTAGTGACTGTGAAGGGATTGACAACCCCTAAGAGTTGGTTGCGAGTAGCTATCGTTTTGTGTTGGTACGAGGGACTGGCGCATGGTCTCCTACTGGATTGATACCTTGGTTCTCAAAAACTGGGGGAAATACTTACGCTACTATGCTGCATCATCCTCTCCTCTTCGGGGAAAAACAACGCAAGCTCGAGATGTAGCAAGAAGAATTTCTGGCGCCGTTGCCGGGGAGGCTCACGCAAAAAAGTCAACATACCAAGTACCCATCGCAATCCCTATCTCTTGCATTACATTATTTGCCATTTGCCTCTCATTTTCCTTTCCCCCACTTCACCCTTGCCGTTTTATTCGCCCTCTCATTCCCAATCTCCTCTCTCTTTTGCTTGCCTTCTTGTTTTCTTGTGTCTCCATGTACCTTCTTTCTGCTTGCATCTTTGCTTGCTACAAGTCTATGGATCCTCATCCACTTGCTAATCTCTTTAAGAGATCCAATTATGTTGAACCAATTGCTAGTGAGTTTTGTGCATTAGATTATCCTTATGAAGTTTTGCTTGAAATTCGTGAATTTGAAAATTATGATGAAGAAATTTATGAAGAGATTTACGATAACTCTTTTAATAAAAAACATGATTGCAATAATTTTACTATTGATGTCAATTGTGCTAATAATATGCAAAACCCTAAGCTTGGGGATGCTAGTTTTGTTATGACTACTATTTGTTGCAATGATCATGATTGGGGTGATTCTTCTTTTGATCTTGAAAATTTATTTAACCTCCATGATGAATATGAGATTGATAATAGTGTTTGCAATAATATTGAAAGTGGGTTTGTAAGAGTGTTAACTTTAGATCCCACATATTTGGTGTATGTTCAATCTTATGATATTTTTGATAAAAGTGGGTTTGGAAAGGTCATGACTTTAGTTAATGTTGATCCCACTATTTTCAAAGAGTGTCAACTTTGCATACATGTGGATCGTGTTAAGAATATGTTTTGTGATAACTATATTGTTGAATTTGCTTATGATTCCACATGTAATTATTATTAGAGAGGAAAATATGGTCGTAGAAATTTTCATGATAATAAACTACCTCTCGTTATGTTGAGATTGCTATTGTTTCTTTCCGCCTCCTTGCATATACTAGTTTTTGCTTGCCTTGATAATTTGTTTTCCTATAAGATGCCTATGCATAGGAAGTATGTTAGACTTAGATGTGTTTATCACATGTTTTATGATGCTCTCTTTGTGCTTCAATTCTTGTCTTTCTTGTGAGCATCATTGAAATATCAATGCCTAGCTAGGGGCGTTAAACGATAGCGCTTGTTGGGAGGCAACCCAATTTTATTTTGTGTTTTTTGTTTTTTCTTCTGTTTAGGAATAAAAAATCCATCTACCTTCTGTTTGGATGTGGTTTTATGTTTTAATTAGTGTTTGTACCAAGTAGGACCTATAGGATAACCTACGATGATAGTTGATTTGATTCTGCTGAAAAACAGAAACTTTGCGCTCACGAGAAAAAATACAATAACTCACAGAAACGTGCTTTTGCATTGATTATTTTTGCTGCTGGTCAATAAAATTTTTTTCCAGTACGTCCTATTTTGGTAGAATTTTTAGAGTTCCAGAAGTTTGCGTTAGTTACATATTACTACAGACTGTTCTGTCTTTGACAGATTCTGTTTTGCGTGTGTTGTTTGCTTATTTTGATGAATCTATGGTAAGTAAAATAGTTTATGATCCATAGAGAAGTTGGAATACAGTAGGTTTAACACCAATATAAATAAATAATGAGTTCATTACAGTACCTTAAAGTAGTCTTTTGTTCTCTTTCTCTAACGGAGCTCACGAGATTTCTATTGGGTTTTGTGTTGTGAAGTTTTCAAGTTTTGGATGAATTCTTTTGATGGATTATGGAACAAGGAGTGGCAAGAGCCTAAGCTTGGGGATTCCCATGGCACCCCCAAGATAATCCAAGGACACAAAAAAGTCAAAGCTTGGGGATGCCCCAGAAGGCATCCCCTCTTTCATCCACTTCCATCGGTAGTTTACTTGGAGCTATATTTTCATTCACCAACATGATATGTGTTTTGCTTGGAGCATCTTGTATTATTTGTGTCTTTGCTTGTTAGTTTACCACAATCATCCTTGCTGTACACACCTTTTGATATAGCCATATATGAATTGAAATTTGATAGAATACTCTATGTGCTTCACTTATATCTTTTGAGCTTGATAGTTTGCTCATAGTGCTTCACTTATATCTTTTTGAGTGTGATAATTTTTGCTCTAGTGCTTCACGTAGATCTTTTAGAGCATGGTGGTGGATTTGTTTTAAAGAAACTTGATCTCTCATGCTTCTCTTAGATTATTTTGAGAGTCGTTAATAGCATGGTAATTTTCTTAATGTTAATATACTTGGTGTTCAAGATATGTGAAACTTTCTTTTGAGTGCGTTGAATACTAAGATAAGCTCGATGCTTGATAATTGTTTTGAGATATGGAGGTAATAATATCAAAGTCATGCTAGTTGAGTAGTTGTGAATTTAAGAAATACTTGTGTTCAAGTTGGTAAATCTCGTAGCATGCACGTATGGTTAAAGTTGTGTAACAAATTTGAAGCATGAAGTGTACCTAGCTTGTGCATCCTTATGAGTGGCAGTCAGGGACGAGCGATGGTCTTTTCCTACCAATCTATCCCCCTAGGAGCATGCGCGTAGTACTTGATTTTTAATGACTTCTAAATTTTTGCAATAAGTATATGAGTTCTTTTGACTAATGTTGAGTCCATGGATAATGCACACTTTTACCTTTCCGCCATTGCTAGCCTCTTCGGTACCGTGCATTGCCCTTTCTCACATTGAGAGTTGGCGCAAACTTCGCCGGTGCATCCAAACTCCGTGATACAATACGCTCTATGACACATAAACCTCCCTATATCTTCCTCAAAACAGCCACCATACCTACCTATTATGGCATTTCCATAGCCATTCCGAGATATATTGCCATGCAACTTTCCACCGTTCCGTTCATCATTATTATGACATACATTACTTTTGTCATATTGCCATTGCATGATCATGTAGTTGACATTGTATTTGTGACAAAGCCACCATGCATTATTTTTCATACATGTCACTCTTGATTCATTGCACTATCCCGGTACACCGCCGGAGGCATTCATATAGAGTCATACCTTGTTCTAGTTTTGAGTTGTAATCCTCATGTTGTAATCAATAGAAGTGTAATGATCATCATTATTAGAGCATTGACCAAAAAAGAGAGAAAGGCCAAAATAAAAAAAGGAAGGCCCAAAAAAAAGGCAATGCTACTATCTCTTTATCCACACTTGTGCTTCAAAGTAGCACCATGTTCTTCATGTAGTGAGTCTCATATTTTGTGCTTCAAAGTAGCACCATGTTTTTCATGTAGTGAGTCTCATAAGTTGTCTTTTTCATACTAGTGGGAATTTTTCCTTATAGAACTTGGCTTGTATATTCCTATCATGGGCTTCCTAAAATGCCCTAGGTCTTCATGAGCAAGCAAGTTGGATGCACACCCACTAGTTTCCTTTTGTTGAGCATTCATAGCTCTAGTGCATCCGTTGCATGACAATCCCTACTCCTCATGTTGACATCAATTGATGGGCATCTCCATAGCCCATTGATTATCCTCGTCAATGTGAGACTTTCTCCTTTTTTGACTTCTCCACACAATCCCCATCATCATATTCTATTCCACCCATAGTGCTATATCCATGGCTCACGCTCATGTATTGCGTGAAGGTTGAAAAAGTTTGAGATTATTTAAGTATGAAACAATTGCTTGGCTTGTCATCGGGGGTATAGAAGTTGGGAACATCTTTGTGAGACAGAAATGAAGCATAGCCTAACTATATGATTTTGTAGGGATGAACTTTCTTTGGCCATGTTATTTTGAGATGACATAATTATTTTGATTAGTGTGCTTGAAGTATTATTATTTTTATGTCAATATGAACTTTTGTCTTGAATCTTTCGGATCTAAATATTCATATCATCATTAAGAAGATTTACATTGAAATTATGCCAAAGTATCACTCCACATCAAAAATTCTCTTTTTATCATTTACCTACTCGAGGACGAGTAGGAATTAAGCTTGGGGATGCCTGATACATCTCCAACGTATCTATAATTTTTGATTGCTCCATGCTACTTTATCTATTGTTTTGGACTATAATGGGCTTTATTTTCCACTTTTATATTAGTTTTGGGACTAACCTATTAACTAGAGGCCCAGCCCAGAATTGCTGTTTTTTTGCCTATTTCAGTGTTTCGAAGAAACGGAATATCAAATTGAGTCCAAACGGAATGAAACCTTTGGAAACGTGATCTTCTCACCGAACGTGATCCAGGAGACTTGGACCCTACTCCAAGAAGTGCCAGAGGAGGTCACGAGGGTGGGGGCGCGCCCTCCCCCCTGGGCGCGCCCCCCTGCCTTGTGGGCCCCCTGATGCTCCAACGACGTACTCCTTCCTCCTATATATACCTACGTACCCCCAACAGATCGGGGACGGAGCCAAAAACCTAATTCTACCGCTGTAACTTCCTATATCTGCGAGATCCCTTCTTGGGGCCTATTCCGGAGCTCCACCGGAGGGGCATCTACCACAGAGGGCTTCTACATCATCACCATAGCCCCTCCGATGAAGTGTGAGTAGTTTACTTCACACCTTCGGGTCCATAGTTAGTAGCTAGATGGCTTCTTCTCTCTTTTTGGATATCAATAAAATGTTCTCCCCCTCTCTCGTGGAGATCTATTCGATGTAATCTTCTTTTTGTGGTGTGTTTGTTGAGATCGATGAATTGTGGGTTTATGATCCAGCTTATCTATGGAAAATATTTGATTCTTCTCTGAATTCTTTTATGTGTGATTGAGTTATCTTTGCAAGTCTCTTCGAATTATCCATTTGGTTTGGCCAACTAGATTGGTAGTTCTTGCAATGGGAGAAGTGCTTAGCTTTGGGTTCAATCTTGTAGTGACCTTACCCAGTGACAGAAAGGGTTGCAAGGCACATATTGTATTGTTGCCATCGAGGATAACAAGATGGGGTATTTATCATATTGCATGAATTTATTCCTCTACATCATGTCATCTTGCTTAAGGCGTTACTCTGTTTTTAACTTAATACTCTAGATGCATGCTGGATAGCGGTCGATGAGTGGAGTAATAGTAGTAGATGCAGAATCGTTTCGGTCTACTTGTCATGGACGTGATGCCTATATACATGATCATTGCCTGGATAACCTCATAACTATGCTCAATTCTGTCAATTGCTCAATAGTAATTTGTTCACCCACCGTAGAATACTTTTGCTCTTGAGAGAAGCCACTAGTGAAACCTATGGCCCCGGGTCTATCCTCATCATATCAATCTCCATCACTTTATTTACTTGCTTTTGCTTTTACTTTTTACTTTGCATCTTTATACCAAAAATACCAAAAATATTATCTCTATCAGATCTCACCCTCGTAAGTGACTCTGAAGGGATTGACAACCCCTAAGCGTTGGTTGCGAGTAGCTATCATTTTGTGCATGTACGAGGGACTTGCGCGTGGTCTCCTACTAGATTGATACCTTGGTTCTCAAAAAATGAGGGAAGTACTGACGCTACTGTGCTGCATCATCCTCTCCTCTTCGAGGAAATCCAACGCAAGCTCGAGACGTAGCACCCTACCCCCCTAGGCGCGCCCCCCTACCTCGTGGGCCCACGGTGGCCCTCCTCCACTTATTCCTGCACCCATCTTCTCCTCTATCTCACACAAACACGAAAAACCAACTCAAGCACGAGTTCCAGCCCCCGTTGTTGTGATTTTCGATCTCCTTGCTCAAAGCACCTCTCGCAAAACTGCTTGGGGAGATTGTTCCTTGGTATGTGACTCCTCCATTGATCCAATTAGTTTTTGTTCTAGTGCTTTATTCATTGCAAATTTGTGATGCATAGGTGACCATGTTCTTGAGCTTTCATGTCAAATTTACATGGTTCCAAGTAGTTCCAATGCTTTATATAGGCTCTAGGCACTTGTAGGAGTTGTTGCTATCAATTTTATTGAAGTTGGTTCACTTTTATTTGAAGTTACTAAAAATTTCAGATTGTTTCAGAATTAATGAAGAGATTTTTGAGGGGCTCGTCGAGCCAAAACTCTAAGGAAAATCAAAAGGAAGAGGAACAAAAGCCCAGATTTAATTCGCCTCGCACCGCGGAGGTCCGGCCGTGTGAATGGCCTTCCGATGACTTCTTCAGGAGAGCCGGGATTTATGAAGATTTCTGTTTGTTAATTGAGAATGTTGGCCTCATCGATTTCCTCCGTGACCAACGTCATCAGTACCTCTTACTCACAAATACTTTTGTGCAAAATTTCTACTTTTTCCCTAAGAGTTCACCTCCATCGGTAGAATTTCATTTATATGACGTTGTTAAGAGGATGCCATTAGCTGAATTTTGCGAGGTATGAAAAATACCTTTTGAGGGCACCTTGGATGAACCACACCGTAATGAAGTAGAAGCTTTTATTAACACTATCACGGTGGGAGAAACCAGAAGATGTTTGATGCAAGAATCACTAGCATACATTTTCCTGTTTTACGATACTTTGCCTTATTTGCTAGTCGTTGCCTGAGAGGTCGTGGAAACTGTGGAAACCTTAGTATTCCTGATGTTATCATTTTGTTCCATGGTTTATATCGAAGTAACTCTGTTAGTTTGGGTGGAATTGTTGCTAGGCGGTTATGTCTGAACCGTACTAAAGGCCCCATCTTTGGAGGTATTTATGCCTCACGCCTATCTGAACATTTTGAAATACCTATTAGGCATGAGGAGGAAGAGGAAACATCGCTGCCTCGTGCTGATTTAGATTATAGGAGTATGCTAGCGCATGATTTTCTTGTTAAAAGCCGCGAAGGGGAGCTCAAATATAAATTATACTTTGATAAACATCACCCTGAAATATAAACTTGTCTTCAGGTCCTCATATTGTTCCGTGGGCGGCCATTCAAGCCTATCGAAATCATGCACCAGTCCCGGAACCGGAGCCACAAGATGAGCCTCCACGACTATCTGTTTATTCTTGGGATCCAGAGGAGGCTGCTAGCCAATGGCAGTTGGAGCCTTCTTCATCACAGTATGACCCCAGCTTCACTTATGGGTATCAGCCAGGCCACTCCTGGCCATAGACCAACTTAGGCCAAAAGCCTAAGCTTGGGGGAGTACGTATTTCCCACCGAAATTACATTCTTGTTTACACACACTCATTGCTAGATGTCGGTGTTCATACTCTTTCACTGTAATATCCATGCTAGTTTATTTTCTTTTTCCTGCTTTCTTCTTGTGTGTTTAATAAACCTTAAGAAAAACAAAAAAAATTAGTAGTAGTTTATTTCTTTGCTGTAGTAGTTAAAAAAGAAAACCCCAAAAATATTTCCTGTTCTTCTTTTGTTGTTTGGAGCTTTCTCGTGTAAATAGTTTTTTTTTCTTTTCCTTTCTTTGGGGGTCGAGAAGACCATGTTGAAAATGCTTAGTGGTTCTTATATGCATGAATGATTATTTAACCTAGAGCCCATATTACTTGTCTTCTCTCTTGAGTTGAATGCTTGCAGATTCCAGATTAGTCCAATGCACGTGCACTCTTATTATTATACACTTCGTTCGGTCGTGCAAGTGAAAGGCAATAATGATGATATATGATGGACTTACTGGGATGAGAAAAGTTGGTATGAACTCGACCTCTCTTGTTTTTGTAAATATGATGATTCATCGTTCCTGAGTTAGCTATTATGAAGTAAACATATTTGCAAGGACATTTAGAGATTATAGTTGCTTGCGCCATGCTTGATTAGCTATGAGTTATAATGGTTTACCTTGCGTGCCAACATGCTATTAGAATGATTATGATGTGGTATGATGGGATGGTATCCTCCTTTAAATGAATTGAGTGACTAGACTTGGAACATGTTCACGCATGTAGTTGAATCAAATCAACATAGCCTTCATGATATTTATGTTCATGGTGGATTATATCCTACTCATGCTTGTATTCGGTGTAAATTAATTTTGATGCATGTTTACGACTGTTGTCGCTCTCCCAGTTGGTCGCTTCCCAGTCTTTTTCTAGCCTTCACCTGTACTAAGCGAGAATACTGCTTGTGCATCCAAACTCCTTAAACCCCAAAGTTGTTCCATATGAGTCCACTATACCTACCTATATGCGGTATTTACCTGCCGTTCCAAGTAAATTTGTATGTGCCAAACTCCAAACCTTCAAATAAAATTCTGTTTTGTATACTCGAGCAGCTCATGTTTCAACTAGGGCTGCCCTTATCTTCCATGTTAGGAGGTTATTCTCAAGAGGAGTGGACTCCGCTCCTCATTCACGAGAAAAATGGCTGGTCACAGGGATGCCCAGTCCCATGCTTTATGCAAACTAAATCAAAATAACTGCAAACAAAACTCCCCTTGGGACCCGTTAAATGTTGGAGGAACTCGTTGTTTCGAGCAAGCCATGGATTGAAGCTTGTGGAGGAAGGGGAGTATAAACTTTACCATTCTGTTTGGGAACCGCCTATAATTTGTTTAGCATGGAAGATATCGTCATCTCATAGTTGTTGCGTTGACAGCAAACGTATGCCACTCAAAATGTTATTTAATCTCTATTTTAAAACCAACCTCTGGCACCTCTACAAATCCCTGCTTCCCTTTGCGAAGGTCCTATCTATTTACTTTTATGCTGAGTCATCACCCTTCTTATTAAAAAGCACCCGTTGGAGAGCACACTATCGTTTGCATTCATTATTATTGGTTTATTTCGGTTATGACTTGACTGGATCTCTTTTACCATGAATTACAATGTTTAGTCAGTCCTTGATCTTTAAAGGTGCTCTGCATTTATGTTTTTCGGTCTCAAAAAGGGCTAGCGAGATACTATTCTGTTATATCATGTTATGATTATTTTGAGAAAGTGTTGTGATCCGAGTTTTGCTATTATGGCTCGCTAGCTGATTATCCCATTGATATGAGTAATTGTGAGACCTTTGTGTTATTGTGAGAATGGTTAGTTCATAATATTTGTTGAAACTTGAATGCTGGCTTTTCATGTTTACAACAACAAGAGCAAACAGAGTTTGTAAAAGTTTTTCTTTTTCTCTTTCAGTTTGTCAACTGAATTGCTTGAGGACAAGCAAGGGTTTAAGCTTGGGGGAGTTGATACGTCTCCGTCGTATCTACTTTTCCAAACACTTTTGCCCTTGTTTTGGACTCTAACTTGTATGATTTGAATGGAACTAACCCGGACTGTTGCTATTTTCAGCAGAATTGCCATGGTGTTGTTTTTGTGCAGAAAATAGAGATTCTTGGAATGTCCTGAAACTCCATGGAACACCTTAGAAAAAATAAAGAAAAATCCTCGCAAAAGATGAAGACCAGGGGGCCCACACCCTGTCCATGAGGGTGGGGGGCGCCCCCCCTGGGCGCGCCCCCCTACCTCATGGGCCCCCTGGTGGCCCTCCGATGCCAACTCCAACTCCATATATTGGCCTTTGGGGAGAAAAAAATTAGAGAGAAGAAATCATTGTGTTTTACGATACGGAGCCGCCGCCAAGCCCTAATCTCTCTCGGGAGGGCTGATCTGGAGTCCGTTCGGTGCTCCGGAGAGGGGGATTCATCCCCCTCGTCATCATCAACCATCCCCCATCACCAATTTCATGATGCTCACTGCCGTGCGTGAGTAATTCCATCGTAGGCCTGCTTTATCTATCTGTACGTAGCCTGCCCCTGGATAGGATATGTCAAATAATCCTATTTGTCTCCGCTTAATGCATACATTGTAAACATACGTGTAAACGTATTATTTACCAATGGGAGACCACATATAGCGTCAGCTTACTTATTTTTATTTAAGAATTTTTTATAAATGACTATTTAAATTTGCATCCATACACTTTGGTACGCTTCATTTGCCAGGGGCTTCTTATGGCACCCCATAATATGGCAAGTCAAGTCCGAACACTTTCAACAGTGCGGCACCCTGAACTTATAGCATTATATGCATTAGCTCCAAATCATGTCTTGGGTTACGGTTGGGATAGCCCGGCTCCCTTGTTTTGGTGCCTTACGTTCTGTTAATTCGGCTAAGGTAGCGCAGGGAGAACTACTGCGATTGTGCCCTGGTTCTTCCAGACGAACACCTCAGTAGAGAAAGCACAAAACTGTCCGACATGATGTGGCGGGAGACTGGTCGCTGTTCGAGAGGTTTTAAAAATCTTAAAGAGTTTTCCGCTTTAGGCGTTAATTCGGCTTTGTCCGATATAGGCGTGTATAGCGCCCCAATTCGGCCTTCTGGACTGTAGGGGCTTCACCGAATTTTAAAATGGTAGACTTCTATGGCTAAGTGAAAGTTATAAAGCCGCATAGTCTGATTGCCTTGTTCGTTGCGCTGGACACCTCCTTAATGGACCAAACATTTGGATAAAGAGTGTCCGGGTTTTCCACGAACACCCCAGTACTAGTTACACGGGGGCGGAAGCCGGTGACTGGCCTACTTTCAGAATTTGATAAACAGCCGCACATAAGGTAATATTTTAAATAACAAATGCGCTACATAGCGCAAGTAACTTCGTCTTTAAATTACAAACATGACAGAAGTGAATTCATTCAAAAATTATGTCTTTGGTACATTCATCGGCCACGAGGCAAGCACCCTTCATAACACCATCATTATACTTCTCGGGGACGCGATGCGGCTTGCCCTCCGGTGGCCCGTCCTTCACCAGCTTCTCCGCATCCAGCTTGCCCCAATGCACCTTGGCGCGAGCAAGGGCCCGGCGGGCACCCTCAATGCAAACAGATCGCTTGATGACTTCCAGTCACGGACAGGAATCCACCATCCGCTTGATCAGGCCGAGGTAGCTGGTGGGCAGAAGCTCGCCAGGCCATATCCGGACTATGAGATTTTTCATAGCCACTTCGGCCCCTTGTGGAGTTCGACCAGCTGCTTCAGTTGGTCACTCAAAGGCATTGCATGTTCGGCCCTAGCATACTGGGACCAGAACAACTTCTCTATTGAGCTCCCCTCCTGGGCACGGTAGAACTCCGCGGCATCTGATACGCTGCGTGGCAGGACTGCGAATGCCCCTAGAGAGCTCTGGATTCGAGTAAGTAAAAGAAACGCCTCCTCCACATGTTTGCTTTGCATAAAAAATTTCTTATCCGCTGCTATCTTTTCGGCCTCCTGGATCTCTTGCTGAGCCCTCTCGGTTTCGGCCTTGGCGTCTTTTATATTTGTAAGGGCCTTCGCAAGCTCGGCCCCTTTTGCTTTAAGCTCCTGCTCCACAGACTCGAGCTTCTTGCCGAGCTCCTGGAGCTCTTCTTCTACCTCGCCCACTCGGGCCTCTTGCTTTTTGCGCTCCTTGAGTTCCAAGGCCGCTTTGTGTTCGGCCTCGGACAACGCCTTCTTGAGATACGCCACTTCGATTGTGGCCTCTGTTGTCAAATTACAACACTTCGTCGTTAGCATAATCAACTTTTTTTATATGAGAGAGGGGAATCATTCACCTTTGCTCTCCTCGAGCTGCCTCCTCGCGAGGCCGAGCTCTCCCTGTGCCCGCTCCAAGTCCTGTGTTAGGCCGGCGATTTCGTCCGTACAAGCAGTAGCGGCCAAAAGCATAGTCTGTTTATTCACATTCAAACTTATTGTTAGACTCATGTGGATTATAATTGACCCTCCATTTGGTTTTTCCTTCCAAACACCAAACAGAGTATCAGGGGCTACTACCTATCGGGTGGTAATTTCACACATTTTTACTTACCTCAAAGCCTGTCAGGAGGCTGGTGCAGGCTTCGGTTAGTCCGCTCTTGGCGGACGTAACCTTCTGAATCACCGCACTCATGAGAGTATGGTGCTCTTCATCTACGGAAGCGCCGTGAAGCGCTTCCAGTAGACAATCCGGCGCCTGGGGCGCAATGGAAGTCCTTGATATAGATGGCCCTCCCTCCATAACGAGGGGCTGCCCACCTAAGTCTGGAACCACTGAAGGCTCCGGAACAGTGTTCGGCTGAGATCCCGGCTTGCCGTGGCTCTCATCGACACGATCCGCGGGGACCTTGAACCCCGCGAGTCCGACGCCTAGGACGCTGCCTTGAGGCGCCTCCAGGGCCACCTCCGCCATCATCGGGAACCTTCAGGACAACACCTCCGTGTCGTCCACAGGACAAGGAGACGTGGCCATCGGGAGTGAGTTCATTGCTGACTCACTCAAGGACCCGTCCGAAGATGACACTTCCGGATGGGCCCTAGCCGGACTGCATACAGTTCAGCATTATAAACAAAATTATGAAGCGAAAATTGCGGTTGAGTGCGGATACTTACGATCGCACAAGGGGCTTCTTCCTGGGCAGCCACCCTTCCTCGCTATCTTCGGCGGTGGATGAGTAGTCCGGAAGGGATGCCTTTCCCTTCTTGGATGTCCCAGTCTCCCCCATCGAGGCGGCCTTCCTCTTCTTCCCTCCCCCGACACGGGGAGGTGGTGTTTCTCCTTGTTCCTCCCCGCCTCCACGGGAGGAATCTGCCTCGTCGTCATCGGACGACAAGGGTATGACGGCCTTACGCCGGGGGCCTCTCCTGGCCCCCTGGTTCGCCGTCTCAGGCCCCCCATCCTTTCCGGATGGGGCGTCCTGTTCTTCTTCTTCTTCCCCTTCGGGGGAGGAGTGCGCCTTGTCATCTTCGGACGAGGCTTGCGCAACCTTACTTCGGAGACCCTTTGGGGTCCCCGGGGCCTTCTTATCGGCCTTCTTCTCCGGCCCCTTATAGGGCGCCGGGACCAGCATCTTTGTCAGAAGATCATTGGCTGGACTTTCTGGCAACAGAGCTGGACTGTCAATCCACTCCGCTGTCTCCACATACTCCTAAAACAAAAATATACAATCGCTTCGGAATTCTCCATGAATACATTGGGAAGAACCGGACCCGGTGGAGGCCTGAGAACTCACCTGGGTAGGGTGCCGTGCGGCATGGAGCCCACGGTCCTCGGTTATGAGAGGAGGTACTTCGGTGGACTTTAACAACGTCTTCCACGCGTTCTTGTGTTTCATGCCATAGAGCCTCTGGAGCGTCCGGTGTTCGGCCGGGACGTACTCCCACATATTGAATGCCCGCCTTTGGCACGACAGAATCAGGCGAATGAGCATGACTTGGATCATGTTGATGAGCTTGATGTTCTTGTCCTTCATGCCCTTGACGCAGTTGATGAGTCCGGTTAGCTCTGCAGATTTGCCCCATAACAGGCCCTTCTGTTCCCAGGAGGTGAGCCGCATAGGGGGTCCAGATCGGAACTCGGGGGCCGCCGCCCAGCTGGCGTCGCATGGCTCGGTGATGTAGAACCACCCCAATTGCCACCCCTTCACGGTTTCCGCAAAGGAACCGTCAGGCCAGGTGACATTAGGCATCTTGCCCACCATGGCTCCTCCGCACTCCGCTTGCTGGCCGCTCACAATCTTCGGCTTCACGCAAAAGGTTTGGAGCCACAAGCCGAAATGAGGCTTAATGCGGAGGAAAGCCTCGCACACGACGATCAACTCCGAGATGTTGAGGACGAAGTTCGGAGCTAGATCATGGAAGTCTAGCCCGTAGTAGAACATGAGCCCGCGGACGAAGGGGTGGAGTGGAAACCCCAGTCCACGGACGAAGTGGGCAAGGAACACGACCCTCTCGTGGGGTCCTGGAGTTGGAAGGACCTGCCCCTCGTTTGGTAGCCGGTGTGCTATGTCTGCAGCCAAGTATCCGGCCGCCCGAAGATTCACAATCTTCTTCTCCGTCGCGGTGGAAGCCACCCACTTGCCTCCTACTCGGGACATGACTAACTGTGCGGAGAAGACCTGGACTAGGGCGCTGGAGCTCGAGGGGGCAAGAGTATGCGAGGGAGGAAGAAGGCGTGGGTAAAAATGAGGAACTCTTATCCCTTTATAGAGGCGACGAAAAGCGGTGCGCCTCCCCACTAGCCAGTTGAGAATCGCTTACTTCCCAAGCGCCACGATTGATGGCACGAGGGGATTACCCATACCCGTATTGATGAGAATCCTGCGGTAAGGGGACATGATCTCTGCTTTGACAAGACGTGTCAAGGAAACCGCCTCGCAATACGCGTTGTGGCTGGTTGTGAAAAAAATGGTTCGATCTGACCGAAATGACATATCGCGTCGTCTAAAAAGCTGTCAGCTGGAGTATCGTTCTCTCTACGGTGGTATGTGAAGATCATTTTGCAGATCCGGACACGACCTGCATGTTCAATAATAACCTTGGAGTATTCGGAGGAGGAACCTGCCTTGCAATGCCGAAGACAAGACTGCGCGCTGGACTCATCGTCATTGAAGCCTGGTTCAGGGGCTACTGAGGGAGTCCCCGATAAGGGGGTATCCGGACAGCCGGACTGTACATATCGTCCGGACTATAGAAGCGTCAAGATACAAGACTCAAGACTTCGGCTCGTGTCCGGATGGGACTCTCCTTTGCGTGGAAGACAAACTTGGCGATCCGGATATTATGTTTCCTTCCTTGTAACCAACTCCATGTAAACCCTAGCTCTCCGGTGTCTATATAAACCGGAGAGCATGGTCCTTAGAAGGCCGATCACAATTACAATCATACCATCATAGGATAGCTATTAGGGTTTAGCCTCTACGATCTCGTGGTAGATCTACTCTTGTATTCCACATATCTTCAATATTAATCAAGCAGGAAGTAGGGTTTTACCTCCATCGAGAGGGCCCGAACCTTGGTAAACATTGTGTCCCTTGCTTCCTGTTACCATCAGCCTAAGACGCCCAGATCGGGACCCCCTACCCGAGATCCGCCGGTTTTGACACCGAAAGTGGGCGCGCCCCCCACCCTCGTGGGCCCCTCGTGGCTCCCCTGACCAACTTTTTCCTATATATATTCACATATCCCAAAAACATCCAGGAGCACCATGAAACCTTATTTCCACCGCCGCAACCTTCTGTACCCATGAGATCCGATCTTGGAGCCTTTTCCGACACTTCGCCAGAGGGGGAATCGATCACGGAGGGCGTCTACATCAATGCCATAGCCTCTTTGATGAGTTGTGAGTAGTTTACCATAGACCTTTGGGTCCATAGTTATTAGCTAGATGGCTTCTTCTCTCTCTTTGAATCTCAATACAATGTTCTGCTCGATCTTCATGGAGATCTATTCGATGTAACTCTTTTTCCGGTGTGTTTGTCAAGATCCGATGAATTGTGGGTTTATGATCAAGTTTATCTATGAGAAATATTTGAATCTCCTCTGAATTCTTTTATGTATGATTGGTTATCTTTGCAAGTCTCTTCGAATTTTTAATTTGGTTTGGCCTACTAGATTGATTTTTCTTGCAATGGGAGAATTGCTTAGCTTTGGGTTCAATCTTGCGGTGTCCTTTCCCAGTGACAGCAGGGGTAGCAAGGCACATATTGTATTGTTGCCATCGAGGATAAAAGGATGGGGTTTATATCATATTGCTTGAGTTTATCCTTCTACATCATGTCATCTTTCCTAATGCGTTACTCTGTTCTTATAAACTTAATACTCTAGATGCATGCTGGATAGCGGTCGATGTGTGGAGTAATAGTAGTAGATGCAGGCAGGAGTCGGTCTACTTGTCACGGACATGATGCCTATATACATGATCATGCCTAGATATTCTCATAATTATGCACTTTTCTATCAATTGCTCGACAGTAATTTGTTCACCCACTATAATACTTATGCTATCTTGAGGGAAGCCACTAGTGAAACCTATGGGCCCCAGGTCTATTTTCCATCATATAAGTTTTCGATCTACTTTATTTTGCAATCTTTACTTTCCAATCTACATCATAAAAATACCAAAAATATTTATCTTATCTTATTATCTTTATCAGATCTCACTTTCGCAAGCGGCCGTGAAGGGATTGACAACCCCTTTATCGCGTTGGTTGCGAGGTTCTTGTTTGTTTGTGTAGGTACGAGGGACTTGGAGTGTAGCCTCCTACTGGATTGATACCTTGGTTCTCAAAACTAAGGGAAATACTTACGCTACTTTGCTGCATCACCCTTTCCTCTTCATGGGAAAAACCAACGCATGCTCAAGAGGTAGCAACAGTTTCATCTCCCTCCCCAATGACTATACTGGCAGGAATGTCCCTTAGCTCTCCAACCTTAACCTTAACCATCAAGTTAGCACGAGTACTCTTATTCATGTCCCACATGACAACTTTCCCATACTTACTCACAACATAATTAATCTCATGAATGCTTCTCCTGTTGAAAGGAAAGCCACAAACAAGGATCCATACTTCTCTACTAGCTCTAATCTTCTCCAATTTCATACCTTGGTTATGTTTTTCAAAGATCACATGAACATCTGTGAACTGATGAGGGCTATTCCTTACTAGTTCCTCTCTGTCAAATTCACTATTGAGCTTGACCAAAGCTTGACCGAACGGATAGAGCGAGATCTCAAAGAAACCCAAGTGCTTGACATCTGTGAGAAAATTAGATAATACCTCTCGGATTGTGATTGCCCATTCCTCATGCGTTGTAGATACTGCTCCCGCCAAGATGCGGACCCTAGCAGGCCTTCCCACCATGTCGATACGTTGGTGACCATGCGGGAGGAAAGGCGTGGGGTCAAATGGGAAGTACGCCATTGTCGATTCTCTTGAAGGAGGAGGAATCTGTATGGAGAGGCGGGTGGAGAGGGTTTGTGCGCTGGCTTGAGAGTCAGAGTCAACAAGTCTCTGTGCTATGGAAGTGGAGGGGGCGGTGAAATGGCGTATACCAACTACAGGGGGTGAAATCGAGGAGTTCCCTCTGTTTCCATGAGTGATGGTAGGAATGACCGACTAATTAGTCTTAATCACGGCAACAATGGGATTTTGTCTAGAGCTTGTTGGGTTTTGGGCTTGACTAGTGGCAGTCTGGTTGGGAACATCGGCGACACACGGGGCCCAGATGAATAGCAAGCATGAGCAATGTGCCCCCATCTCTTGTAGTTACTACATTTCATGCGATTCATGCAACTGGGCCTGAGGTGGCATGTGAGGAGGTAGCAGACGCAGAACAACCCATTAACTGAATTTTGAACCAGCGGGGATCCCGCGCCATTTATAATAACTGTGTATGAACCAGACGGTGATCACGGCCTGCTAATTAGGCTCGCGACTTATTAGCATGATCCATCTGAGTGTTGCTCGAAGGCTGATCATGGTTTCGAAACATGGTAGGATATCAAGAGCTTGAAGGTAATATTTTCTGGGATGATTGTGGAAAACATGCGCCCATTCATCTTCCTTTTCTTGGAGATACTGATCTAATTCTCAGCATTAATTTGGACCTCTCGAACCCCAGAGAAGGTAATTGATGTTGAGCTTAGGAAGTGAAATGCTACCTCCTTTTATGATCGAGAAACCCACTTCTTTGGAGGAGACATAGAAACTGAAGGACCAGTTTTGGAGCAGCTAAACTTTGGACAATGAAGCACGACCCCTGAAACATGCTAGGAGAAATGTGGCCACTGATTCCACAATGAGTCGAATCCTAGAACGAGTGAACTCCGCCACCAGGATGAATTCTTGGAGATCTATGCCGTCCATAAAATTGATGGACACTCCCCACTTTCTCCATACCTCTGACGCAAAGTCTTGACCTTTGTCGAAATTTAGATCTGCAAGAGCCATCTTGATCTGGTGGAGGGTGTCCGCCGTGCTCGGATTGGAACACGACGTCGATTATAAAAGTGTTAGTATTCGACTAGAGGGGTGTGAATAGGTGATTTTTATCAAAATCTTCAAAACATGAATTCTTTGAAGACAAACAATAAAAATGATCCTATTGATATGGAGCGGAAGGTAGACTACACTAGACAAGCCATATTCAAGTAAGCAATGAAGTTAAAGCACGAAGACTATCAGCAGCTAGGTAGTAAAGATCAGGATGGAAGATAGTATGAAGCCAAACACTAAACAGTCTTCACTCAGTGAAGTCAATCAGATCAGACAAATGGCAATGACTTCATGAATACAAAATGTAAGTAAAGAGAGGTGAAAGATGGAACCAGTTGCTCGGAGAGGACAGGGATTTGTTGGACCAGTTCCAGTTGCTATGACAACTCTACGTCTGGTTAGGGAGGCTGAGATTCAACTCAGAAGACCGCGTCTTCACCTTATTCCCTGGGTATTTTGGGCTTTGTCCTCGCAAGGATTACTCTCTCAAAGGCTTCGGAGGTGGATTGCTCTCAAACGACAAAAGTTGTGTACTAACTCTGAGCAGCCACCAATTTATGGTGTAGGGGGTGGGCTATTTATAGCCAGGAGGCAACCCGACCTGATTTGTCTGAAATGACCCTGGATCACTAAGGGACTGACATGTGTCTAACAGTCAGATTTCAAACACACGCGGCAGCTTGACTTGGGCTAGAAGTAAAGCTGACTCATCTAGCTCTAGATAAGATGTGCTCCAATTGTTTTTGCTCGAAGACTTAGAATTTGGTTCAGCATCACCTCAGTCACTCTGACTTTGTTCACTTGGACCCCACTTAACAGTACGGTTGTTCCTATGACTCAACAAAGAAGAAAAGGAAACAACGAAACAACTATGTCTTCGCACTCCATAGTCTTCATGCGATGTCTTCTCATGTCATAGTCTTCATTGTGAATATCTTCACAGACCACCATTGTCTTCAATGTCTTCACGCATTTTTAGGGGTCATCTCTGGTAGGTAAACTGAATAAATATGGGACTACTACATGTGTTATCCTGCAATTCTCACAAACACATTAGTCCGTCAACCAAGTTTGTTGTCAATACTCCAAAACCAACTAGGGGTGGCACTAGATGCACTTACAATCTCCCCCTTTTTGGTGATTGATGACAAACTGGTTGAAGTTTTCAACGGCGATAAAAGTATGTGAAAGTTCAATTTTGTGAGTATTATCTTCATACATATGACGAGGCTCCGGTCGGATTGCGGGTTCCGGCAGACCCTTGAGGTTCGAACTCTGGGGTGCGTGCAAAGATCTCACCTCTACCCACTCATGTCTCGTCGCCTCGCAAAGAATCTAGGCTACAAAATGAACAACACAAGGGACGCAAGGTTTATACTAGTTCGGGCCACCGTTGTGGTGTAATACCCTACTCTAGTTTGTGGTGTGGTGGATTCCCTCTGGGGCTGATGATGAATAGTACAAGGGAAGAACAGCCTCACGAGGGATGTTCTTGTGGTGGTGTTGTCCCTTTGGAGGGGTCGATTCCAGATGCCTCTATACTATGGTGGCTAGTCCTATATATAGCGTAAGAGGCCCTGGTCCTCTTCCCAAATATTGAGCGGGAAGGGCACCAACAATTGGCCATTTTGAAGGGGAACATCTAGTACACTTATCCTGACTAAAGTTGGTCCTCGCCTGCCAAAGACTCTGACGATGACGCCGTCCTGGGCTCCACAGTGACCTCCATCCTGCCGTTCCGCTGGTCTTGGTCTTGTTACACCGAAATGGTAGACTTTGCCTGATGCCTCGGCCTGTGCTTGCTCCCTTTGCACCAAAGGGGAAACAAGGACACTGCGCAGGCTGGCATCCACCTGGCGCCCACCTGGTCTCGATCGTCATGGCTTGCGTCACGGGAACCTCACGAGGTACCCCTGCCTTGATCTCTCCGCCACCTCGCGAGGCAACCTGACGAGGCTAGCCCTCAGGATGCTTCCTGTCGTCCGCCCTGCGAGGCTTGGCCCCTCATGAGGGTCTTGAGCTTGAGTTGATGAAGATGGGCCGCACTGGGCCACTGCTCGAGCCACGCCGCAGGCCACAAGCAGGCAAGTCTGGGGACCCCCGTTCCCAGAACGCCGACAGTAGCCCCCGGGCCCAAGGCGCGCCCGGACTTGGCTTAGCAGAGAAGCGTCGCGGGCCCCAACAGCCTGCGGCCTGGAGCGCTGCGTGGCGGTTGATTGGATGTGGGCGTCTCCGCTTCCCCACGATGCCTCAGCAACCGTTCGACAACACACTTCCCTGCATGCTAAAACGGGTCATGATTACCTGTAATCGTGGAGGCCGACGGTTGGCCTCCTCCGGCTATAAGTACGGAGCGGCATGAGGCCTTTCAGTCCATCTTTCCTTGCTCCGCCTACCCTTCTTCACTTCCTCCTTCAACTCGTCGACAATGGCGCCGATCCGCCAGTTCTCGACCGAAGAGAAAGGGAAGGCCCCCCGAGAGGGGCCCGTCCCACTTCTGCTGAAGAAGCGGTCGGTCCCCTGCCGCCGAGATGAGGGTGCTCGGCAGGAGGTGTCGAGGCCTTGGTACAAGCGGCCTCCTCCTGGATACCCGTTGCCCTTATACGCCTAGGCCGACGGCCCTGGGGAAGAGGGCGACAAGCGGCGCCGCCCGCGTCGCCGGCGTCACCGACGGATCACGGCGGTGCGCGTCGTCCCCCCTAGAGTCCATGCGGCGAACTCCTCCCGCGAGTTCATGCTCCACGCCGCCATGCCTCCGAGATCCTGGATCCGCCTACCTGCTTCCTTGGCCTTCAAGATACCGTCGAGGTGGCCTCAAGAGCTATGGCTGCAGCATGCCGACTGCCGCTCCCCCGTGACCGAAGCGGAGGTCGAAGTCGTCGCGCCTGGCAGGGTCTTCATGACCCGAGATTGGGGCGAGATCACCAGGGTCTGCCGAACAGAGGGCACCCTCGTGATCCATCTGGAGTAGGATGGCGCCTCCTTGATGTTCTTCAGTGTCTTTGACGAAGAAGGACGCCGGCTAGAGTGCTGTCCCAGGGGCAGCGGCCAGAGCTCCGGGACGGTGAGGACCAGGCCTGCCGCCCGCCTTTCCAGTAGCTCCTCTGGCAGTAGCGGCCGTGCCGGAGGGTCCAGGGACTCCCCCGAACTTCTCCTGACTCCGGAGACGAGTGATGACAGCTATGAGCGACCGAGCTCCCGCCGCGCCCGAAGGAGAGCCGGTGTGCTGGACGGTCGGCATGGCTGATCTGGATGAGGTTGGCGCCGGCCCCATGTGGCCCACTATTGATGATGGTGTCTGCCGCTGTGGTTCCTGTAGTTAGGGCTCCTTAGGATTCACGTCTTTTGTTCCTGCGAGGAACCAAGAACATACCCCCCAGGGGCTTGTAAAGTGTTTGTAGTCTCTTTTGTTAATATGATCCTCATCGTGAAGTAGTGTGAGATGCTCGTCCCGTCTCAACTTGGTACCTCCTTTCCAACCTCACGAAGGCCTGGTGCTCTGTGCTGACAGGTCCCAGTCCCCAGGAAGGCTTCAGTCGTCGTTGGTATGCCAGGTCGCGATGCCGTGGTCAAAGCCAGGAGGTGAGTGGCCCGAGGTCCAGTAAGAGCCCCCGAGGCGCGATGCTCGGGAGGTCCCCTTTAGCGCTCAAGCAGCCGTCGCTTGGTGAGAAAGGAGCGCGACGTCGCCATTACGGGGCTGCATTAGGTGCAAGGTTGGTGTTGCAATAGCTAGTAGTTCCGGAGAATGACTTATCTTGGGAGCTTGAAGCCATTTCTCAGTGCTGCGCCAGGCCCGCGCGCCAGCAGCTGAGGGGTTGCCCAGTGAGGTCTCCGCGAGCCTCCTCCTTCTCCCCCGCACTCCCCTTCATGCTCTACGTCCTCGGGTCCCAGCCCTCGAGCGAGCTCAGCCGTCGCTGGTATGCCAGGTCGCGATGCCGTGGACAAGGCTAGGAGGTGAGGGCTGGAGAGCCAGTAAGAACCGTGAGTCGCGATGCTCAGGTGCCCCCCCCTTTAACACACAAGCAGTTTGTGCGGGTGAGAGAGGAAGAGGGGCCGTGGAGGCCTCGCCCAACGCTGTCCCTCAGAGAGACCCTGTAACTTATCACGAGAAAAAGCAAGAGTCGCCATCACAATCGTTAGCCAGCCACTCATTGCTCAGGGGGTGTGATGAGGGCACTGAGGGCCTGATGAGGTGGCACCGTGTGGTGCTGCCGCAGCCAGAGCTCCGCCACTCAGGTTTGTCGATGTTGTAGGGACGGACCCATGCGCAAGTGTCGTGCCAGGGAAAGTAGCTCCAAAGGTCGGCATCAATCGAACGGGCGATCAAGCCAGGCAGGTTAGGCATGGAAGGCTAGATTAACTTAGATAGGTGCGAGAGCGACACGCGCCACTGGGTCCGGCCCGAGCGGCTTGGGGATAATGCAGCCCAAGGGGCGCCCCCAACAAGGTAACCTAAAGACATGAACAAAAGGGATACACACCGCAGGGACGGACCCATGCGGCCTGGGAATGATGTAGCCCTGGCGGTGCTCCCAGCTGAAATGGAACTTGAAAGGTGTCACCTGATACCGTTGGAGATGGAGGAATGTTGAAGTAGCGGATGGAGCAAGGTGTGGAAGCCGATCCTCACGAGCCCCGAGGGCCCAGAGCCTCGGGAGGCTCCGGGGGCGCAGGCGGCTCTTCAAGGACCATCTCCATCTCCGCTAGGACTATGCAATGCCTGACCTTCTGAGCCTCTAGATTACTCCTCAGCAGGCGCTGATGACCAGCGGCCACATTCGGCAGGCTGAGAGGCATGCGAACGTAGTTGTGGGGTGGACCCTCGTAATGTCCCACGTGCGAGGGCCAGAGGTGCTCCTGAGACGCGGCTCGGTTGAGCCCTGGTACATCGATGCAGATGCGCAGCCCACCATCCTCGCCTGGATGGGGATCTACGGCGGGTAAGCGATGGCTACCAGGCATGATTCTTCACTCCTTCAGCTCCTGAGTGTTGCTTGCGATGAACTCCTGAGGTTTTGGCCCTCCTTGCCTCACACCATCCTGAGGGAAACGTGCTTTGAAACACGCCTCCAAGTGGTGCCCGAGCGCCTCCCTCGTGACCTTGGCAAAGTCGGTGGCCCTCTAGGAGTGAGCCCCCGAGCCTTGCACTAGGAGGGCACCGGCGCGCCTTCCTATGCGATAGAGGGAGGCGCCCCTTGGACGGGTGCGGATCCTGGCGCGGCGCCCCTGGAGGTGCTAGCCTCCTGATGGTTGGACTAGGTGATGTCTTCTTCTTCTAAGGAACTGCCTCGGGAAGGCCCCCGCTCCTGTGATCTGGGTCTTTGATTGCCGCGGCCTGGAAGGCACGCTCAAGAGAACACACTGCATCCTTCTCCTCACAGGGGACTGTGATGACTCCACCGCTTCCTACCATCTTGAGGACATTGTAGCCATGGTGAGTCACCACCATAAACTTAGCCAGGGTCGGATATCCAAGGATGGTGTTGTAGGGCAGGCGAATGTGAGCGACGTCGAAGTCGATGAGCTCAGTGCGGTAGTTTTTGCGCTGTCCGAAGGTGACAGGGAGGCAGACCTGCCCAATCGGGGTGGTAGAACCATCAGTGACTCCTGAGAAGGGCTTGGTTGGCTGAAGCTGATCATATGGCACTTGGAGATTGTTGAAAGTTTCAACAAACAAAACATTGAGTCCTGCTCCACCCTCAATGAGGGTCCTGGTGACTTGCACGTTGCTGATGACAGGGGAGCAGAGCATTGGGAGGACACCAGCTGTTGCTGCGCACTTGAGTTGATCCGCTGAACTGAACGTGATGGCACATGTGGACCACCTGAGATGGCTCGAGGCTTCGGTTTTTGGGAGGACTACATTCACCTCGCGAGCAAACTGCTTGAAGATGTGCTGAGAGTCCGGGGCTCGGGCTCCACCTAGGATGCAAGCAATTGCGCGCGGCTCCTGGAAGCCCCCAGCCCCCTTGTCTTGATACTAGTCTTCATTCCTCCTCGGCGGTGGTGGCAGCGGAGGGAGGCCTGCATTGCCTTGTGGGCGGTCCTCGCGAGGCTGATCCCTCCAACCTCGCTCGCGAGGCTGGTCCTGCCAACGGTCCTCGTGAGGTCGGTCACGCCACCCTTGGCGGGGACCACGGTCTTCCCATCGCATCCACCTCTTCCTCCTCCTCGGCTATAACCCGATCGTTGCGCTTGGGGCGTCGACCGATACGTTCATCTCGCACAACCTTGAGCTCTTGGCATTCGTTGGTGTTGTGAGTGTGGAGGTCGTGGTACATGTAGTACCGGCTGCCCTTGGACGACTCCGACTGATCCCTGCCTCGCTTGGTATCCGGCTCAGCTGCGAGCACAACTGCTCCTTTGCGCTTCACATCCTTGGCCTTGGGCTTCTTTTCCTCCGGATCAGCAGCTGGAAGCTCGAGAAGGGAGAGGCGTCCTTCCTCGGCCCTGGCGCACTTGGTTGCCAAGTTGAATAGCTCCAGAGAGGTGCACAAGTCCTCGTGGATTGCTAGCTCTTCCTTCATCTTGATGTCTCGAACGCCATCAGAGAAGGCTGAGATGATGGCCTCCTCAGTCACCCTGGGGATCTTGAGGCGGGCGTTGTTGAAGCGTTGGATGTACTTTTGCAGGGTCTCTCCTGGTTGTTGCTTGATGCGGGGCAGGTCACTCATGGTCGAGGGCCGGTCACGAGAGCCCTGGAAGTTGGCGATGAAGCGAGTGCGCATCTCGTCCCAAGAGGAGATCGTGTTGGGAGGCAGGTTGAGGAGCCATATATGGGCGCCATCCTTGAGCGCCATAGTAAACCAGTTTTCCATGACCTTTTCATCTCCGTTGGCCGCCTCGATTCCCAACTCGTAGAGCTGGAGGAACTCCGCGGGGTCTGCAGTGCCATCATAGCATGGAGGCAGATCTGGCTTGAACTTGCCCGGCCAGGCCACGCTACGCAGCTCGGCGGTGAAGGCACGACAGCCTGCAGTGGCCACAGGGGGCCTTTGGTGACGAAGGGATTGATCCTGGAGGTCTCCCTGCGCTGCCGTGAGGAGCAGTGCGGGGTCTTGGCGTGCTGGAGCAGGAGCGCGGTCATGACGTGCCGGTGCAGGGAGTACGCGAGCAGCTTCTTGAGGGCGAGGGATTTCTAGGCATCTCTTTTCTTGCTGCATGGGCGCTGGACGCGGTGGGTCCCGTCCAGGGGCCGTGCGCCTTAGGACCAGGGCGCCTTCTTGAGGAGGAGGCGGCGGAGGAGCCTCCGGAGCTGCGTTGCATGCGCAGGATGGAGGGCCGTGCAGCGAGAGGGACGGCGCAGGGGAGCCCCCTGCGGCGCTGACGAGCTCGGTGATGCGGGCAAGCCACTCATCGTAGACATCTTCGACTGGGCGGTAGTGCAGGAGCTCACGTGCCAGGAGCAATGCGGCGTGCGCGTTCGCGGGAGCGCAACGGGCGTGCAACGACGAGCCCACTCGAGTTAGCGACGGGGTAGCGGTGCGGCCTTCCCGCCGCACCGAGGGATGCAGCGATGATGTCTGCTGCTTGTTTCCCGCCGGGCCGATGGCGGCGTGGGCGGCAGGCGACGGGGAACAATGGGGAGGCCCGCCGACGGGGGCCGTCTGGGTGACATGGGCCGCGAGAGCAGCCCGGCGCTCGGCACGGGCTCGGCGAGCATCAGACATGGATGCGACGGACGAGGAAACGCAAGACGATGGAAGACGCAATTCCGGCGCACCCCTACCTGGCGCACCAAATGTCGGATTGTGGGTTCCGACAGACCCTTGAGGTTCGAACTCTGGGGTGCGCGCAAAGATCTCTCCTCTACCCACTCACGTCTCATCGCTTCGCAAAGAATCTAGGCTACACGATGAACAACACAAGGGACGCAAGGTTTATACTAGTTCGGGCCACCGTTGTGGTGTAATACCCTACTCTAGTTTGCGGTGTGGTGGATTGCCTCTGGGTCTGATGATGAATAGTACAAGGGAAGAACAGCCTCTCGAGGATGTTCTTGTGGTGGTGTTGTCCCTTTGGAGGGGTCGATTCCATATGCCTCTATACTATGGTGGCTAGTCCTATATATAGAGTAAGAGGCCCTGGTCCTCTTCCCAAATATTGAGCGGGAAGGGCGCCAACAATTGGCCATTTTAAAGGGGAACATCTAGTACACTTATCCTGACTAAAGTTGGTCCTCGCCTGCCAAAGACTCTGACGATGACGTCCTCCTGGGCTCCAGGGTGACCTCCATCCTGCCGTTCCGCTGGTCTTGGTCTTGTTACACCGAAATGGTAGCCTTTGCCTGATGCGTCGTCCTGTGCTTGCTTCCTTTGCACCAAAGGGGAAGCAAGGACACTGCACAGGTCGGCGCCCGCCCGGCCTCGATCGTCATGGCTTGCGTCACGGGCACCTCACGAGGTACTCCTGCCTTGATCTCTCCGCCACCTCGCGAGCCAACCTGACGAGGCTAGCCCTGAGGATGCTTCCTATCGTCCGCCCCGCGAGGCTTGGCCCCTCATGAGGGTCTTGAGCTTGAGTTGATGAAGATGGGCCGCACTGGGCCACTGCTCGAGCCACGCCGCAGGCCGCAGGCAGGCAAGTCTGGGGACCCCCGTTCCCAAAACGCCGACAGCTCCCCCTGAAGATGTGCATATGAATGATTTTCTTTTGAATGAAAATGCACATGACATGTTTTGCTTTGTGGAGGCCATCTTCAAAGTGTGGAGACAACGCATTATGCATATAAGAAGATAATGAAGATAATGACATGCATAATGGAAAATGGACGTCATGCAGAATGACTTTTTGCGGAATTTATCATTGCATCACAAATTAGCAGAAAAAGTAGCAGACACCATCAAGTTTTAGTGTTATAACTCAAAGAACCAAATGTATCAAAAGACGTGAGTTGTAAATACTTGGCAAAATAATGCAACCACCCATAAGGACCCGCTTGAAGACTATCAATTCATACGCTTCTCCCCTTTTTGTTAGTAATGACCAAAAAGGTTTGAATACATAGAGCATCTACTCGTTCCTAGAAGGAGCAGATGCAGGAGCAGGGTCGATGTTGGAGTTTGGTGGTGCAGAAGGGCCTGGTGCAGTGTCGAGATGCAGTGTAGCCATGGTTGGTGAAGTGGCGTCGTCTTCTTCATCGACGACATTCACAACAACAGTTGCAGTCGAAGATGAATATTCAAAATCTTCAAGTGAGGGAGTGCGGCACCAACTTGCATTTTGTGGGGGCCTGGAATCAAACTTGAATCCCTCGGTGAAGCCATCTGCGCGAAGATCGTCTTCAGAACACAGCAGAGTGAGGCTCTTCTAGGACCGACGTGAGCTTTCATGGGAAACAAATGAGTTCTTGGTGGCCACGTTGCGAATGTGATTTACATCCATCAAGAGACTATGCATCTGACTCTTTAGCCAGTTGTGATGCTTGTCTTGCTTCTGATGTAAGGCCACAAGAAGTTCTCGGTCATTGAGTACACGAGAGCACTTCTGAGGCCTTTGGGCAATCGTACTAGCAGTGACTTCAATATTTGCACGATGAGGCATACACACATTGCCAGCCAGAGGATAAGCAGGAATATCAGCATTGGGGACATGAACTCCTTCCATTTGTCGCGATAAGCTGTGATGATCAATATATTGACGACATAGAGGCTCCTTGGCAGGCTCGGGGTATGTGGCCTCAACTGGCAGATCAACCTCAAGCAGAAAGACAAGATGGTTGCATGCTGAAGGCTGATAATCGACATAAGAATGGAGTTTGATTAGGCACATTACCCTTGGGGCATAGAACTTCAATCCAAATAGACCAATCCTAGATGCAGCAAGTTGTCTGATGAAGAAATCCTGGGAGTTGAATCTAATGCCATTGACAATATAGAACACCAAAGTCTTCATTGTTCCTTCAAGTTTGGCTTCGGAAGAATGTCCCTTGATTGGCCATAGAGTACGCCTCAGTATATGATAGACTGTGCGGGGCAAGTACTCAAGGTCCTTGACGAAGAATTCCTTGGGATATTCTGCATCTTGGGGCAATGGCTTCATCATGCTGAGCATCTAACTCATATTGGGTTCAGGCCTCTGAAAAATGCTTTGCAGTTCTTCTGTGTGACACTGACAACCAGGCTCATACAATTCACCTGGGGGGGCAGGGAGGTAAGCTCAATGATGCCTTGAGCTTTGGTTTCATGGTGCACATCTCTTGTCATCCACTCGAGGATCCATGTCTTCGGATCCCTGTTGTAGCCAGAAATGTGAAGAGTAGCATAGAACTGCATTAGAAGCTCTTCATTCTAGTGCTCTTTGGCAGTGAAAAATTGCAGAAGACCAGCATCCCGAAAGCAGTCAAGAGCTTCTTCAAGGCAGGGTAGCCCAGCAACAACTTCACAATCAAGACGCATCTGGGGAAAGATGCGCCCGGTTGTAGAGGATACAAGAGAAGTAGCTGCGCTGTTGATACGTCTCCAACGTATCTATAATTATTGATTACTCCATGCTACTTTGTCTACTGTTTTGGACTATATTGGGCTTTATTTTCCACTTTTATATTATTTTTGGGACTAACCTATTAAACGGAGACCCAGCCCAGAATTGATGTTTTTTGCCTATTTCAGTATTCTGAAGAAACAGAATATCAACCGGAGTCCAAACGGAATAAAACCTCCGGGACCATGATTTTCCAACCGAACGTGATCCAAGAGACTTGGACCCTACTCCAAGAAGTGCCAGAGGCAGTCACGAGGGTGGAGGGCGCGCCCCCTTCCTCGTGGCCCCTTTGTTGCTCCACTGATGTACTCCTTCCTCCTATATATACCTATGTACTCCCGTCAGATCAGATACGGAGCCAAAAAACTAATTCCACAGCCGCAACCTTCTATATCCGCGAGACCCCATCTTGGGGCCTGTTCCGAAGCTCCGCCGGAGAGGGCATCCACCATGGAGGGCTTCTACATCAACACCATAGCCTCTGCGATGAAGTGTGAGTAGTTTACTTCAGACCTTCGGGTCCATAGTTATTAGCTAGATGGCTTCTTCTCTCTTTTTGGATCTCAATACAATGTTCTCCCCCTCTCTTGTGGAGATCTATTCGATGTAATCTTGTTTTTGCGGTGTGTTTGTTGAGACCGATGAATTGTGGGTTTATGATCCAGCTTATCTATGAACAATGTTTGATTTTTCTCTGAATTCTTTTATGTATGATTGAGTTATCTTTGCAAGTATCTTTGAATTATCCATTTGGTTTGGCCAACTAGATTGGTAGTTCTTGCAATGGGAGAAGTGTTTAGCTTTGGGTTCAATCTTGCTGTGTCCTTACTCAGTGACAGAAAGAGTTGCAAGGCACGTATTGTATTGTTGCCATCGAGGATAACAAGATGGGGTTTCTATCATATTGCATGAATTTATCCCTCTACATCATGTCATCTTGCTTAAAGCGTTACTCTTTTTTACTTAATACTCTAGATGCATGCTGGATAGCGGTCGATGAGTGGAGTAATAGTAGTAGATGCAGAATCGTTTCGATCTACTTGTTTTGGACGTGATGCCTATACACATGATCATACCTAGATAATCTCATAATTATTCGCTTTTCTATCAATTGCTCAACAGTAATTTGTTCACCCGCCGTAGAATACTTATGCTCTTGACAGAAGCCACTAGTGAAACCTATGGTCCCCGGGTCTATTCTCATCATATCAATCTCCATTACTTTATTTACTTGCTTTGTTTTTACTTTGCTTTTTTACTTTTTACTTTGCATCTATCTATCAAAAATACCAAAAATATTATCTCTATCAGATCTCACTCTCGTAAGTGATCGTGAAGGGATTGACAACCCCTAAGCGTTGGTTGCGAGTTGCTATCGTTTTGTGTAGGTACGAGGGACTTGTGCGTGATCTCCTACTGGATTGATACCTTGGTTCTCAAAAACTGAGGGAAATACTTACGCTACTTTACTACATCATCCTCTCCTCTTCGGGGAAATCCAACGCAGTGCTCAAGAGGTAGCAAGAAGAATTTCTGGCGCCGTTGCCGGGGAGTTCGCGCAAAAGTCAACTATACCAAGTACCCATCACAATCCCTATCTCTCGTATTACATTATTTGCCTCTCGTTTTCCTCTCCCCCACTTCACCCTTGCCGTTTTATTCGCCTCTCTTTCCCAATCTCCTCCTCTCTTTCTTGTTTTCCTTCTTCTCGTTTGCCTTTGCTTGTGTGTTGGATTACTTGTTGCCATGGCGCAAGATAATACCAAATTGTGTGATTTCTCGAATAAAAATAATAATGATTTCCTTAGTACTCCGATTGCTCCTCTTAATAATGATGAGTCTTGTGAAATCAATACCGCTTTGCTGAATCTTGTTATGAAAGATCAATTTGTCGGCCTTCCTAGTGAAGATGCCGCTACTCATCTAAACAATTTTGTTGATTTGTTTGATATGCAAAAGAATAAAGATACGAATAACAATATTGTTAAACTGAAATTATTTCCGTTTTCACTTAGAGATCGTGCTAAAATTTGGTTTTCATCTTTGCCTAAAAATAGTATTGATTCTTGGAACAAGTGCAAAGATGCTTTTATCTCTAAATATTTTCCTCCCGCTAAGATCATCACTCTTAGGAACAATATCATGAATTTTAAACAACTTGATCATGAGCATGTTGCCGAATCTTGGGAAAGAATGAAATTGATGCTTCACAATTGCCCTAATCATGGTTTGAATTTATGGATGATCATACAAAAAATTTATGCCAGATTGAATTTTGCTTCTACAAATCTTTTAGATTCGGCCGCGGGATGTACTTTTATGGAAATTGCGTTAGGGGATGCTACCGAATTGCTTGATAATATTATGGCTAATTATTCTCAATGGCATATCGAAAGAACTTCTAGTAAAAAAGTGCATGCTATAGAAGAAATCAATGTTTTGAGTGAAAAGATGGATGAACTTATGAAGATGTTTGCTACTAAAAATACTTCTCTTGATCCCAATGATATGCCTTTATCTACTTTGATTGAGAACAATAATGAATCTATGGATGTGAATTTTGTTGGTAGGAATAGTTTTGGAAATAACGCGTATAGAGGGAATTTTGATCCTAGGCCTTATCCTAGTAATCCTTCTAATAATTATGGAAATTCCTACAACAACTCTTATGGAAATTTTAATAAGATGCCCTCTGAATTTGAGAGTAGTGTTAAAGAGTTTATGAATTCACAAAAGAATTTTAATGCCTTGCTTGAAGAAAAATTTCTTAAAGTTGATGATTTGGCTAGGAACATTGATAGAATTTCTCTTGGAATTGATTCTTTAAAGCTTAGATCTATTCCTCCTAAGCATGATATCAATGAGTCTCTCAAATCTATGAGAATTTCCATTGATGAGTGCAAGGAAAGAACCTCTAGGATGCGTGCTTCCAAAGATGCCTTTATTAAAGCGTGTTCTTCCGATTCCTATGAAAATCAAGATGAAGATCTAAAAGTTATTGATGTGTACCCCATTAAATATTTGTTTTGCAATATGAATCTTGATGAGACTGAATATGATCTTCCTTTACCTAGAAGGCGTTTTAAGAATTCGGAGTTTCTAGATCTTGATGATGAAATTGATGAAAGTGGGATTGAAAGAAATAAAAATCTTGATGTTGCTAAACCCACTATTTTGGATCTCAAGGAATTTAATTATGAAAATTGCTCTTTGATTGGTTGTGTTTTCTTGTTGCAATCCGTGCTAGATTCTCCTCATGCTTATAGTCAAAATAAGGCCTTTACCGAACACATTATTGATGCCTTGATGCAATCTTATGAAGAAAAACTTGAGTTGAAAGTTTCTATTCCTAGAAAACTCTATGGTGAGTGGGAACCTACTACTAAAATTAAAAGTAAAGATTTTGATTTTTATGCTTTGTGTGATTTGGGTGCTAGTGTCTCTACTATCCCCAAAACTTTATGTGATTTGCTAGATTTCCATGACTTTGATGATTGCTATCTAAATTTGCATCTTGTGGATTCCACTATTAAAAAGCCTATGGGAAGAATTAATGATGTTCTTATTGTTGCTAATAGGAATTATGTGCCCGTAGATTTTATCGTTCTTGATATAGACTGCAATCCTTCATGTCCTATTATTCTTGGTAGACCTTTCCTTAGTACGATTGGTGCGATTATTGATATGAAGGAAGGGAATATCAGATTCCAATTTCCCTTGAGAAAGAGTACGGAACACTTCCCTAGAAAGAAAATAAAACTACCATATGAATCTATCATGAGAGCCACTTATGGATTGCCTACCAAAGATGGCAAAACCTAGATCTATATTCACTTTTATGCCTAGCTAGGGGCGTTAAACGATAGCGCTTGTTGGGGGGCAACCCAATTTTATTTTGTGTTCTTTGTTTTTGCTACTGTTTAGTGCTAAATTTTGTTTCTAATTTCTGTTTAGATGTGGTTTTGTGTTTTAATTAGTGTTTGTGCCAAGTAGAACCTATAGGATAAGCTATGATGATAGTTGATTTGATTCTGCTGAAAAACAGAAACTTTGTGCTCACGAGAAAATATTCAATAAATCACAGGAACGTGCTTTTGCATTTATTCTTTTAGCTGCTGATCAATACACAAATTTTCCAGTGCTTCCTATTTTTGGTAGATTTTTTAGAGTTCCATAAGTTTGCGTTAGTTACAGATTGCTACAGACTGTTCTGTTTTTGACAGATTCTGTTTTTCATGTGTTGTTTGCTTATTTCAATGCATCTATGGCTAATAAGTTAGTTTATAAACCATAAGGAAGTTGGAATACAGTAGGTTTAACACCAATATAAATAAATAATGAGTTCATTACAGTACCTTGAAGTAGTCTTTTGTTTTCTTTCACTAACGGAGCTCACGAGATTTCTATTGAGTTTTGTGTTGTGAAGTTTTCAAGTTTTGGGTGAATTCTTTTGATGGATTATGGTACAAAGAGTGGCAAGAGCCTAAGCTTGGGGATTCCCATGGCACCCTCAAGATAATCCAAGGACACCAAAAAGTCAAAGTTTGGGGATGCCCCGGAAGGCATCCCCTCTTTCGTCTACTTCCATCGGTAATTTACTTGGAGCTATATTTTTATTCACTACATGATATGTGTTTTGCTTGGAGCGTCTTTATTATTCGTGTATTTGCTTGTTAGTTTGCCACAATCATCGTTGCTGTAAACACCTTTTGAGAGAGCCATACATGATTTGGAATTTGCTAGAATACTCTATATGCTTCACTTATATCTTTTGAGCTTGATAGTTTTGCTCATAGTGCTTCACTTATATCTTTTGAGCGTAATATTTTTTGCTCTAGTGCTTCACTTAGATCTTTTAGAACACGGTGGTGGATTTGTTTTAAAGAAACTATTGATCTCTCATGCTTCACTTAGATTATTTTGAGAGTTGTTAATAGCACGGTAATTTGCTTAATGTTAATATACTTTGTGTTCAAGATTTGTTTTCTTTTGAGTGCGTTGAATACTAAGATAAGTTTGATGCTTGATAATTGTTTTGAGATATGGAGGTGATTATATTAAAGCAATGCTAGTTGGGGTGATCATGAATTTAAAGAATGCTTGCGTTGAAGTTTGTGATTCCTGTAGCATGCACGTATGGTGAACCGCTTGTGATGAAGTCGGAGCACAATTTTATTTATTGATTGTCTTCCTTATGAGTGACAGACGGGGACGAGCGATGGTCTTTTCCTACCAATCTATCCTCCTAGGAGTATGCGTTTAATGGTTTGGTTTTTGATGACTTCTAAATTTTTGCAATAAGTGCATGAGTTCTTTTGATTAATGTTGAGTCCATGGATTATACGCACTCTCACGCTTCCACCATTGCTAGCCTCTCTAATACCGCGCACTTTTCACCGGTATCATACACCCACCATATACCTTCCTCAAAACAGCCACCATACCTACCTATCATGGCATTTCCATAGCCATTCCGAGATATATTGCCATGCAACTTTCCACCGTTCCGTTCATATGACACACATTACTTTTGTCATATTGCTTTTTGCATGAACATGTAGTTGACATTGTATTTGTGGCAAAGCCACCCTTCATAATTTTCATACATGTCACTCTTGATTCATTGCATATCCCGGTACACCGCCGGAGGCATTCATATAGAGGGATATCTTGTTCTAAGTATCGAGTTGTAATTGTTGAGTTGTAAGAAAAATAAAAGTGTGATGATCATCATTATTAGAGCATTGTCCCAGTGAGGAAAGGATGATGGAGACTATGATTCCCCCATAAGTCGGGATGAGACTCCAGACATTGTGAAAAATAAAAGAGGCCAAAGAAGCCCAAATAAAAAAAAGAGAAAGAGGCCAAAGAATCCCACCAAAAGAAAAAAAATGAGAGAAAAAGAGAGAAGGGACAATTCTACTATCCTTTTTCCACACTTGTGCTTCAAAATAAGCACCATGATCTTCATGATAGAGAGTCTCATATGTTGTCACTTTCATATACTAATGGGAATTTTTCATTATAGAACTTGGCTTGTATATTCCAATGATGGGCTTCCTCAAAAGTGCCCTAGGTCTTCTTGAGCAAGCAAGTTGGATGCACACCCACTTAGTTTCTTTTGTTGAGATTTCATATACTTATAGCTCTAGTGCATCCATTGCATGGCAATCCCTACTCACTCACATTGATATCTATTGATGGGCATCTCCATAGCCCGTTGATACGCCTAGTTGATGTGAGACTATCTTCTCCTCTTTGTCTTCTCCACAACCACCATTCTATTCCACCTATACTGCTATGTCCATGGCTCACGCTCAGGTATTGCGTGAAAGTTGAAAAAGTTTGAGATTACTAAAGTATGAAACAATTGCTTGGCTCGTCATCGGGGTTGTGCATGATTAAATACTTTGTGTGATGAAGATAGAGCATAGCCAGACTATATGATTTTGTAGGGATAACTTTCTTTAACCATGCTATTTTGAGAAGACATGATTGCTTTGATTAGTATGCTTGAAGTATTATTATTTTTATGTCACTATGAACCTTTGTCTTGAATCTTTCGGATCTGAATATTCATATCACAATTAAGGAGATTTACATTGAAATTATGCCAAAAGTATCACTCCGCATCAAAAATTCTTTTTTATCATTTACCTACTCGAGGACGAGCAGGAATTAAGCTTGGGGATGCTTGATACGTCTCCAACGTATCTATAATTTTTTATTACTCCATGCTAATTTGTGTACTGTTTTGGACTATATTGGGCTTTATTTTCCACTTTTATATTATTTTTGGGACTAACCTATTAACCGGAGGCCCAGCCCAGAATTGCTGTTTTTTGCCTATTTCAGTATTCCGAAGAAACAGAATATCAAACGGAGTCCAAACAGAATAAAACCTTCGGGAACGTGATTTTCCAACCGAACGTGATCCAGGAGACTTTGACCCTACTCCAAGAAGTGCCAGAGGCGGTCACGAGGGTGGAGGGCGCCTCCCCCTGGGCGCAACCCCCTGCCTCGTGGCCCCTCTGTTGCTCCACCGACGTACTCCTTCCTCCTATATATACCTACGTACCCCCGTCAGATCAGATACCGAGCCAAAAACCTAATTCCACCGCCGCAACCTTCTGTATCCGCGAGATCCCATCTTGGGGCATGTTTCGGAGCTCCGCCGGAGAGGGCATCCACCACGGAGGGCTTCTACATCAACACCATAGCCTCTCCGATGAAGTGTGAGTAGTTTACTTGAGACCTTCGTGTCCATAGTTATTAGCTAGATGGCTTCTTCTCTCTTTTTGGATCTCAATACAATGTTCTCCCCCTCTCTTGTGGAGATCTATTCGATGTAATCTTCTTTTGCGGTGTGTTTGTTGAGACCAATGAATTGTGGGTTTATGATCCAGCTTATCTATGAACAATATTTGATTCTTCTCTGAATTCTTTTATGTATGATTGAGTTATCTTTGCAATTCTCTTCGAATTATCCGTTTGGTTTGGCCAACTAGACTGGTAGTTCTTGCAATGGGAGAAGTGTTTAGCTTTGGGTTCAATCTTGCGGTGTCCTTACTCAGTGACAGAAAGAGTTGCAAGGCACGTATTGTATTGTTGCCATCGAGTATAACAAGATGGGGTTTCTATCATATTGCATGAATTTATCCCTCTACATCATGTCATCTTGCTTAAAGCGTTACTCTGTTTTACTTAATACTCTAGATGCATGCTGGATAGCGGTCGATGAGTGGAGTAATAGTAGTAGATGCAGAATCGTTTCGATCTACTTGTTTTGGACGTGATGCCTATATACATGATCATACCTAGATAATCTCATAATTATTCGCTTTTCTATCAATTGCTCAACAGTAATTTGTTCACCCACCGTAGAATACTTATGCTCTTGAGAGAAGCCACTAGTGAAACCTATGGCCCCCAGGTCTATTCTCATCATATCAATCTCCACTACTTTATTTACTTGCTTTGTTTTTACTTTGCCTTTTACTTTTTACTTTGCATCTATCTATCAAAAATACCAAAAATATTATCTCTATCAGGTCTCACTCTCGTTAGTGATCGTGAAGGGATTGACAACCCCTAAGCGTTGGTTGCGAGTTGCTATCGTTTTGTGTAGGTACGAGGGACTTGTGTGTGATCTCCTACTGGATTGATACCTTGGTTCTCAAAAACTGAGGGAAATACTTACACTACTTTACTACATCATCCTCTCCTCTTCGGGGAAATCCAACGCAGTGCTCAAGAGGTAGCAGCTATTGATGGCCAAAACCAATTGGAAGAGATCTTTGGCTTCGAGTATGGGTTCTTGGCACTGTCAAAGAATGTTTTGTGTGCCCTGAAGCAGTTGGCGCTGAATGATCATGGCAATGTAGCAGCACCTGGAAGCCTTGGCAGCCTTGGCTTAGGCTTCTGAACTTGTGGTCGCTGCTCCACATGATAATCATATTGTGGTCCAGGAGCAGTGGGAGGAACCATGATTGGCCAACGAACTGTGACCAACTCCCCATCACGATCGTAAGTCATTTCCATAGCATGAGGCCTTGGGGAGGAATAGCGCCGTCAGTGGGGACCGGCATCACAGAAGCTGCAGGGTTTACATTGGCTTCAGGCACAACATTAGCTTCAGGCTCCACACGGTCCTCAGCCAAGACAGGGTCATTGACTTCAGTAGTGTTTGTGGCAGCCTCATTGTTCTCAACCTCCATTTGGTAAACGACTGGAGGGTCTAGCACAATCAAATTCTCCTCGAGAATGACTTGGTTTGTAGCTGGGGGTGTGGCAACTCTATCTTCTCTTCTTTCTTCTTCATCGGCTGATGCAGCCGGAATGTCTTCAACAGCTAGCTTCAGACTCTGGAACCATCACTGAAGGATTCTTTTCATGGAACACTTGACGTGCCACTGAACTGGATTGTTGTGAATCTTCTTCTGGGATGGTTGACATGGAGACAGATGGCCTGAGACCTTTGCGAAGCTGTTGAAACATGGGCGACGCCTTTGGTGATGGAGTGGTCTCCATGTAGTTGTCATAATTAAGTACATGATTTGTAACTTGTGCTGGGGAAGTGTGGGGTGTCTCATCATGAACTGGTGACTCTTTTTGAGGCCGCTCATCCTAGGAATTATCTTGAGCGATTGGGTCAATGGACGACCAATGCTAATGTAGTCACTGCTCGTTGGAGCAGGCGATGATACCAAGTGGTGCTCGAGTTGAGGAAGGACTTCATCACCAACAACATTGTCTCCATGACCAATGTCTTCAGCTGCGTTGGGGTGAACCGCTTGAACTTGTTCATCTTCATGAGCCTCTGTGGATGCAGGTTGGTGGATCACAACACAACGATCTTTGTTGGTGGCAGCTAGAGGAGTGACAGAGATAGGTTCAACAATGAGAGGCTGAGAAGTCGTAGCATGCTTTTTCTTTGAAGACTTAGTTCCCTTAGTCTTCAACATTTTCTTGGAAGGGGCATCGTCAGATGCATCCTTGTGCTTGCGCTTCTTGGCTTCAGCTTCAACTGCCCTTGTCTTCTTCAGCGCTGAAGCTGCTGAGGGGACCTTAGGCTTCGAGCCTGTCATGCTAGAAGGGAAAACAATGCTAGGTTCTTCCCGCCTTGGTACTTCAATTTGGGTCAAAGCAGGCTTCTTTGGTTTGGCAACCATCCTGGGATCGATACCAGGGCGCCCAAGAGCTTTGCGCTTCTCAGCTTCATTGTGTGCTTGAACACATTTCTGAGCTAAATACTTCATGTGTTCTCGTGAGTCTTTAGCTTCAGTGCGCTTCTTATGGAATTCCTCCTTGAGCTCATGCAACATCTTTTTGGAGATTTGAACATCTGCCACGCTAAGCTTGGCCATGTTGTTCTTGAAGTGAGCCTTCTCATAATCGTTTTTGTTCTTGATCTCAACAATCTTCTGAGCCAAGGCCAACTTTCCTGCAATGGCTTCGTGGAATGTGACGCTAATGTCCACAGGAAGCTGAAGATCATCAATAGTGATGCTCTGGTCGTCGAACCACTCATCGATGAAGTTGTTCAGAATGTCAACATCGAAGAGGGGCAGGTCATTGAAGGTTTCTGCCTCTTGCTTGCTCTTGATAAGCATCTCAAGAACGTCATCACGAAGATCTTGATCGCTGGACAGATCAATGGTGTCATCTTCGTTGCGCAGAACAGCAAACGGAGTCAGGGGTTGCCTAGTGGCCTTCTTGAGCAAAGGCTGCTTGGTCCTCTTGGACACGCAAGATACATCTTCAGACTGCACACTGGATTCAGGCGGTGCAGACTTCAGAGTCTTCCTTGTTGAAGCGTTTGGTGAAGCAGATGGCTTAGGAGCTTTTGTCTTCTTCTTCTTTTTCTCCTTTGGAGGTGAGGGAGCTTCATCAGAATCAACTTCTCCAGCAGATTGCTCCACATCAGCTCTCTGAGTAGCAATGTGAGACAGAAGCCCATCAAATTGGCGTAGGGGCCAATTCTGTTCTCATTAGCTTCACGTGTCCCATCAGATCTTGGAGCGGAGGGGCCAGGGTTGAAGTTGAGGCCAAACTCCTTTTGATTCGTGATAGCTGAATCTCTTACAAACTGATAGTTGCGCTTGAAAAGATTGTCTTCACGACACCATAACAGAGAAGATGGGTCGGCATTTTCAGGATGTGGTCCTCTGACTATACATGGATAGAACTCCCGTTAAACAGCTTCAGCCTTAGTCTTTGGCACCAAGCCGCAGTACAGACAGTCACCCCATGGGCGCTTGATGGCGTTCTTTTCTGCATATTCATGCATCACGAACCTGTACTTGAACCATTCCTCAGCCCAGTATCTTTGGATCCACTGAATCCGGTTATTGCGCTTATTGTAACTTTCCTTGGTGTCTAACTTATGCAGTTCATATAGATCAGGAGGCAAATCAAGTGCAGTGTTGCCACGGCGTTGCCTGTTGCCTTACCGTGCAGATTTTTCTGAAGCTGTTATATTCAAACTGATTGGCTTCAACATAATGAAGGGCTTCCGTCTGCTGGTTAGACAAGAAGTGGCTTCAGGAGATTCGATGTGATGTTGTAAGTATTTTGCAAATGAATGCAGACTATGAGAACCAAGGGATTCTCCAACGGACATGTACCTATGACAGCATTAGAGATGCAAGGGAAGGGGAAGAGGTCATATGCATTCTCAGAAGATTTTGAAGATAAACCGGTTTAGAAGACATTGATCTCATAGTGCGAAGACATTCACTTATTTGAAGAGAGTTGGTTCCAGATTTGTACGAATCGATGAATAAGTACAAGTGTGGAATCTAACTAGTTATGAAGCATAAGTGAATATACTTGGCATGATATGAGATGCTGGAGAAGATATATCCAGATTTGGAAGTGAAGAAACCACTTTTGGTTGAAGTGGACGGATTTGAGGGATCAAAAAGATAGTAAAAAGTAAGATTTAATTACCGCTGACGAACTGCAAGACGAGGTTGAAAGAGAGGCCGAGTAGTTCAATCTCCCATGCCCTAACTCAGCGGCAGAACACACCTACAGCGGCGGCGGAGAGGACGAGGTCCGCGACCTGCGTGAGGACGGCGTCGAAGAAGTCGCGGGAGCTAAGCGCTTCATCTCAGGCATCGACGTGAGGTAGTGGTGGCGCTAGGGTTTGTGCGAGGTGGTGTAACACCAACGATGCGGCTATATCTCCCACGTGTCGGAGCACGACTTATAGGCATAACCGCATGGTGGTTTTGTCGCAAGAAGGTTCATCTTCACACAATCCCATGTAATGAACAAGAATGGGATAAAGAGAGTTGGCTTACAATCGCCACTTCACACAATACATAAATTAAGATCATACATCATTCAAATACACTCATAGACCGGCTACGGTCAAGTTCAAATGAAAAGAAGACAACCCCAAATGCTAGATCCCCGATCGTCCCGACTGGGCTCCTCTACTGATCATCTGGAAACGATACATAGTAACGACCAAGGGCCTCATCAAATTCCCACTTCAGCTCAGTTGCGCCATCTGCGCCAGTATCCTCGGCACCTGCATCTGTTTTGGTAGAAACTGTGAGTCACGAGGACTCAGCAATCTCACACCCGCGAGATCAAGACTATTTAAGCTCATAGGTAGGTAAGGGGTAATATGGTGGAGCTGCAGCAAGCACTAAGCAAATATGGTGGCTAACATATGCAAGTGAGAGCGAGAAGAGAAGCAACGCATCGGTCGAGAAAACTAGAAGTGATCAAGAAGTAATCCTGAAACTACCTACGTCAAGCATAACACAAACCGTGTTCACTTCCCGGACTCCGCCGAGAAGAGACCATCACGGCTACACACACGGTTGATGCATTTTAAAGAGGTCAAGTGTCAAGTTATCTACAACCGGACATTAACAAATTCCCATCTGCCTCATAACCGCGGGCACGGCTTTCGAAAGATTATATACCCTGCAGGGGTGTCCCAACTCAGCCCATCACAAGCTCTCACGGTCAACGAAGGAATAGACCTTCTCCCGGGAAGACCCGATCAGTCTCGGAATCCCGGTTCGCAAAACATTTCGACAATGGTAAAACAAGACCAGCAAAGCCACCCGATGCACCGACAAATCCTGATAGGAGCTGCGCATATCTCGTTCTCAGGGCACAACGGATGAGCAAAACGTCGGGTTGGTATAGACCCTGGTTGCCCACGGGACGCCGTACATCGCTCAGGTTGGACCAACACTCGAAGGAGCACTGGCCCGGGGGGGGGGGGTAAATAAAGATGACCCTTGGGCTCGCGAAAACCCAAGGGAAAAGGGCTTAGGTGGCAAAAGGTAAAACCAAGGTTGGGCCTTGCTGGAGGAGTTTTATTCAAAGCGAACTGTTAAGGGGGTCCCATAAATCACCCAACCGTGTAAGGAACGCAAAATCAAGGAACATAACACCGGTATCACGGAAACTAGGGCGGAAAGAGTGGAACAAGTCACCAGGCATAAGGCCGAGCCTTCCACCCTTTACCAAGTATATAAGGTGCATTAATTTAAACAGGAGATATTGTGATATCCCAAAATATCCGTGTTCCGACCAGGAACAAACTTCATCTTCACCTGCAACTAACAACGCTATAAGAGGGGCCGAGCAAAAGCGGTGACATAGCCAGACAAAGGGTTTCCTAGGACAGGATGGTTAGAGGTTTAACATGGCAATAGGGAGGCATGGTAAACAAAGGCAGGAAGAGCTAACATAGCGATAGAGCGAGTACTAGCAAGCAAAGATAGAAACGATTTCGAAGGTATGGTCATCTTGCCTGCAAGGTTCTCAGAGTTGTCGAAGGCTGGATCCTCGTAAGCGTTCTCAACAGGTTCCTCGTGCACGTGCTCGTCTCCCGGCTCTACCCAAAGCAAGAACACAAGCAAGGAACCACAATAAATCACGGTTCAATGCACAAGCAACATGATGCAAAACATGTCATGATATGCGGGATGTGGTATGCAATGCATATGCGTGCTTCGGAAGGAAAGATGATGAACAAGGCATCAACTTGGCAAACCAAGTATGCCGCTGGAAAGATGAGATGATTTCGGTTGAAATCGGTATAAAGATCACCGGATTCGGATGCACGGTTTGCAAATGGTAAGCAAGACAAGTATGGCACAAAGCTGAAATTAACAGCACGATGCTACTTAGCATGCAACAATAAACTATGCTACAGCACCCCAACATGAAAACAAAGTATATGGAGATCATCTACAGGAGATGCTTTACAAAAGAGGAACACTGAGCTATGGCTAAATCACATCATAACAGGTTGAAAAAAGCATGGAGAAAGTGCATAAAAAATATCAGGTTGGACATGGCATAGACAACATCACGAAGCAATGTTCAGAGCAGGTTATCAACATGCTACAGGAACTTATAATAGCAAAGCAAGGCATGGCATGATTCTACTCAAAGCATAGATCAAAAGTCCCTTACTGACCATAAGCCAAAAAGGATCAGAAAATATGATGGCACCCACGTAAACATAGCAAGTTTCGTTAACAGATTTCAGCAAACAAAGCATGGCATTGAAATAATTACGAAGGCACCTTCGTGAGCTCGATGCACACACTACAGGGCATTTCATGATAAACTAAGCATTCATCCATCAAGAAGACATGTCATAGAAGCTATACATGGCAAGAAACAACATCATAGCATATCCGGATCAACTACAACAACCTCGGCCAAATTGATTAACATGTAAACAATCTGCCAGGAAACATTTTGAAGCAAAAGTAGAGCACGAAAATGACATGCTAGACTACTCCATAATTGCAACCAGGAACATGGATGTATAGAGCATAACCATGTTTTCAAAACACCCTTACTGAAGTATCTTAAATTATGCATGGATCTCTCTGTAGCAACATGTTTACATGGCATCAAAATTACAGCAGAACAGGAACTAAAATCAGCATTAACACGAAGCCTAGTTTGCATGCTTGTGCTAGTCACCACATTGATCACAAAAATACATGGTAAGCACCTCTGTAAAGAAGACATAGCCTAGTTCAGAACACATTTAGGGGCCAAGTTCATAGGATGCACACATCAATCATGGCAAAAATGACAAAAGAGCTCGTGTTGATTAGATTCTGAAACTAACATTATGAAGCCCTCTTCCAACAGCATTTAGGGCATCAAGATGACCTCAAATGTAAATGATGCAATGGAATGAAATGATGTACTCTTCGAGGCGAACAATTTGACATATTACATGCCCAAAACGGAGCTACGGATGCGAAGATGTGATGCGATCAAAATGCAACAATAATTATCACAGGAAAAGACTTAGTGAAAAAACGGGGGGAGAACGAGGTCAACCGCGGGATGGATCTGGATCTGGCCGGATCCGAGGCTCGCCGGAGCGGGTCGTCGCCGGAGCGGAGGCGGCCGGGGCGGCGGCCAGAGCGAAGGCGGCCGGGGCGGCGGCCGGAGGAGGACGCCGGGGACGAGGAGGGCGGCCGGCGACGGGCGCCGGAGCGGGCGGCCGGGCGGCGGAGCGCGCGGCTCGGCCGGAGCTCGCGGCGGAGGGGCGGCGGAGGGCGACCGGCGGCGGGCACGGGAGGACGGCGGCGGCGCGGGAGGACGGCGGCGGGGCGCGGCCCAGATCGAGCGCGGGAGGGCCCGCGGCGGGCCTCGCGGGCCGGCGGCGGGGCTGGCGCGGCGAAGGCCACGTGGCTTCGCCCGATTCGCCGGGCGGTGGCGGGCGGACGTGTCCGGGTCACCCGGACGTGTCCGGCGGCGGATGAGGAGCGGGCTAGGGTTTGGGGATCCGGAAATTTCGGGGGAGTGCAGACGATCGTGATCGAACGATGGAGAGCATGGAGGGGAGTTAGATGGGTTATTGGGCTGTTTTGGATGGGTGTTGGGATGCAACTTAAAAGAGGCCTTTGCGGGAGTGCGGTTAACCGTTGGAGTATCAAACGAGCTCCAAATGACCCGAAACTTGACAGGTGGTCTACCGGTGCTATACCAGGGCCACTTGGCAAGGCTCGGTCCATTCCGAGAACGTTCAACACCTGCAGGAGACAAAAGGGGAGTGTCGGTACATGTGGGAGTGTCGGATGCGAAACGGACAACGGGGAAAATGCTCGGATGCATGAGACGAACACGTATGCAAAATGAAATCCACATAATGACATGATATGATATGCATGACATGAATAAAATGAAAAACAAAAGACAAAACCCAACCACGGAGGGAATATCATATCACATCGCCGAAAATGGCAAGAGTTGGAGATACAAATATGGAAAGTTACATCCGGGGTGTTACAACACTCCACCACTACAAGAGGATCTCGTCCCGAGATCTAGGACTGAAAGAACTCCGGATATTCGGAACGGAGGTGATCCTCGCGCTCCCAGGTGGCTTCTCGGTCGGAATGGTGTGACCACTTCACTTTCAGGAATTTGATTGACTTGTTGCGAGTCTTGCGCTCGGTTTCTTCAAGAATAGCAACGGGGTGCTCATGATAAGAGAGATCTTCTTGGAGGTCGATCTCTTCGAAGTTGATAGTGCGCTCAGGAGTCTTGAAGCACTTGCGAAGCTGTGACACGTGAAACACATCGTGCACGTTTGCAAAGTTGGATGGAAGCTCAAGTTGATAGGCGAGGTCGCCTCTTTTGCCAATGATCTTGAAAGGACCCACGTATCTAGGGGCAAGCTTCCCTTTGATACCGAAGCGACGAGTGCCTTTCATTGGAGAGACGCGGAGGTAGACATGGTCTCCGATTTCAAAAGCCAAGTCACGGTGCTTGCTATCATAGTAACTCTTCTGTCGCGATTGCGCGGCTTTGAGATTCTCACGAATGACTTTGCACATTTCTTCGGCTTCTGTGATCAAGTCATTGCCAAGAAGTTGGCGTTCACCTGTCTCAGACCAATTGAGAGGAGTACGACACTTTCTGCCATAGAGAATTTCGAATGGGGCCTTGCCCGAACTCGCTTGGAAGCTGTTGTTGTAGGAGAACTCGGCATATGGAAGACAATCTTCCCACTTCATACCGAAAGAGATGACACAAGCCCTGAGCATATCTTCAAGGATTTGATTGACTCGCTCGACTTGGCCACTTGTTTGAGGATGGAAAGCTGTGCTGAAACGAATGTTGGTGCCCATGGCCGTCTGAAAGGAGTCCCAGAACTTAGAAGTGAAGATGCTTCCACGATCTGAAGATATCAATTGTGGAATGCCGTGCAAGGAGACAATTCTGGAGGTGTATAGCTCTGCCAGCTGAGCTGCTGTGATAGATTCTTTGATAGGAAGAAAATGAGCCACTTTGGTAAGCTTGTCAATGACAACGAAGATAGCATCATTTCCACGCTTGGACTTAGGAAAACCAGTCACGAAGTCCATCTCGATATGGTCAAACTTCCATTCCGGAATAGCAAGAGGTTGGAGGAGACCAGCTGGTCGTTGGTGTTCTGCTTTCACTCTTCTGCAGACATCACATTCATTCACGAATTGAGCAATCTCTCGCTTCATTCGAGTCCACCAATATGACTGCTTGAGGTCATGGTACATCTTTGTACTTCCAGGATGAATGGATAGGAGGGAATTGTGTGCCTCATTCATGATGACTTTTCTCAGATCACCTTTTGGAACCACAATTCGATCCTCGAAGAAAAGAGTATCTTTGTCATCCAAGCGATAGCACTTGTATTTGGGAATGCCCTTGTCAATACCACGTTTCACCTTCTTCACCATGGTATCCAGGAGTTGTGCCTCACGAATTTGATCTTCCAAAGTAGGAGAGACTATGAGGTTGGCAAGAAAGCCTTGAGGAACAACTTGAAGATTCAGCTTGCGGAAGGCTTCACAAAGATCCGGTTGAAACGGCTTGAGAATTAGACTGTTGCAATAAGCCTTTCTGCTCAGAGCATCTGCAATCACATTCGCCTTGCCAGGAGTATATTCGATACTCGGATTGTACTCCTGAATCATTTCGACCCATCGAGTTTGCCTGAGGTTAAGGTTGGGTTGAGTGAAGATATACTTGAGGCTCTTGTGATCGGTGAAAATGTCCACTTGCCTTCCCAATAAGAGATGTCTCCATGTTATCAATGCATGGACAACTGCCGCCAACTCAAGATCGTGAGTGGGGTAGTTCTTTTCGTTGGGCTTCAACTGACGAGAGGTATAGGCCACAACTTTCTTCTCTTGCATCAACACAGCACCGAGACCTTGAAGGGAAGCATCACAGAAAACTTCGAATGGCTTGGATTCATCAGGAGGAGTCAAGACAGGAGCTGTGACTAGCTTCTCTTTGAGGGTGTTGAAAGCGACGTCACACTCAGGCGTCCAGACATACTTGACATGCTTCTGGAGGAGGTTGGAAAGAGGCTTTGCAATCTTAGAGAAGTTCTCAACGAATCTTCGGCAATAGCTTGCAAGACCGAGAAAACTGCGGAGCTGCTTGACATTCTGAGGAGGTTCCCAATTCACAACTGCAGAAACCTTCGCCGGATTAACAGCAATTCCCTTGGCGGAGATGATGTGACCAAGATAAAGAACTTCATCAAGCCAGAACTCACATTTGGAAAACTTCGCATAGAATTGATGCTCTCTGAGCTTGTCGAGCACCAATCGCAAATGTTTGGCATGATCCTTCTTATTCTTGGAGAAGACCGAAATATCATCGAGATACACCAGAACAAATTCATTGGTGTAGGGGTTGGAGATAAAGTTCATCATGCGAGAGAACATTGGAGGAGCATTGACAAGGCCGAAAGACATGACAGTATATTCATAAGAACCATAGCTTGTTCTGAATGATGTCTTGGGGATATCTTCTTCACGAATGCGAATCTGATGATAACCCATACGAAGGTCAAGCTTGGAGAAAACTTTAGCCCCTTTGAGTTGCTCGAAAAGCTCATTGATGTTGGGAAGTGGATACTTGTTCTTGATTGTCTTCTTCTTCAATGGACGGTAATCAACGCAAAGTCGGTCCGTGTCATCCTTCTTCTGGACAAAAAGAACTCCACAACCCCATGGGGAAGAACTCGGTCTGATCAAACCCAGACGCTCTTGTTCATCGAGCTGCTTCGTCAATTCCTTCAGCTCCTTGGGTCCAAGCTTGTATGGACACTTGCAAGCGGGTTCAGTTCCAGGCTCAAGATCAATAACGAACTCGACTGGCCGATGAGGAGGCATACCCAGAAGCTCTTCTGGAAAGACATCTTGGTACTCACAAACGACTGGAATCTGAGAAATAGCATCCAATTTGCCCTTCTCATTGAGAGAAAACAACCGAATGGTTTCATCACGAGCGGCATAGATGATAACATCCTCAGAAGGGTGTGTCAATTGAATTTGCCTGGCAGCACAATCAAGCTGAGCCTTGTGCTTAGAAAGCCAGTCCATCCCAAGAATAAGATCAATATCAGAGTCGCCAAGAACCATTGGAGAAGATAGAAATCTATAGCCGCCCATCTTGATAGAAACACCTGGAGCCATCATTTTGGTGTTCATGAATAAACCCGGAGAGGAAACCGCTATCGACTTAGGTAGACCAACAGTATGCAAATCGTGCATGGATGCAAAAGGCTTTGATATGAATGAAATAGAAGCACCCGTATCAAGTAAAACTTTTGCAGGAATATCATTAACAGGAAGATTACCCATGATCACATCTGAAGAATCCTCTGCCTGAGCTGCATTCATCATGTTCACCTTTGCAGACTTTGGATTATGCTTGACCACTGCATTGCTTGAAGATCTCACAGGAGGAGGAGGAGGAAGGCGCCTTTGATTCAAGCATTTGTTCGCGTAGTGGCCTTTCTGCTGGCACTTGTTGCAAGTCACTTCTGAGAGCGGACGGTGATAAGGAGCACTTGACCTTGGAGCTTGAGACTGAGACTTGTTCTGATAGCTTGGGTTGGGTGGGTGGGAAGATCCACGAGCACCTGAGTTCTTCTGTGGTAAGGCTGACGAAACGGAGGAGGAGGAAGATAGAACTTCTGCTGCTTAGCTGCCACTTGTGAGGAAGAAGAAGATTGCACTGCATCTCTGATTCTCTTCTTAGAAGCCTCACACTTGAGCTGAGCACCTTCTTGCTTGAGTGCCATATTGTAGAATTGATCAAACTGAGTAGGCTCAATAAGAACGAGAGCTAACTGCAGATCCTCTCTAAGGCCACCTCTGAACTGATAGATCATACTCTTCTCATCTGGAACATCTTGCTTAGCAAAGCGAGCAAGTTTCTGAAACTGCTTGTTGTATTCATACACTGACATGTTGCCTTGCTTGAGATTGCGGAACTCCTCACGCTTGCTCTCAACAACACTGGTAGGAATATGGTGAGCTTTAAAGTCCCGACAGAAATCAGTCCAAGTAATCACTCGACCACCTCTGGAATCCTTGTATTGCTGGAACCAATCAGCTGCCTGATCCTTGAGCTGAAAAGAAGCGAACTTGACATAGTCCTCAGGCCTGACATTGCTGCATTCAAAATGCTTGTTGATATCCACGAGCCAATCATCGGCGTCTGTGGCCTCGGCACAGTAGCTGAAAGACTTCGGCTGATTTGCAAGGAATTGGTTGAGGGTTGGAAACTGAGGCTGATGATTGAACTGCCCTTGACCTTGATTCCCTTGGTTGCCTTGGCCTTGGTTGCGCTCTTGCATGAGCTGGATCATCATCTGAGCATGGGCGTTAGAGGCTGCCATCAAAGCTTGCCATGCCTCCGGAGGCGGAGGTGGAGGTGGAGGGTTCGCCTGACTCCCATCATTGCGATCCGGATTCTGACGCGTTGGCGGAGCCATCCTGAAGAGGGTGACATCCGTTAGCATCTTGATAGACAGATAGACAAGTTGAATCAACGGATAGAAATTGCAACATATAGTCTTCACAATAAACATTCGAACAAAGATGAACGAATGAATTCCAAAGTAAACATCACACGTCCATTAAGGTGAGAAGCCACTTGAATAGAGATTGATGAATGAAATAAACAAGGTACAACTGGAACAAATAAGTGGTAAGGATTACCCAATCACAAACCAAATATCTGCGGGAAGAAATGCTAGAGCTACTTGAATCCCACCTATAAACTCCCGAAACTTTCTGGTTATGCAATCTGGTGTTGGGGATACAGGGGAAGCACAATATCTCACCCAAACTAACAATCCCTACATCCAGCTGTATCCATCCGTCAACACATAACCAAGAAACCTTCGGAAATCGTGTACCTCAACCTTCGAAAAGCATCCGTTATACGAGTTATGGCAATACTCCCGAGCTCGCCCCAGTACTGGGTTATCGGGGTTATCTCACCAACAACTGCATAAAAGAGATTTTCGATGTCGGCAAACTCAGGTATTCCAGAACTGCAACGATAAAATTGTGACGACAACACCTCGGAGCTCAACTCCCCGGGACACTGCCACAACCCCTAAATGTCAGGAGGCACCAAGAACAATGTTCTCGTCACAAAACCATCGGAACGATTCCAAGATACCCGCGTGATCCTAAAAATTTTTTAGTGAAATTTGAGAAGAGGATAGTCAAAACATCTACGTCAGGAGACCTCACCAGAGCGACGAAGGGACTGAGGAGTAAAAAGAATCCTACTCTCCGATATATATAATCCTAAGACTCAAAACATTTTTGTTCTAGACTCAACATCGCCAGCAAACAATCAAGCAGGGGGCTCCTAAGTCGGGGATGGCTCTGATTACCAACTTGTAACACCCACGATGCGGCTATATCTCCCACGTGTCGAAGCACGACTTAGAGGCATAACCGCATGGTGGTTTTGTCGCAAGAAGGGTCATCTTCACACAATCCCATGTAATGAACAAGAATGGGATAAAGAGAGTTGGCTTACAATCGCCACTTCACACAATACATAAATTAAGATCATACATCATTCAAATACACTCATAGACCGGCTACGGTCAAGTTCAAATGAAAAGAAGACAACCCCAAATGCTAGATCCCCGATCGTCCCGACTGGGCTCCTCTACTGATCATCTGGAAACGATACATAGTAACGACCAAGGGCCTCATCAAATTCCCACTTCAGCTCAGTTGCGCCATCTGCGCCAGTATCCTCGGCACCTGCATCTGTTTTGGTAGAATCTGTGAGTCACGAGGACTCAGCAATCTCACACCCGCGAGATCAAGACTATTTAAGCTCATAGGTAGGTAAGGGGTAATATGGTGGAGCTGCAGCAAGCACTAAGCATATATGGTGGCTAACATACGCAAGTGAGAGCGAGAAGAGAAGCAACGCATCGGTCGAGAAGCTAGAAGTGATCAAGAAGTGATCCTGAAACTACTTACGTCAAGCATAACACAAACCGTGTTCACTTCCCGGACTCCGCCGAGAAGAGACCATCACGGCTACACACACGGTTGATGCATTTTAAAGAGGTCAAGTGTCAAGTTATCTACAACCGGACATTAACAAATTCCCATCTGCCTCATAACCGCGGGCACGGCTTTCGAAAGATTATATACCCTGCAGGGGTGTCCCAACTCAGCCCATCACAAGCTCTCACGGTCAACGAAGGAATAGACCTTCTCCCGGGAAGACCCGATCAGTCTCGGAATCCCGGTTCGCAAAACATTTCGACAATGGTAAAACAAGACCAGCAAAGCCACCCGATGCGCCGACAAATCCCGATAGGAGCTGCACATATCTCGTTCTCAGGGCACACCGGATGAGCAGACGTCGGGTTGGTATAGACCCTGGTTGCCCAGGGGACGCCGGACATCGCTCAGGTTGGACCAACACTCGAAGGAGCACTGGCCCGGGGGGGGGTAAATAAAGATGACCCTTGGGCTCGCGAAAACCCAAGGGAAAAGGGCTTAGGTGGCAAATGGTAAAACCAAGTTTGGGCCTTGCTGGAGGAGTTTTATTCAAAGCGAACTGTTAAGGGGGTCCCATAAATCACCCAACCGTGTAAGGAACGCAAAATCAAGGAACATAACACCGGTATGACGGAAACTAGGGCGGCAAGAGTGGAACAAGTCACCAGGCATAAGGCCGAGCCTTCCACCCTTTACCAAGTATATAAGGTGCATTAATTTAAACAGGAGATATTGTGATATCCCAAAATATCCATGTTCCGACCAGGAACAAACTTCATCTTCACCTGCAACTAACAACGCTACAAGAGGGGCTGAGCAAAAGCGGTGACATAGCCAAACAACGGTTGCTAGGACAGGTTGGTTAGAGGTTTGTCATGGCAATAGGGAGGCATGGTAAACAATGGCAAGTAGAGCTAACATAGCGATAGAGCGAGTACTAGCAAGCAAAGATAGAAGTGATATCGAAGGTATGGTCATCTTGCCTGCAAGGTTCTCAGAGTTGTCGAAGGCTGGATCCTCGTTAGCGTACTCAACAGGTTCCTCGTGCACGTACTCGTCTCCCGGCTCTACCCAAAGCAAGAACACAAGCAAGGAACCACAATAAATCACGGTGCAATGCACAAGCAACATGATGCGATACATGTCATGATATGCGAGATGTGGTATGCAATGCATATGCGTGCTTCGGAAGGAAAGATGATGAACAAGGCATCAACTTGGCAAACCAAGTATGCCGCTGGAAAGATGAGATGATTTCGGTTGAAATCGATATAAAGATCACCGGATTCGGATGCACGGTTTGCAAATGGCAAGCAAGACAAGTATGGCACAAAGCTGCGATTAACAGCACGATGCTACTTAGCATGCAACAATAAACTATGCTACAGCACCCCAACATGAAAACAAAGCATATGGAGATGATCTACAGGAGATGCTTTACAAAAGAGGAACACTGAGCTACGGCTAAATCACATCATAACAGGTTCAAACAAGCATGGAGAAAGTGCAAAAAATATCAGGTTGGACATGGCATAAACAGCATCACGAAGCAATGTTCAGAGCAGGTTATCAACATGCTACAGGAACTTATAATAGCAAACAAGGCATGGCATGAATCTACTCAAAGCATAGATCAAAAGTCCCTTACTGACCATAAGCCAAAAAGGATCAGAAAATATGATGGCACCCACGTAAACATAGCAAGTTTCGTTAACAGATTTCAGCAAACAAAGCATGGCATTGAAATAATTACGAAGGCACCTTTGTGAGCTCTATGCACTCACTACAGAGCATCTCATGATAAACTAAGCATACATCCATCAGGAAGACATGTCATAGAAGCTATACATGGCAAGAAACAACATCATAGCATATCCGGACCAACTACAACAACCTCGGCCAAATTGAATAACATGTAAACAATCTGCCAGGAAACATTTTGAAGCAAAAGTAGAGCACGAAAATGACATGCTAGACTACTCCATAATTGCAACCAGGACCATGGATGGATAGAGCATAACCATGTTTTCAAAACACCCTTACTGAAGTATCTCAAATTATGCATGGATCTCTCTGTAGCAACATGTTTACATGGCATCAAAATTACAGCAGAACAGGAACTAAAATCAGCATTATCACGAAGCCTAGTTTGCATGCTTGTGCTAGTCACCACATTGATCACAAAAATACATGGTAAGCACCTCTGTAAAGAAGACATAGCCTAGTTCAAAACACATTTAGGGACCAAGTCCATAGGATGCACACATCAATCATGGCAAAAATGACAAAAGAGCTCGTGCTGATAAGATTCTGAAACTAACATTATGAAGCCCTCTTCCAACAGCATTTCGGGCATCAAGATGAGCTCAAATGTAAATGATGCAATGGAATGAAATGATGTACTCTTCGAGGCGAACAATTTGACATATTACACGCCCAAAACGGAGCTACGGATGCGAAGATGTGATGCGATGAAGATGCAACAATAATTATCACAGAAAAGACTTGAAAAAAAGGGGGGAGAAGAGTCAACCGCGGGTGGATCTGGATCTGGCCGGATCCGAGGCTGCGGAGCGGGTCGTCGCGGAGCGGGCGGCGACGGCGCCGAGCGGCGGCCGGAGGAGGACGCGGGGGCGAGGAGGCCGGCGGCGGGACGGCGCCGGAGCGGGGCGCGGGCGCGGAGCGCGCGGCTCCGGCCGGAGCTCGCGGGAGGGGCCGCGGAGGGCGGACGGCGCGGCGCGGGAGCGACGGGCGGCGGCGGAGGCGGCGGGGGCCGCGGGCGCGGCCGGATCGGCGCGGGGGCCCGCGGCGGGCCTCGCGGGCGGCGCGGGGCTGGCGCGGTGCCACGTGGCGCCCGATTCGCCGGCGGCGGCGGCGCGGACGTGTCCGGTCGCCCGGACGTGTCCGGCGGCGAGGAGGGGCTAGGGTTTGATCCGGAATTTCGGGGGGTGACATATTTATAGGTAGAGGGAGCTAGGAGTGTCCAAATGAGGTGCGGCTTTCGCCCACACGATCGTGATCGAACGACGGAGAGCATGGAAGGGAGTTAGATGGGTTATTGGGCTGTTTTGGAGGGGTGTTGGGCTGCAACTTAAAAGAGGCCTTTGCGGATATGCGGATAACCGTTGGAGTACCAAACGAGCTCCAAATGACCCGAAACTTGACAGGTGGTCTACCGGTGCTATACCAGGGCCACTTGGCAAGGCTCGGTCCATTCCGAGAACGTTCAACACCCGCACACGAAAAGGAGACAAGAGGGGTGCGCCGGTGCATGTGGGAGTGTCGGATTGCGAAACGGACAACGGGGAAAATGCTCGGATGCATGAGACGAACATGTATGCAAAATGAAATGCACATAATGACATGATATGATATGCATGACATGAATAAAATGCAAAACAAAAGACAAAACCCAACCATGGAGGGAATATCATATCACATCGCCAAAAATGGCAAGAGTTGGAGATACAAATATGGAAAGTTACATCCGGGGTGTTACAGGTGGCGAGGGTGGAAGAGCATATATTGACCGCGCGGGTGAGTATTTATAGGAAAGAGGAGGGCGGCGCATCACAATTACTCAGGCGCCCCTGGCGGTTCACATCTGAGGGACACCTGGCATGCATGCAACTCATTGAAAGTTGTTTGATGTTCCCATGCACGCCTGGATTGTTGGGTGGTCGTTTCGGCTTCTCCAGTTTCCAAGCAATAAGGATATAGCATTAAAAGCAGATTTAAATGTTTGTCACATTGTCTTCTGCTGACAAGGACTCAGAGAAGACAATTGACAGGTTTCAGTAGAATGCATATGATTTGGACAGATAGAGTTTGAGATAGAAGCACAGAATAGGTTAGGGTCCGATCGCATTCACTTAGTTTAATAAGGATTCAAGCATGAAGACATAGCTATAAGTGAATGCTATAGAGGAATAACATAAACAAATATATATATATATATATATATATATATATATATCAACTCAGCATTGTGAAGATAAACCTTGAAGTTAAATCAATGTTGAAGACAAACCAAATGCGAAGACTATGCAACCATGACGCCAAGAGAAACACTTCAAAAGAATTTTGGTGGTGGCGTTACCCACCGTACAGGAAGTATTAGACCCAGACACGACACACAGTTATCGTGGCGCTCCGAAGTCGATTTCCACATTAATGTATTCACACTCAGAGAGTAAGTCTTCATTGATTGAAGATATAGTTACTTCGAGTGTTGCACATATAAGTCATCAACATGCATAAGCGTTAGGATGGGTGTCCAATTATAGGACATTGAGGATTCTAAGATATTTAGCTCACACCACAACCTGCAAAGCATTTTCTCATCCAAGGGCTTTGTGAAGATATCTGCCAATTGCTCTTCAGTGTTAATGTGAATGATATCAATATCTTCTTTGTTGACATGATCTCTGAGAAAGTGATGACGGATTTGAATGTGCTTTGTCTTTGCTGATTGATCTACTCGGCTTCAGTATTGAAATGAAAAGGCCAAAGTCCAAACAAAAGACGTTTCGTCTGTTCCAAACGAGGTAAGAGCGAATGATCTTTTTCGTGATTTCCATCGTAAGAAGGCCTGGTGTTTGAATCTGTCGGGTCTTGTATTGGATCGGTGATGTTCATTTCGGTCGTGCTAGAAAACATATTCTCTATATGTTCAAACCGCTTTTCTGAGAAAATAGACCCGCGAGGTATGATGCATACGCAATACTCATTCATTCCAAAAATGATTTCGAAATAGAACAACCCGTTTATAGAATTCGCAACCGTGCGAGGAGAAAGGTTCTACCCCTCAATCTTACTTGTATCAACATATGATGAGGAGGCGTCATTGGTACAGAGTGTTGAACTAGATTCTTGGAAAGCTTGATGGCGCTTTCATTGTCACAGAAGAGTGGCACATTCTTTGTATGGATGCCATAGTCCTTGAGAGTTTGCTTCATTCAGAGGAGCTGAGCATAGCACGATCCAGCAGCAATGTATTCAGATTCAGCAGTGGAGAGAGACACACAGTTCTGCTTCTTTGAAGACCAACAGACAAGAGATCGTCCAAGAAAGTGACATGTTCCTGAAGTGGACTTGCGATCAGCCTTGTCACCAGCATAATCAGCATCAGAATATCTAATCAGATCAAATGTTGAGCCCTTTGGATACCATAATCTTATTGTTGGGGTGTAAGCCAAATATCGAAGTATTCGCTTCACCGCTAGGTGATGCGACTCCTTTGGTGCCGCTTGGAATCGGGCACACATGCAAGTGCTAAGCATTTTATCTGGCCTAGATGCACATAAGTAAAGTAAAGAACTAATCATGGAGCGGTATACCTTTTGATCGAACTCTTTACCATTGTTGTCGGAGCTTAGATGACTTTCGGTTGGCAATGTTGTCGTGTATCCTTTGTAGTCTTGCATTCCAAACTTCTTCAGGCAATCTTTGAGATATTTTTCTTGTGATATGAAGATGCCATTGCTCTGCTGACGGATTTGAAGACTGAGGAAGAATTCATCTCACCCATCATGGACATCTGATATTGCTCTTGCATCATGTGCCCAAACTCATCACCGTATCTTTTGTCAGTGCAGCCGAAGATAATGTCATCCACATAGATTTGGCACACAAACAGTTCACCGTCATATGTCTTCGTGAAGAGTGTAGGATCTAGAGAACCAGGTTTGAAGCCTTTGCTCTTCAAGAAGTCTTTGAGTGTGTCAAACCAAGCGCGAGGAGCTTGTTTGAGGCCATACAGTGCCTTGTTGAGCTTGTATACCATATCAGGATGTTTTGGATCTTCAAAGCCAGGTGGTTGTGCAACATATACTTCTTCTTTAATCTTCCCATTGAGAAAGGCACTCTTCACATCCATTTGGTACATAAGAATGTTATGATGGTTGTCATAGGCTAGCAGTATGCGAATGGCTTCAAGCCTTGCCACGGGAGTGAATGTTTCTTCGAAGTCAATCCCTTCAACTTGAGTGTAACCTTGAACAACTAGACGAGCCTTGTTTCTGACAGCTTGACCATACTCATCTTGTTTGTTGCGATGGATCCATTTGGTGCCAATGATATTGTGCTTGCGAGGATTAGGACGCTTGACCAGTTCCCATACATTGTTCAGCTCAAACTGATGAAGTTCTTCTTGCATAGCTTGAATCCATTCAGGTTCCATGAAAGCTTCAGCAACTTTCTTGGGTTCAGATATAGAGACAAAAGCAAAGTGCCCACATAAATTTGCTAGTTGTGTTGCTCTAGAACGAGTGAGTGGACCAGGTGCATTGATGCTATCAATTATCTTCTCAATTTGTACTTCATTTGCAACACGGGGATGAACTAGACGAAGATTTTGCCCTTGCAGATCATTGTCCTCAGCTTCGGCATTGACTTCAAGCTGAGCATTGTCTTCAGGTTGATTTGGTGCAATGATGATTTCCTCTTCAGCCTGAGCTTCTGAAGGTATGATTTCTCCAGTACCCATAAGCTTTATAGATTCACTAGGAGGGACTTCATCTAGCACATTTGGCAGGTCCTCTCTTTGCGAGCCGTTAGTCTCATTGAAACACACATCCACGGTTTCAACCACTTTATAGTGATAGAGGTTGAAGACTATAGGAGTGTGAATCCTTTCCGTATCCAAGCATAAAACCTTCATGTGCTTTCGGTGCAAATTTTGAAGTGTGATGTGGATCCTTGATCTAGCACCTAGCACCAAATACTCTGAATTAACCGACGTTTGGCTTCTTACGAGTTAGCAGCTCATATGATGTCTTCTTTAGAAGCTTGTGAAGATAAACACGGTTGATGACATGGCATGCAGTATCAATGGCTTCAGGCCAGAATTTCCTTGGAGTCTTGTACTCATCAAGCATCATCCGAGCCATCTCAATGAGGGTTCTGTTCTTGCGCTCCACGATGCCATTCTGCTGAGGTGTATAAGGAGCTGAGAACTCATCAGTGATGACCAGTGTACCAAGATAAGTGTCGAGGCCGGTGTTCTTGAATTCTATGCCATTGTCACTACTGATATGCTTGATCTTGATGCCATAGTTCATCATGGCACGATTGGCAAATCGTCTGAAGACATCCTGCACTTCAGTCTTGTAGAGGATTATATGCACCCATGTATATCTTGAGTAATCATCACAATGACTAAGCCATAGAGACAAGTTGTAGTAGTAAGAGTAGAGTAGTGAGTAGGGCCGAATAAGTCCATGTGAAGCAGCTCGAAGGGACTTGATGTCGTCATGATTGTCTTCAAGGGATGCTTGGCCCGTGTCATCTTCCCACCTTCACAAGCACCACACAGATGATCCTTCTTGAACTTGATGCCCTCGATGCCCATGACATGCCTCTTCTTCGCAAGTGTGTACAAGTTCCTCATGCTAGCAGGTCCTAGCCTCCGATGCCAGAGCCAGCACTCTGAAGCTTTTGCTAGAAGACATACGGCCAACTATAGTCCTGCTGAGAAGTCTACCATGTACAGATCATCTTTTCGATGCCCTTCAAAGACTAGAGATTTGTCAGATTCCATAAGCACAAGACAACGATATTTTCCAAATGTCACAATCATGTTCAGATCAGAAAGCATTGAGACAAACATTAAGTTGAAACCAAGGGATTCAACAAGCATCACTTTACCCATGTGTTGGTCCCTTGTGATTGCAATTCTAGCCAGACCCAATACCTTGCTTTTACTAGTGTCAGCAAATGTGATGTGACTTTTGTCAGACGGGCGTAGAGTTGAATCCACTAGAAGACTTCGATCACCAATCATGTGGTTAGTGCATCCACTATCCATAATCCATTCTGAAGCCACTGGTGTCATATCCTACAGTATAGTTTAGGGGATAGGCTTCACCAAGGGTATTGTGAAGCATAAACATTTGACAAACAAGCGGATTATGAAAGTTCAGATCTTAGTTAGGATAAATAGGATGATTGTCAAGGAATCCCGGGACGAAATACATAGTAAGACCATTTGGAAATTTTATCTTGTGTCCCAGAAGATGTTTAAGGTCCCCAGCATTAGCATTTGACGCCTGTGATTTTCGGCTGGAGACCTTTCCCTACAAAAGAGAGTGAAGTTTTCTTAACCACCCACATCTTCAGGGGTGGCTTAGAAGCAAGGAGTCTAAGTGCAGCATCTGAAAACTTCGGCTTTGGAGCCCTAGCAAATAGCCTTACAGGAGGTGAATAATACTCATAAGAATAAGCAGAGAAGTTCTTGTTCTTATGAACATAGCGGTTTGACGAAACATGCTCATATTCACAAGTCTGAGTATGATTTCCCAACAAAACATCGGTGTTAGGGTGACTCTAGTGAGTCCTCTGTCTGTATGAAGCCTTTGGACCATATGAAGCATTTGGTGTGGGATTTTTCTTCTTCCCAGGTGGTGTCATGATGACATTCACGGGAAGATTCTCAAGACAACTCTTGGGTACCCAGATCTTCTTAAAAGGTGGTCCATTCCTGCAGTTAGTACCGATATACCTGGCAAACACTTCACCATTCTGATTCTAGAATAGTTTATAGTTTGCATAAAAGGATTCATTAATGATAATTAGGTTAGCACAAGAGAAGCCAGATAAGGTAGATGGATCGACTGAAGGTCCCTTTGCAGCAACCCATGTGGTTTTGGGGTACTTGTCGTGGAATTGTCACGTCAGATGTCCTAGCGTAAGGACATAGTCGTGGAGCCATCGCAACTAGGAAGCTTAAAGGGGTTAAACGGGACAAAGGACACGAGGTTTATACTCGTTAGGCCCCTTGCGGTGGAGGTAAAAGCCTACGATCCAGTTTTTTGTGGGATTTCTTATGAATCGATAACCAGGGAGCGAATCCGCTTGACCTAGCTCTCGATCTGATCTTACTTGCCCTGAACCACTACTGGGTCGTCCCTTTATATACAGAGGTCGATGCCGAGCGGCTCACAGAGTCCCGGCCGGTTCATAAACAACATCCAGCTCGGTCTCTCTCTATTCCTTTCTTACAATACAAGTTATGCATACATGGCAGTTCATCTCTACAAGCCTTAAATCGCCTCTGGTCCTTGGGCCTGTAAGTGAGTCGTCATCTTGAAGTGTCTTCGTGGGCTTCATCGTTGGTGTGACCTGGCCCCTCCTCGGCGGGTCATGCCTAATAGTTATATCCCCAACATTAGGCCCCAGATTGATTTGAACTGGTTCATGTCAATCTTCAACACTTCGGAAAAATCTTGTGATTCCTGCTTGTGTGATAACTTTAACCCGTCGTGACGTCATCCTCCAGATTTTGGATAACCCTCCATGATGTCATCTGTCATTAATATATGCTTTATCCCATATATCTCAACGGATCCTTATCTTAAAGACCATCCCAAAAATCGAGGCGTCCTTGTAGTTGGATAACTTATGTCTTTGGCCACCTCGTTTTTCGCGTGAGTCATCAGTTTTCCCTTATAAATAGATCCGACCGGGTCCTTTCTCATTCTTCTTCTTTCCGCATCTTCTTGCTCGTGCACCCTTCTGCTGCTCGAGCTCCACCGCCGCCGCCATGCCCCTCGTCTTCGTCGACTTTGGCCGCTGCTTCGACCTGAGTCTGTCTAGAAAACAACGGGTAACCTCCGCAACACCCCTGCAGCCGTAAGCTTTTCTTCTTCCCCTGCTCCAGATCTGCATTAGGGTTCATAGGTTTTTCTTGTGTTCTTTGCTATTCATCTTGGTTATTCATAGCTCTATACTGCAGTCTCCTCTGACCCAAAAATAGTGTAAAACTTATGCAATAACGGTTTCTCACACATTTTTGATATCAACGGATCCGTTTATACCGCAAAGAGGCTTTCTAGAACTAATGAACTCATGTGTACTCTGTTTTTAGGTCTAGAATATTTTCTTTTCTGAACAGCTATTTGATCCAAAATAGCAACTGTACTTTGTGAAACTTGTTTGTGCCACACCTAGGAAAAAATATGTATCTGTTAGATTCCCCTAGCCATGGAGACTCTTATCACCGGATTAAAACAGAATGCTTCAGTTGATAATCTTGACCACTCATGGCGGCTTTAAATAATTGAAATGTCAATGATGCTTGTGGCGACTTAAAGAATCTGCCATAATTATCCTCATACCATTAGGCCCCTAGTAAGCCGCCATCTTGAACATTGATATTTCCTCCAGCTTAAATTTGAACCGGAAATTTTATCCTTTCTTAGGCTTCCATCGTCATGGCACCTAAGACAAGCACCTCATGCAACTGGGTTCCATCCATCGTTACCGAGCAGACTCTCCAAGCCTTTGTGAAAGTTGGTTACCTGCCGTAAAGGGATGTCATGTCTTATCGTGCTCCTGACCCGACAGAAGAGAGACCTCAACCCAAAGAAGGGGAGGTGATCGTTTCCTCAGATCATATGAACCGGGGTTTCTCACCACCTGACTCTAAATTCTTTAGAGACTTCCTGTATTTCTTCGATCTCCGCCCTCAAGACATCGGACCCAATTCCGTGTCTAATATCTGCAATTTTCAAGTGTTCAACGAGGTGTATCTTAGAGAAGAACCCAACCTCTTACTCTTCAGAGAGTTATTTTACTTAAACCGCCAAAATGAATGTGCCAGCGGACAGAGCTTGGAACTCGGCAGCGTCTCAATCCAACATCAGAGAGACGTCATTTTTCCTTATGCCAACCCGCTGAGCCATCCAAAGGACTGGAATCAAACATGGTTTTATTGCCAAGACACCTCCCCGGCTGATGAGAATTCTCTGCCCGGTTTTCACGCCCTACGTCTGGACTCCAATCATCCACTGCCTAACAAGATAACACCCGCCGAACACAAAACACTCGCCCCCACCTTGGCCAAAATCAAGGCTCTTCTGGGGAACGGACTGAACGGTATTGACTTGGTCCAGGTCTGGCACGCCTGGCGGATCATTCCACTAAGCCGCCGCCCCGGTCTAATGTGCAATTACTCACGCAAGAAAGATGACCCTCAGCGACACAGTCCTGACGATCTACCTGATCATGTCATCAATTATATGACCAAATGCCTTCTTAATGAAAGCTTAATAGATTGCGGCAAGGTGGGCTTACGCCCTTTCTGCAAAACCAATCCGGCACCAGCGGTAAGTCGCCAAGCCAAACAAATCATCTTCAATATTGATGCTTTTATCTATACTCAAACTTTTGTTGATTTTCACAGGCTGATGACAAGTTCTAGAAAGTTAAATATGACCATGAATCCGCAAAAAAGGACAGGAAGGCCAAGAGCCGCCAGGAGAGCCGCCGCAAAGAAACGCGAAAAGAAACCCAGTGCTTCTGAGCAGCTTCAACTAGATGATTCTTCTGAGTCGGAGGTAGCCCTTGACTCCCTTGGCTCATTTTTTAATTACCTTATTGACACTGATTATGATCAGGATGACACGGGCACGAGCCGCCAGGTGGAAGAAGAGGTAACTATTATTTCCTACGACTCAGAGCCTTTGCCGCGTCAAAAACTCCACCAAGTAACCCGGAAAGTAAGATTTTCACATCCCTTAGCTTATCAAGATCCTCAATTTCTTTTGAAGCGACAGATCCATGAAAACCAGAGGCATACCCGGACCACAAAAGACACGAAACTTTCCTTCAGTCTACCCAATACACCAAGAAAACGTCGGAATGAGGTCATCTCCGTCTTAGATTCCTCTTATCCTTTGGCGGGTCTCACTCATCAGCCACTGAATCCTTCTGACTCGAATTACCAGGAAACCTCTCCTTCTTTCGGCGACTCTATTCAATCGAATATATCGGCTTTCAAGACCGCTCCAAGGTAATGATGATTTTAATTATCTTGTACTTTGCATTTTATGCTTATACTGACCTTTTGATTCTATGTAGCGGCAAAGCAAAGGTTAGCAAGAAGGCCAAGAAGGACAAGCCGGTTGATGAGCCAACTCTCAATGAACCGGCACCTCAGACGTCTGTACCAGAAACTTCCGCTACTAAGCCACCACCTGAGTCAGCGTCTGTCGGCATCCTGGATATGGGGGTATCCAGACTTGCCTGCCTGCGGCTTGCGGCGTGGCTCACCAGTGGCCTAGTACGGCCCGTCTTCATCAACCCAAGTTCAAGACCGTCGCGAGGCGCCAAGCCTCGCGGGGCGGACGATGCAAGGCCTCCTGTCGGTGTCAAAACCGGCGGATCTCGGGTAGGGGGTCCCGAACTGTGCATCTAGGCGGATGGTAACAGGAGAAAAGGGACACAATGTTTTTACCCAGGTTCGGGCCCTCTCGATGGAGGTAAAACCCTACTCCTGCTTGATTAATATTGATGATATGGGTAGTACAAGAGTGGATCTACCACGAGATCAGAGAGGCTAAACCCTAGAAGCTAGCCTATGGTATGATTATTGTTCGTCCTACAGACTAAAACTCTCCGATTTATATAGACACCGGAGAGGGCTAGGGTTACACACAGTCGGTTACAATGGGAGGAGATCTTCATATCGTATCGCCAAGCTTGCCTTCCACGCCAAGTAAAGTCCCATCCGGACACGGGACGGAGTCTTCAATCTTGTATCTTCATAGTCCGGGAGTCCGGCCGAAGGTCATAGTCTGGCCATCCGGACACCCCCTAATCCAGGACTCCCTCAGTAGCCCCTGAACCAGGCTTCAATGATGACGAGTCCGGCACGCAAATTGTCTTCGGCATTGCAAGACGGGTTCCTCCCCCGAATACTTATAGAAGATGTCGAACACAAGGATAGTGTCCGGCTCTGCAAAATAAGTTCCACATGCCACCATAGAGAGAATAATATTTGCACAAATCTAATCTGCTGACGTATTCCGCAGCGTGACGTCATGTCACGGCCGGGCCTTTATTCGAATCGTTCTACTCTTCCACCTCAGCATGTTTAGCGAGGCAGTTTCCTTGGCGCGTCTTGTCAAAGTAGAGATCGTGCCCCCTTATTCCGGGATTCTCATCAATACGAGCATGGGTAACCCAACCGTGCCTTTGGTATGACTCCCTAATTGAAAGTGAGTCCCAAACGGTTACGGGGAGGGCTCTTGGTATTCAACTCGTTTATAAAGAAACCAAGGCTCGACTCCTTTCTTCTCAATCCAATCGAATCCGCCCCTCGCTTCGAGTTCCAACACCCAAAGCTCTAGTTTTAGGCGCTTCGGACCTTCGACGATGTCCGGCTCCGACCTTCAAGGCCGGTGGATGCCTTCCTCCATTACGGAAGAAGATGTGCGAAAGCTGAGAGATGCCAGGTATCTAACCGGCGAAATCTCGCATAGGCTGCCTGCTTAAGGGCAGGTCATTCCCACTCCCCAGCCCGGTGAGAGCGTGGTGTTCGCATCTCACTTCCTTCGGGGGCTAGGCTTCCCGATTGATCCCTTCGTGAGGGGGCTTATGTTTTATTACGGGCTGGAGTTCCACGACTTAGCTCCAGAGTCCATCCTCCAAATCTCATCATTCATTGTCGTGTGTGAGGCCTTCCTCCATATCACTCCTCACTTCGGATTGTGGCTGAAAACCTTCAAGGTGGAACCGAATATGATCGAGGGGCAGCACGCTGAGTGCGGAGGAGCTATAATAAGCAAAATGGACGATGCTCCATGGCCCGAAGGCTCTTTTCAAGAGGAGCTCGACTTATGGCAATGGGATTGGTTTTACATCACAGCCCCCAGGGGCACCACATGGGTGGCGCCACCTACTTTTCGCTCGGGTCCCCCACCACGGCTAGCGTCATGGGTTAATGAAGGACTTATTTGGGGGCCGCCCAAAGACGTGCCCTTGCTGCATGACCGCATTCGAGATCTCCTAGAAAGAGATATCAATTTGACTGTAGTGGCGCAAGTCATGCTGATTCGCCACACACTGCCCTGCAAACGTCGACTTCTCCGCCTGTGGAAATTTAATCCGGAGGGACCGCGAGTCCTCCAACATTTCATGGGTGCGACACCCGTGGAGATGTACAAATTGTTCTTCGGATCACAAGCAAGGTGTCTGGATTTGTCCAAGGACACAGGTCTGAGCTGCAATCGCCCAGATGCTAAGGTAAGTAGCCCCGTATTTGGACACACCATCCGTATTTTCATCACAAAATTACCCTTAACAGAGTTGTCCTTTGAACAGGAGTGGATAGCGACGGCAAAGCTTATCGGGTGTCCAGCCCCCCTGCCCGAGACCGCGCCGAATCCCACGCTAACCAGGATGCTGGAGGTCGCGCTTTTGGCGGAAGGCGAAGGGGGGAACCAAGGAGCTACTGCCTCCGTGAAGGAGGCTGTTTAGGAAGGGAAGAATCAAAAATTCCCCCGACCAGGGAAAGAAAAGGACTGCCTCCGAAGACCCGGATGTGATGGCCTCAAAACGGGGGAAGAAATCTTCACCAGAGTGTTCGGCACCGGAGAATGCCCCGGCCGAATCGCCCCCTAAAGGGGACCCGCTCTCTCCCGAGACGTAAGTGAAGGGAGGGGTTCTATAATAAATGACACTCCTGTCTTATTTCTGAGGAAAGTGACCAAAACATTACCTTGAAGTTCGGATCTCAACCCTTCTCAGCAGAGCTCATCTTCAGGGGATTTTCGTCCGGAGATGATAGAGAGTGAAACGCCTCCTCTTGTTGCACCGTCTCACGAGGTAGGCGACCCCGAGGTGTCATCTCAGAGGGTTTTCCCAAGTCCGGACCCTGAAAAGGTGGTCAGGCTAGTCCGGCACCCTCTGGTGCGCAGTCGGAGGGGCTGAAGGATCTGCTTGGTAGGGCGTCCATCTTAGAAGCACACCATATGTTGATGAATATGGTGATTGGAAGGGTTTCATCAGCGGAAAGCGGATCGTACGAGGCTGCCAAGAGTTTGCTAACAGGCATTGAGGTACGCAAAAAGTTGTACCTTTTGGTAGAGCTGCATTTTAAATGCGCCCTGTATAAATAGTAGCCCCCGAGACTCTATGTGCTTTAAAAAGTGACGGCGCACAGAGGATCATAACCCCCGGGTATAATATGTCGCCTTTTCCATGAAGGTGGCGAGGCGTTCGGTGGCTAGCCGGACTAATGAATCTGCCGAGCTAAAGCGGCAACTTGACGTAGTAGATGCCGACATCACGCTTGTAAATAAGCGGCTAGACGAGGCACAAGGTATGTCCAAAAGACACCTGGTAATAGGAGCTCGATGCTTGGGCCTTATATATATGTGCTTAATGTAGATGGTGTTGCTGCCGTGGAGAACCTTCGGGTGGAACTTGCCCGAGCCAAGGAGCAAGCAAGGAGAAGTGATGCGGCTGCCGTTAAAGCGGCTGAAGAGCTAAGAGCCGAACAGGCTGCTCACTGCCAGAGCAAGAAGGTAATAGCCGAGATGGCCATAAAATTGAAGGATGCTACCGTCCGTTGTAAATTTCTTGAACAAGAAGATATGGCGGCTCAGAAGGACCTTGAAAAGATCACTGCCGAAGCCAAGGATACTCGCTCTACAATGAGAGCTATGAAGGAGGAGCTGCGTCAGGCCGGAGATATCACGGCTGGAAAGCCCTATATGCTGCGGATGAAGTTCGGAGACCCCAAGTATGCTCCATTAGACCGGCAGTGGAGTGCGGAAAACACGTATCTGGATTTGGCAGCTAGTGCGGCGGACGCGACCGAACACTTCCGCGGCCGAGGTGACCATGGATTGGAAGAGCTTTTTTGGTCGCAGTTCCACAATCCAGAACGCCCACTTTCGGTATCCGTTTGGCCGCCTGGGAGAATCTGAACAGGTTATCCGGACTCGCCATGAGGTATGTTGCGAGTCGTCTGTGGCCGGAGAAGCCGGAGCCGAAGAGTTATTTTGGCTTGGTACAGCAGTTCCTTGGTTCGGTGTCGCATGCTGATGCAATGAAGAGGTCGGTGTGCATAGAGGGCGCACAAATGGCTCTTGCCCGTGTCAAAACATACTGGGCGGATATGAAGGCCAGTGTTTTTGCATCCCGAGATTCGGATGAAAGCCGAGTACCTGTCAAGCACTACTTTGAGGAAGTTCTTCATGGCGCTCGTTTAATAGAGTCGCAGTGCTCGAAGGATGTTGTGTTCGAATAGCGTGTACTATTGTAAGCGAATATTTTGATGGAATATAAAGGCTTTTTATACTTGTGCTTGCAAGAATTATGATGCCTCCTGTGCGGCCGTTTAATGTATATACGTGTATATAACCTGAAAGATGGCAGTCGTTGGCTTTAGCCCCCACGCATAGAATGCGGGGGTGTTCACAAAAAAGGCGCCTTTTCACACTTAATCCAACGTCTTGGTCCTATAAAGGAGGTGGTGGCGCGGCAAACTAGGCAACCAGACTATAATGCTTTATCACTTTCACTTAGCCATAGGAGTTTGACAGTGGGGCTACTGAATAGCCCCTAGGGGCACTGCGCTCACGCGAATTCCGGGCGCGAGTGTGCCTGACTGGGAAGCGGCCCTTCGTTAATGCGGAGGAATCCTAAAGATTCCGAAAGTCATCGAGTGGTTGACCAGTCTCTCGCTATATCATGACAGTCAGTTTTTGGCTTTCTCTACTGAGGTGCTCGCCTGGCCGAACCGGGGCACAATCGCAGTAGTTCTCCTGGTGCCGCATTAGCTGATATAATGGAACGTAAGGCGGCAAAACACAGGAGCCGGACAAACCCAACATTTGACCAAAGACATGATTCGGAGATGATGCATATAGGGACAAACTTGCGACGCCGAACACTCCCTAAGGTATTCGGTCTTTATGAAGACGGGCCGAAATAGAGCCCTTGGTAAAAAAGCCCCTGGTGTCCAGGTACGCGCAAAAATTCTGGCGTGGCCACATGCCAAGACGCCAGCCTCCTCCTCGGTTATGGCGAAAACCGGGGGATGTTGTTAACAAGAGACAGTAAAAAAGGTTTATGCAGGGTCTTAATCTGAAAAAGAATCCTTGAAACGGGTCCCTGTTGCACGTCTGCGTCTGTGTCTCCGTTGTGCCGTATCCTGGACGGGCGTAGCATGATGTTCGTCTGCGAAAGAGAGGAACTTAGTAAAAAATAAGCGTGCGAGAAATCTATATTAAAATAAACAAAATATAATTGGAGTAGGAATTGAGCCGTATTGTCTCCTGGCGTGAACACGCGGAGCCCCTTGTACAGGGTTATGCGGCTATTAAGCATATGTACATTTACGCCGGACTCGTCGAGCCGTGTCCGGGATAGTAGGGCTGGATTAGTGGGCGGCTGTCCAGGCGGCCGCACCTTTGCCCTTACTTTAGGGGTCAATTTATATTCCCCTGTAATGAAATGATGCCTCGTGGACCGGGCATTTTAAGTGTAAGGGATGCATAATGTGGTATTGCGTTAAAGCGGGCGAAAGCTTCACGTCCCAGTAGCGCTTGATAGCGACTTACGAATGGGGCGATGTGGAATGTTAGCTTTTCGCTTCGGAAGTTGTCGGGTGAGCCGAACGTGACTTCTAACGAAAGGGAACCCATACTTTGGGTATCTGGACCCGGCGTGACTCCTTGAAAGGAGGTGTTGCCATGGCGGATTATAGATGGGTTTACCCTAGTTTGCGGATTGTCTCCTGATATAATAGGTTCAAGTGACTGCCGCCGTCCATAAGGAGTTTTGTAAATTGGAGTCTGTTAATGATCGGATTCACGACCAAGGCAGTCCATCCTGCGTTCTGGGCTCCTCTGGAGTAATTCTGATGATCGAAGGTGATTGGTTGTAACAACCAGTGGCGGTGCTCCTCTAGGGCTGGCCGTATGGCGCGTGTCTTCGTAAGCACCGTTTTGTGTTTCCCTTTTGTCATCTGAAGTGAATTTACTGTCTTGACTTCTTGTGGGAACTTCTTTTGTTCTCCGGTGTTCTACTTGTGGGGTGCATCGTCATCCTCGCTTGGTGTGTTCGGCATTGAGTTTGCCGGACTGCTTGAAGACCCAACAATCTCTGTGGGTATGGTTCGCAAGTCTCCCAGGAGTGTTGTGGATTTGACATATTTTGTCCAAGATTTTGTTGAGGCTGGATAGCTCGTCCCTGTCATCTTTGGGGGGCGGCTTTTTCTGATTTTGCCGAGAGCTTTTGAATCCGGCGTTTACTGGCGTGCTCATCGGGCTGTTGTCCTTGATCCGACGCGGTTCTTTGTTACGGCGCGGTTTCCCGTTCCCATCTCTGGGTTCGGATGTATTCGGGTTGCTGGTGCTGCTTCTTGCCAACCAGCTGTCCTCTCCTGCACAAAAGCGGGTCATGAGGCTTGTTAATGCAGCCATTGTTCTTGGCTTTTCTTGGCCGAGGTGTCTGGCGAGCCATTCGTCCCAAACGCTATGTTTGAAAGCTGCTAGGGCCTCGGCGTGCGGACAGTCGACTATCTGATTCTTTTTAGTAAGGAATCTGTTCCAGAGTTTCCGGGCTGACTCTCCTGGCTGCTGAGTTATATGACTCAGATCATCTGCATATGGAGGTCGGACATAGGTCCCTTGAATATTTGCCCGGAAAGCATCCTCGAGTGCTTCCCAACTTCCCATGGTGTTTTCGGGAAGGCTTTTAAGCCAATGCCGGGCTGGCCCTTTGAGCTTAAGGGGTAAGTATTTTATGGCGTGGAGGTCATCTCCTCTGGCCATGTGTATGTGGAGGATATAATCCTCGATCCAGACTCCAGGGTCTGTTGTTCCGTCGTATGCTTCTATGTTTACGGTCTTGAATCCCGCTGGAAATTTGTGATCCAACACCTCATCAGTAAAACATAGGGGATGTGTGGCGCCCCTGTATTTAGGTGTGCCGCGATGTTTGGATATGTTTTGCATTGCATTGCTCACTGGAGCTTGCTTTCTTGGCCCATAGATGGATCTGGTTGGGCCAGTTTTTTGATGCGGATCGTGCGCCGTATTGAGTGCGGCGCCCTTTGTTGCTTGAGATCGATCTTGGGGTCGTCTATCCGACCTTGTGGCTTCCTTATTTTTGACTGTGGGGGCTTTATGGCCTCTTCATCAAATTTCGGTAGTAGTTTCCGCTTCGGATAGCTCCTTGTGACGACTGTTGCCGTACTTGTGTGTGGTATTGAGTACTTTGCCCCATCTAATCCTGAGTGCATCTTCCGCTGTTTTGAGCCTCTGCTTCTGCTTTTTCAGTCTACGTGCAGTGGCAATGAGCCTTTGGTGGAGGTTCTGATGTTCCAGCAATTTGTCCGGCGTGAGGTCGTCCGGACTATTATCTTTCCCGGGGATGGGTTGTTCGGATTGTCTGCCCTAATTGGACGGTTGCTTGATGGCGTGTTCGTATTTCGTTGATTCATCTTGTTCTATGGATGGGTCTTTGTCGAGGTGGGGCTTGGCCTTGCGCTTACGCCGCCGCTTTGATTGTTTTTCGAGGGAGCGATCCCTGGTTGCGCCCTTTTGATCCTTGTTGTCATTTCTGTTAGGTGTGTCCACCATGCATACATCATATGATGAGGTGGCTTTCCAGTGCCCTGTAGGTGCTGGTTCTTGTTCGTCTCCTTTATCGGCGTCCATACCGTCGATGTCTTTGGAGTCAAAGTCGAGCATATCGGTTAGATCGTCGACAGTGGCTACCAAGTGGGTGGTGGGTGGGTTTCGAATTTCTTCGTCGTCCGTATCCCAACCCTGCTGACCATAGTTCGGCCAGGGCTCTCCTGACAAAGAGAGAGACTTTAGTGAATTCAGGATATCGCCAAAGGGCGAGTGCTGAAAGATGTCCGTGGCGGTGAACTCCATGATCGGAGCCCAATCTGGTTCGATCGGAAGAGGTGCGGGATATACGGAGTCCGGAACGGAGTCTGGCACCTTAGAGTCATGGGCCCTGCAAAGGACTAGGCTGGTATTTGGCTCTATTGCCATAGAGATTGCGGCTCCCGGGGTGGCGTCCAACCGTCCATCGCCGACTAGCGCAGTAGGCTCCGAGCTAATGGTCGGAGCGGACACCTGAGCCACGTTCTGGGCATTGTTCGGCGGCAGAGCTAAATCATGCCCATCGTGACAGTGCGGCGTGCTCGGACATGGCTCGAATCCGTCGAAGATCAAGTCCCCGCGGATGTCGGTCGTGTAATTTAAGCTTCCAAACCTGACCTGATGGCTAGGGGCGTAGCTTTTGATCTGCTCCAGATGGCCAAACGAGTTGGCCCGCAATGCAAAGCCGCCGAATATGAAGATCTGTCCGGGGAGAAAGGTCTCACCCTGGACCGCGTCGTGATTGACGATCGAAGAAGCCATCGGGCCTAAAGGTGACGACACAGAGGAACTCTCAATGAAAGCACCAATGTCGGTGTCCAAACCGGTGGATCTCGGGTAGGGGGTCTCGAACTGTGCGTCTAGGCGAATGGTAACAGGAGACAAGGGACACGATGTTTTTACCCAGGTTCGGGCCCTCTCGATGGAGGTAAAACCCTACTCCTCCTTGATTAATATTGTTGATATGGGTAGTACAAGAGTGGATCTACCACGAGATCAGAGAGGCTAAACCCTAGAAGCTAGCCTATTGTATGATTATTGTTCGTCCTACGGACTAAAACTCTCTGGTTTATATAGACATCGGAGAGGGCTAGGGTTACACAAAGTCGGTTACAATGGGAGAGATCTTCATATCGTATCACCAAGCTTGCCTTCCACGCCAAGGAAAGTCCCATCCGGACACGGGACGGAGTCTTCAATCTTGTATCTTTATAGTCCGGGAGTCCGGCCGAAGGTCATAGTTCGGCCATCCGGACACCCCCTAATCCAGGACTCCCTCACCTCCTCAAGGGCAGCCTCACCAGGCTGGCTCACGAGGAGGCGGAGAGATCAAGGAAAGAGGTACCTCGCGAGGTGCATATGACACAAGTCATGACGATCAAGACCAAGCGGGCGCCAGGCGGGCGCCGGCCAGCGCAGTGTCCGTGTTTCCTCTTTGGTGCAAAGGGGGCAAGCGCAGGCGCAGAGTACCGAGGTATCTAGCAAAGGTTTCCATATTGGTGCAACAAGACCAAGACCAGCATGATGGCAAGATTGAGGTCACCATGGAGCCCAAGACGGCGCCATCGCCGGCGCCTTTGGTAGTCGAAGACCACCTTTAGTCAGGATAGCTTGTATTGACTGTCCCCCTTCAAATCTCGCCATTGTGGAATCCCTTCCCGCTCAATATTTGGGAAGAGGACCAAGGCCTCTATAAATAGGACTAACCACCACCATAGCAAGGGGCCGGCTCATCGAGATTCAGTTCATACACGCCAGAACAAGAACACCTCTCCTCGCGAGGTTGTTCTTTCCCTTGTACTGTTCATCATCAGCCCTAGAGGCAATCCACACACCACACACTGGAGTAGGGTATTACACCACAATGGTGGCCTGAACCAGTATAAACCACGTGCCCTTTGTGTTGTTCATCTTGTTAGCTTAGAATCGCGGCGAGATTGTGGGCGTGCATCGGTAGGGCGAAGATCTTCGCGCGCACCTGAAAGTTCGAACCTCAAGGGTTTTGCCGGAACCCAATATCCAACAGTTGGCGCGCCAGGTAGGGGTGCGCCGGAATCTTTTCTCCGCTCGTCTGCGTCCCATCGCTTCATCGCATCCATGGCAGATGCTCGCCGAGCTCGCGCTGAGCGCCGGGCTGCTCTCGCCACACACGTCGCCGAGACGGCTCCCGCCGATGGGCCTCCTCGTCATTCTTTGTTGCCTGCCGCCCACGCCGCCACCGGCCCGGCGGGGAACAAGCAGCAAGCATCTTCGCTACTTCCCTCGGTGCGGCAAAAAGGCCACACCGCCACGCCATCGCTGACCCCAGCAGGTACATCGTCTCACGCTCGTCGCGCCCCCGTGGACGCGCATGCCGCGTTGCTCCTAGCACATGAGCTCCTGCACTACCGCCCCGTCGATGACCTCTACGAGGAGTGGCTCGCTCGCATCACCGAGCTCGTCAGCGCCACAGGGGGCTCTCCTGCGCAGTCCCTCTCGCTGCCTCGCCCTCCATCCAGCATGGGCGATGCGGCTCAGGGAGTTCCTCCGCCACCTCCTCCCCAAGAAGGCGCCCTGGCTCCAAGGCGCGCGGCTCCTGGACGCGACCCACCACGTCCGGTGTCCGCACGGCAAGAAAGAAGCTATCAAGAGATCTCTCGTCCTCAAGAAGGCGCTCGCGTGCTCCCTGCACCGGTGCGGCAAGGCCGCGTCCCCACACCAGCACTCCAAGACCTCGCGTTGCCACAGGCGGCAGCGCGTGAGAACCATCAAGAGCAGGCCCTGCGTCTCTAAAAAACTTCGGTGGCCATGGTAGGCTGTTGCGCCTTCACCACCAAGCTGCACAGCATCGCCTGGCCCGGCAAGTTCAAACCGGACCTACCTCCTCGCTACGACGGCACCACCGACCCCGCGGAGTTCCTAAAGCTCTACGAGCTGGGCATCAAGGCGGCAAGTGGAGATGAAAAGGTCATGGCAAACTGGTTCCCCAGGGCGCTCAAAGACGGCGCCTGCACTGGCTCCTGAACCTGCCTCCCGGCTTGATCTCCTCTTGGGATGAGATGCGTAGCCGTTTCATCGCCAACTTCCAGGGCACTCGCGACCACCCTCCGGCCGTGGGTGACCTGCGTCGCATCAAGCAGCAGACTAGAGAGACCCTACAGCAGTACATCCAACACTTCAACAACGCTCGCCTCAAGATTCCCAGGGTAACAGATGAGGCCATCATCTCAGCGTTCTCCGATGGCGTCTGCGACGTCAAGATGAAGGAGGAGCTTGCCATCCACGAGGATTTGTGCACGTCTCTTGAGCTTTTCAACCTGGCGACCAAGTGTGCAAGGGCTGAGGAGGGACTTCTCTCCCTCCTCGAGCTTCCAGCTGCTGACCCGGAGGAGAAGAAGGCCAAGGCCAAGGACGTGAAGCGCAAATGAGCAGACATGCTCGCAGCAGAGCCAGACACAAAGCGCGGTAGGGACCAGCTGGGTCGTCCAAGGGTAGCCGATTCTGCGCCTACCACAACCTCTATACCCACAACACCAACGAATGACAGGAGCTCAGAGCCGTTCGCAAAGGACGCGTCGGTCGACGCCCCCAGTGTAACGACCGGGGCTACAGCCGAGGAGGAGGAATAGGTGGAGGATGATGGGATGACTGAGGCCCTCGCCAGGAGTGGTGTGACCGACCTCGCGAGGATCGCTGGCAGGACCAGCCTCGCGAGGGAGCCTGGAGGGATCAGCCTCGCGAGGACCGCCCGTAGGGCAACGGAGGTCTTCCCCCGCTGCCACCGCCAAGAAGGAATGATGACCACCACCAGGACGAGGGGGTTGGGGGCTTCCAGGAGCCGCATGCTATCGCTTGCATCCTCGGCGGTGCCCAAGCCCCAGCCTCTCAGCGCATCTTCAAGTAGTTCGCTCGCGAGGTGAACGCAGTCCTCCCCAAGCTTGAGGCCACGCGCCCGCTTAGATGGTCCATGTGCGCCATCACTTTTAGCTCAACAGACCAACTCAAGTGTGCGGCCACAGCCGGTGTCCTTCTGATGCTTTGTTCCCCAGTCATCAGCAACGTGCAGGTCACCAGGACCCTAATCGATGGCAGCGCAGGCCTCAAAGTCCTGTCCGTCAAGATGTTCGTCAACCTTCAAGTGCCACATGATCAGCTCCAGCCTACATGGCCCTTCTTCGGGGTTACCTACGGCTCCACCATGCCGATAGGGCAGGTCCGCCTCCCTGTCACTTTCGGAGAGCGCAACAACTATCGTACCAAGCTCATCAAGTTCGACGTCGCCCATATCCGCCTGCCATACAATGCCATCCTTGGGTATCCATCCCTGGCCAAGTTTATTGCGGTAACCCACCATGGCTACAATGTCCTCAAGATGCCAGGAAGCGGTGGGGTCATCACAGTCCCCTATGAAGAGAAGGATGCGGTGTGCTCGCTCGAGCGCGCCGTTCAAGCTGCATCAGTCGTGGACCCAGACTGCGAGAGTGAGAACCCTCCTGAGGTAGTTCCCAAGAAGAAGAAAACATCGCCCGGCTCAAGGCCTCGGGAGGTTGGCATCTCCGGAGGTGCCGCATCAATATCTGCACCCGTGCAAGGGGCGCCTCCCTCCATGGCATAGGAAGGTGCGCCCGGTGCCCACCTCGGGTAGGGCTCAGGGGCTCTCTTCTGGAGGGCCTCAGACTTTGCCAAGATCATGAGGGAGGCGCTCGGGCACCACTTGGAGGCGTGCTTCGCAACACGTTTCCCTCAAGAAGGCATGGGGCGAGGAAGGCCCAACCCTCAGGAGTTCATCACCATGGTCACTTAGGAGCTTCAGGAATCAAGAGTCATATGCGGCGATCGCCACCTGCCAGGCGTAGCCCCTCATCCAGGCGAGGATGGTGGGCTGCGCGTCTGCATCGACTTACCGGGGCTCAACCGGGCCACGTCTCAGGAGCGCCTCTGGCCTTCGTGCGTGGGACGTTGCCTGTCGCATAGCTACGTTCACATGCCTTTCGGCCTGCCAAACGCGGCTGCTGCTCATCAGCGCCATCTGCAGAGCATTCTAGCGGCTCAGGAGGCCAGGCACCACGAGGTCCTGGCGGAGATGGAGATGGTCCTCAGGGAACCACCTGGGCCCCAGAGCCTCCCGAGGCTCAGGCTTTGGTGGCTCGTGAGGGCAGGCCTCTTCACCGCGCATCTTCAGCTACTCCAACACCCCTCCATCTGCAACGGAATCAGGTGGCATCTTCCAAGTTCATTTCAGCTGGGAGCGCCCTCAGGGCAGCATCATTCCTAGGTCGCGTGGGTCCATCCCTGCGGCATGTATCCCTTTTTCTTATATCTTTAGTTTACCTTGCTAGGGGGCGCCCCTCGGGCTGCATCATCCCCTAAGCCACTCGGGCCTAACCCAGTAGCATGTACCCCCCCTCCTGCATATCCAAGCTGACCTGCCTTTCATGCTTAATCTGCCTATGATTATCATCGGCCGCCTATCACGGGCCTTCTCCCCCTCATACAAATCGCTTGTGCGTTAAAAGGGGGGCTCATGAGCATCGCGACTCAGGAGCTCTTACTGGCTCTCCAGCCCTCACCCCTGGCCTTGACCACGACATCGCGACCTGGCGTACCAGCGGTGTTGAGCTCGCTCGAGGGACGGGACTTGAGGACGTAGAGCATTTTGTATCTCACCATCTTGCAGGAGCACACAGCCGCCCAAGGCCCAAGACCGGGCGCAACCCGCCTTGAGGTAGGACCTCGTGAGTCCCATGTTGGCTCACGAGTGCCCAGATACACCTCGTCCAGCCCTGTCGTGCAAGCCACGTGTCAGGGCGGGGCTGTACATGCCCCGGGGGCTCCTCCCGGAGGGGAGCCCCCTCCCACATACCAGTGGAAGCACCATGTTCCGCGCTGGCTGACGACACTGCCGAGGAGCGGCTATGCCCGTACACATACGGAAGTGCTATGCTCCGCGCTCATGATAAACAACTGAGGGCGGCCCACGGCCGTATCAACCTCAGGGAGCCTAGAACTCAGTGTCCGGCCTCATCGCAACACCTCCCCTCGGGAGCATCACGCGAGGGGGCTAGGCACGGAGGCTGCACCGGGATGACGCCCGAGCGCATGCCACCCAGCCAGGTCCCTCGGACCTGGTCGTCGCGCGCCCCTCCCTGAGTGGAGCCAAGGTATGAAGGTCGTTTGCACATCAGGGGGACTCCTGAGCATCGCGACTCAGGAGCCTAACTAGTCATGTAGCCCCTCACTCCTTGGTTCTGTCCTGGTTTCCGGTCCGGGCTAACGACGGTTGAGGTATGCGCGGGGCCAGGCCCTGCCAACGTAGAACACTAGACCTACCCCTACTTTCCCTTCCTATTTGTTGTTTGCACGTCAAGGGGGACTCCTGAGCATCGCGACTCAGGAGCCTAACTTGTCACGTATCCCCACACTCCTTGATTCCGTCCTGGTTTCAGGTTGGGGCTAACGGCCACTGAGGTATGCGCGGGGTCGGGCTCTACCGACGTAAAACACAAAGCAAATACAAAGGAAATCATAGAATCTCGAAGCAAATCCAGAAGCAAATATTACAAACCATAATCGTCTTCACGATACCAAACACAAGTTTAAACACCTCCACGAGGCACAATGCATATTGCAGGGATTAAAACAGGAAGGAAGCCGCGAGAAGATCACCCTTGGGCAACACCATCGTTCGCCAGGAGCCCTGCCTTCATGGTGGTGTCGCCCCCATCAGCTCCACCTCCCGAAGCCGCGGGGGCAGCAGCACCTGCCCTAGGCACGGTGGCAAAGGCGTGGAATTTCGCCAGCAAGGCTTCCGCTCGACCCTTCATGGCTTCAGCAGCAGCGGCGGCACACTCGCCGTTCACGGGCTCCAGCAGCCCGTCGAGGATCGCACTAGGATCGTGAAGGTAAACCTGGCTGAGGACGCGCGTCAGCGCTGCAGAAGAAAGGACGCGAGCTTCAGCCTCGGCCATGGGGCCGACGCCGTTCATGACTTCCTCAAGCGCTTCGACCAAGAAAGGAAGCAGTTGGGCGGGGCCGTCCTCGGCGCCAGCCAGCGACGTCTCCAAGCCGTCCTCATAGAGTGTCTTCAGCGCCTTGCGAGACGTCTCTTCCAGATCTGCGAAGGCCGCATGGTCCTCAGCCAGAACCTTCGCCTTGGCGTCCAGCCTGGCCCTCTCCATCTTCAACTTCTTCTCCAGCGTCTTCAGTCGGCCGCGTTCGGCGGCCAGCTCAGTGTCGTGATCCCCAATGGCGTCCTACCGAGCCTTCATCTCCTCCTCCTTCACCTAGCGGTGGCGGGCCTCTTTGGCGAGCTCATTGCACAAGCTCTGCAGCTCGGCCTCCAGCACCTTGCAATGGTCCTGGGAGACTGTTGCATCCTTTAGGCTGCATCACGAGCAGCTGCGGCCTGGGTGGTGGCTCGTTTCTCCTCCTCAGAAACCGCTGCAGCCCGGCTCAGCGCCGCTCGAATAGAGGCATCAGAGTGAACCTAGCCAGAGATCAGCTCCAAGCGCCCAGCCACCATGCGGGGGTTGGCGCCTTGGAGGTCTTCCCGCAGCTGGCCCAGCTCGATACAGGCACGGTCCAAGACGGCAGCGGAGGAAGAGGAATCCGGAGCCAGCGGAGCAGCAGGAGGAGGCGGCAGCGTGATCACGGCTTGGGAGACCGGGTGCTCCTGAGTCCGGTCCGCCTCAGCAACAGCATCAGGCGCCAGCACCTCTGGTCCATGGGGGCTGGCACCATGCCAGAGCCCCCCTCTGGTCCTCGCGAGGATGATTGGGCAGGGGAGGTGTGAGCTCCACTGCCTCCCCTTCCCACAAGCGGAGGCGCAGCTGCGGCAGATGTGCCTGCCCCAGGTGGAGCCACCATGTCCCCCTTCTTATTCTTCGCCGCAAGCGTGGGCCTAACCCAGTGATGGAGAACGTCAAGCCTCGGCAGCAAAAAAAGAACAAGACGGAGTTCGAGCACTTACTGGTCAATGGCGGCATAGTCCGTCGGTATCTTTCCAAGCTTGAAGCCCGACAGCCTCTTGGTCCGGGGGGCAGCCTCAGGAGGTCCAGAAGCGGGAGAAGGCACACCAGAAGGGCTGGAGCCAACCCTGAGTGGTGCCTAAACCAGATTAGCCCCCTGAGAGATCAGCGCCGACCTGTCCCTCTTCAGGATCGCGGGCGGATCCTCCTCCTCTCGCGCGGCGTCAGCATAGTCGTCTTCTAACAGGGTGCGGAGGTAGCTGGCCCTGCGCTAGTGGGAGGTCTCCCCTGTCCCCTTTGTGGTCGCCTCTGAGTCATGCTCCTCTTATTCTTCATCTTCCTCTCCTCTCTCGCGGGAACCATCCGAAGACACCTCCACCGGCATCATCGCCCCCTGGCCCTCAGGAGGCACCGCCGGCACCAGACCAAACCGTCAAAGGTAGGCATGGCCTTCACCACCAGCGCCCGATCCTCGCGAAGGAACAAGGGAGTAGGGACACCTTCCAGATCCCCCTGGTCGTCTCCAACCAAGAGGCGAAGGGCAGAGGCCAGTTCATCGTTAGCCAAAGCATCCGGGTTCAAATGAAACTTGTCGTCGGCGCCCCCAAGCAGCCACAACAAGCGCGAGTGCGCTTGAAGGGGAGCCACCCGCTGGGTCAGGAACTCCCTCAGGAGCATGGCCCCCGTCAGCTTCGCCGCCTTCATGTTGCCTGGCTTCAAGTCGGCGTTCATCTTCTCCAGCATCAATTTTGCTCGGTTGTCGTCAATCTTCGTGCGAGACCACCCCTCCTCAGGCTGGGGCATCCTCGTGGGCAGCATCAACTGGGGGTGGATGCACCTGGCGTCCACCATGACCCACTTGCTCCGGAAGTTCTCGGCCCTCTTCCCGGTCTTCGAGATCACATTGGTCTTGGCGTACGCAATGAAGTTGGTGGACGCCGAGGTGTGCTCGCCATTGATTCGGAGGGAGAAGAAGTGGCGCAGTAGCGCCACGGACGGCATCACCCCAACATGCGCCTCGCAGTCATAGGCGAAAATCAACAAAAGGAGAACGGAATTTGGGATGGAGGTGAAGGGCCTGCAACCTGTAATGGCGGAGGACGGCATAGAAGAACTCGGAGAAGGGAGGCACCAGTCCGGCAACGATGGCGTTCATAAAGAAGGGGTAGAAGGTGCTCCCCTTGGCCTCCACCTCGGCGGAGCCAGCCCGGAGCTCCGTCACCCCCATCTCGCTGCCCTCCATCACTGTCATCAGGTGTATGGCAGCAAGATTCTTCTTCGACACATTGGGGCCGTCTAGGGCCGGCGAATACCAAGCCGGCGGCGTGTCAGTCTTGGTCTTGTGGGGTGCCATCGCCTGCTTGAGAGAAAGGATAGAGCAGATCTGGAGATTTTGGAAGCAAGAGAGCAATGAAGGGGATCTGAAGTAAGGCGGAGGAGAGAAATGAAAGTAAGCCTTACACCAAACTGGCCTTTTGTCAATCGGGCAGTTGCCTAGGTAGTGTGCGGAAGCGGAGACGCCCACGTCCAATCAAGTCGCCATGCGTTAACCAAGGCCTTAGGTTGTTGGGTCCCGCGGCGCTCCGCACTTGTCCTTTTGCTTCGCCGCTAAGCCAAGTCCGAGTGTGCCTTGGGACCGGGAGCTACTGTTGGCGTCCTGGATATGGGGGTATCCAGACTTGCCTGCCTGCGGCCTGCGGCCTGCTTCAGCAGTGGCCCAGTACGACCCGTCTTCATCAACCCAAGTTCAAGACCCTCGCGAGTGGCCAAGCCTTGCGGGGCGGACGACGCAAGGCCTCCTCAAGGGCAGCCTCACCAGGCAGGCTCGCGAGGAGGAAGAGGGATCAAGGCAAGAGGTACCTCGTGAGGTGCACATGACGCAAGTCATGACGATCAAGACCAAGCGGGCGCCAGGCGGGCGCCGGCCAGCGCAGTGTCCTTGTTTCCTCTTTGGTGCAAAGGGGGCAAGCGCAGGCGCGGAGTACCGAGGTATCTAGCAAAGGTTTCCATATTGGTGCAACAAGACCAAGACCAGCAGGACGGCAAGACGGAGGTCACCATGGAGCCCAAGACGGCGTCATCGCCAGCGCCTTTGGTAGTCGAAGACCACCTTTAGTCAGGATAGCTTGTATTGACTGTCCCCCTTCAAATATCGCCATTGTGGAATCCCTTCCCGCTCAATATTTGGGAAGAGGACCAAGGCCTCTATAAATAGGACTAACCACCACCATAGCAAGGGGCCGGCTCATCGAGATTCAGTTCATACACACCAGAACAAGAACACCTCTCCTCGCGAGGTTGTTCTTTCCCTTGTACTGTTCATCATCAGCCCTAGAGGCAATCCACACACCACACACTGGAGTAGGGTATTACACCACAATGGTGGCCTGAACCAGTATAAACCACGTGCCCTTTGTGTTGTTCATCTTGTTAGCTTAGAATCGCGGCAAGATTGTGGGCGTGGATCGGTAGGGAGAAGATCTCTGCGCGCACCCTAGAGTTCGAACCTTAAGTGTTTTGCCGGAATCCGATATTCGATAGCGGCTGAACCGCCAACCCTAGCAGCTGACCCACCTGCCGAGCAGACTCTTCATGGCTCTGCAAATCATTAAATCTCGAGCTCAGTCAAGACAATCGACCCTCAAGAAGTTGATGTTGAATTTACCAAGGCCAGTTACACTGAGCCGGGAAGGCCTACTGTGCTTGCCAAATGCACTGCCAAAGAAGAACTCCTGGAACGCCGTAAGGTCAGATTTGACCTTACGGATTACTCTCACATGAGTGCCGGAGATGTTTTGTCTGGCTATCTCAGCCAAGTGCACAGTAGTCGCGACGTTGAGATCGACATGGTGAAGCAGATGCACCATAAGTTTGAGGTATGATCTCCTCTTTCATCTGAGTTGTTCTCTTTATGCCATCCCCCAAGTCTACTGCTTGTGTGATGAATATGCTGTAAAGAATCCGGCTTAACCCGTAGCCCCCAAGGACCGGTTTAATCAAAATGAATGAGCCGGTCCTTCACATGCTTGTGTAGAATATATCAACTGCGTAGTTTGAACTGCAATATGCATTAGCCCCCAAGTGCCAAGTAGCCTTTGCTTGCAAAGTGCTTGGGACTTTAATTTTGTGAATCACCAATCTTATGAACCACCATTGTAAATAGACTTCCGTGGTCGACATTAGCCCCCAAGTGCCAAGTAGTCTTGCTTGCAAGGTGCTTGGGACTTGAATATAAGATGCTAGTAATAATGACTTTGATCCGGTATGTGTGCAGGTTGCCACCAGTCAATTGCAAACAGAAATTGCTGATTTAAAGAACTGCCTGCAAGCACAAGAAGCAGAAACCCAAAGGGCCAATTCCAAGTTTGAATTCAGTGTATTTGAACAAGAGAAGCTGAAGGCCGACTTTGAGGCGGAGAGAAAGACTTGGGCTGATGAAAAGAATGCCTTAACCCAACGAGCTGTCAATTCAGAAGCGGCTCTTGAAAAAGCAACCAATGAATTGTCCAGCTTAAAACGCCATATGTCCCAGATGGTGACCACAATCTTTGGTAAGTTGCCCTGCAGGTTATAAAGACTATACTTTTCAATGATCATATAAATTTGTTTTTTAACGCACCTGACATTGCTAAGCAGGCCCCAGGAGCTCAAATCTGAACCAGGACTGTTTGGTAAAACTGAAGGTGGTTTATACACTGGTAGAGCAACTCTACACCGGGTCTCAATGCGCCTTAGCCACCATGGCCCTGTCCAATGAAGTGCCCACACTCTTGGCGGATGTGCTAAGGAAACTTATTGTGCTGCCCCAACGGATTGCTGAACTGAAGCGATCGTTGCGAGAGCCAGAGCTGTAGCCTCATTGAGCCGGGCCAAAGCTTGGCTTCCGGAACTAGACCCGGCTGACATTGCTATTGGGTATCCGGGCCTCAAAGAAGATGGTGCGCCCTTTGAACAAGAAGATTTAGCTGTTTGTGTGAAGGCAATACGTCCTGTGGCCACTTTAATTGCCGAAGAAGCGGATCACTCCAAGTACCAGGCAGGTTATGACGTAGAGAACCGGAGAATCCCAACACCACAATATACCCTGACAAGCCTGATTCCACCAACTCGTAAGCATACCTTCGCTCCTGAGATTGACCCGGCCGGGCTAGTCGATGAAGAAGCTGAATGTAAAGCTTTAAGTGGCATTGACTGGTCATCATCAACCTTCTAGGACCAGGAATAGGACGAAGAAGTGGAAAGGGTTGACCCGAAAGCTTCAGGCAATCAAGAGAACTAATCCGTTGGGCGGCTCATATTTGTAGCCTTGCTGAAAAACAATGCTTAATCATTTTGAATCGAGGAGTCATGTAATAGGAGTAGAAATGACTTTGATGCGTCGTGCCTTCGTGCACATTTTGACGCCTTAACACTGTTTAAATCGCCATCATATATTTACTCCGTCTTATGCTTTTCTATTTCCCTTGTGCATAAGAAATCATGTAATCAGTCCTACATAGAGGTAAATCACAGAGACCCTTGGCGGCTCACCGTAGGGCGGGTCATAATTATCCCACATATTTATAAATGTGAAATATGAGTTATAAATAATTCTGATGAGAATCGGAACTTGCAATATAACTGTGATAACATCATACCTGAGATATCAAGTTTCTACAGCCGATTTAAATGACATGTTACAGTAAGGGTGATGACTCAGCTTAGAAACTATGACCTTCTCTTGGAGTTTGTCATACGTCGCGTGACCGATTGCTCAAAGTTAAGCTGGCTCAATCAAAACCTTATGTCTTAAATCATGAACACAGAAAAGGTCTCAAGACAAATCCAAAGAAGGGCTTTCAAAGAAGACTTAAGCAAAAAGAATACAAAGACAAACTTAAGGCTTCTGATTCGAATACAATCAGTAAACCATCCCAAAGGGATTAAGCTAGGGTTTGAATACGACCATGTAGCCCCCGGTGGCTTTGGCATTGCGCCGATCAAGAGGGTACCGACAGCTATGTTCTCTTTGGTTCGAATACGACCTATGTTTGAACAGGAAGCCCCCAAATGACCTTAAGAATATTTAACGACTCTGATTCAAATACGATCTGAGTCGGACCCAAGAGGGGTTAAGCTATGATTCGAATATGATCAAGAAGCCCCCAAGTGGGTTTTGGCATTGCGCCGATCAAGTGGGTACCGACAGCTATGTTCTCTTTGGTTCGAATACGACCTATGTTTGAACAGGAAGCCCCCAAGTAACCTTGAGAATATTTAACGACTCTGATTCGAATACAATCTAAGTCGGACCAAGAGGGGTCAAGCTATGATTCGAATACGACCCAGCCCCCAAGTGATCAAGTTTGTTTGAATAGCTATGATTCGAATACGGTCAGGAAGCTGTGCCAAAGGGGTTAAGCTAGATTCGAATACGATCAGCCCCCAATGGTACTTTTGAAATAATGACAATGAAGACATATGATCTTTGGGGACGAAAAGGACAGAGGTCCTGCTTTATTATTTATAATATATATATCACCAAGATATGTACATCAGGAGAGCCGGTGGCTCAAGTGTAGTAAGGCCGAAGATGAGCTATATTCCACGGCCGGCGGGTCTCCTCCTCCGACTTACGTGAGTCTTTGTGCTCTCGAATATCGATAAAGTAGTAAGACCCGTTATTTAAACTTTTGTTGACCACAAAGGGCCCTTCCCAAGGTGGGGATAACTTGAGTGCATCAGTCTGATCCTGGATGAGCTGGAGCACCAAGTCGCCTTCTTGAAAGGTTCTGGATTTAACCCGGCGCCTGTGATAACGCCGCGGGTCCTGTTGGTAAATCACCGAGCGAGCTGCTGCCAAGTCACGCTTTTCATCCAACAGGTCAAGTGCCTCCCGACGTGCTTGCTCATTGTTAGCTTCCACCTAAGCCGCCACTCGGGATGGGTCATGGAGGATGTCACTAGGAAGAACCGCCTCTGCTCCATAAACCATGAACAAAGGGGTATAACCCGTAGATCTGTTGGGGTAGTATTGATGCTCCATAACACTGATGGTAATTCCTCCACCCAACAACCCGGTGTTCGTTGCAAAGGAACTAAAATCCGGGGATTGATACCTTCAAAATCTCCTGATTGGCTCTTTCTGCTTGACCATTGGATTGGGGGTGAGCCACTGATGAGACATCAAGCCGGATATGCTCACGTTGACAGAACTCCTCCATAGCCCTCTTGGACAAGTTAGTGCCATTATCAGTTATTATGCTATGGGGGAAAGCCAAAACAGAAAATCACCTTTTTCATGAATTGAACCACTGTCTTCGCATCACACTTACTGACCGGCTCTGCTTCCACCCACTTTATGAACTTATTCACTACCAACAAAAGGTCACTCTTATTATCTTTGGTTATTTTGAAAGGCCCAACCATGTCAAGCCCCCACATAGCAAACGGCCAAGTAATTGGTATCATCCTTAATTCTTGAGTTGGCACATGAGCTTGTCATGGAAACTTCTGACACCCGTCACATTTACTGACCAGATCTTCTGCATCAGCATGAGCCGTCAGCCAATAAAATCCGTGACGGAAAGCTTTGGCCACAAGGGACTTTGAACTGGCGTGATGGCCGCAATCTCCTTCATGAATATCACGAAGAATCTCTTGTCCTTCTTCAGGAGATACACACCGTTGAAACGCCCCAGTGACACTGTGATGATGTAATTCGCCATTGGTAATCGTCATTGACTTAGACCACCGGGTTATCTGTCTAGCCAAGATTTCATCCTCAGGTAATTCTCCCCGGGTCATATAAGCCAAGTATGGCACTGTACAATCTGGGATGACATGAAGAGCCGCCACCAGCTGTGCCTCCGGGTCAGGCACAGCCAAGTCTTCTTCTGTAGGTAACTTGACAGAAGGATTATGCAAAACATCAAGAAAGGTATTCGGGGGTACTGGTTTACACTGAGATCCAAGCCAGCTTAAAGCATCAGCTGCCTCATTCTTCCTACGATCTATGTGCTCCACTTGATAACCCTTGAAGTGTCCAGCCACAACATCAACTTCACGGCGATAAGCCGCCATGAGAGGATCTTTGGAATCCCACTTGTGTGAGACTTGTTGAGCTACCAAATCTAAGTTGCCAAAGCACCTTACCCGGCTTTAGTTCATCTCTTTAGCCATCCGAAGACCATGGAGCAAGGCCTCATACTCTGCTGCATTGTTAGTATAGGGAAACATCAAGCTTAGCACATAACAAAATTTCTCACCTCGAGGGGAAGCCAAAACAACTCCAGCCCCCGAGCCTTCCAATTTCATGGATCCATCAAAGTGAATTGTCCAGTATGTGTTATCCAGCTTCTCTTCAGGCACCTGCAACTCTGTCTAATCATTGATGAAATCCATCAGTGCTTGAGATTTGACAGTAGTACGAGGCACATATTTTAAACCATGCGGTCCAAGCTCAATGGTCCACTTGGTGACTCGTCCTGTGGCCTCTCTGTTCTGGATGATATCCCCCAAAGGAGCAGAACTGACCACAGTGATGGGATGATCCAGGAAATACTGCTTAAGCTTCTGGCTGGCCATGAACACCCCATAAACAAGCTTCTGCCAATGTGGATACCTCTGTTTGGACTCAATAAGCACCTCCGTGATGCAGTAAACCGGCCGTTGAACCAGATATTCTTTACCAGACTCCTTGTGCTCCACCACAATGGCCACACTGACAGCACGTGCATTAGCAGCCAGATATAACAACAGTGGCTCCTTATCAACGGGAGCAGCAAGGACCGGCGGCTCAGCCAATTGTCTCTTCAACTCCTCAAAGGCAATGTTAGCGGCATCACTCCAGACAAAGTCATATGTTATCTTCAACATCTGATAAAGTGGTATGGCCTTCGCACCTAACCGGCTTATGAACCGGCTTAAAGCAGCGATCCGGCCCGCCAAACGCTGAACATCATTGACGCACTTGGGTTTTGCCAAAGAGGTGATAGCATTAATCATCTCCGGGTTAGCCTCAATGCCTCTGTTAGAAACCAGAAACCCCAAGAGCTTGCCTGCTGGCACACCAAAGACACACTTTGCCGGGTTAAGCATCATATTGTAGGAGGTTATCAAAGTTCTCCTTGAGATCATCTATTAGTGTTTCCTTTTCTCTGGATTTCACCACAATATCATCCACAAAAGAATGCACATTGTGGCCAATCTGAGTATGAAGGCAATTCTGCATGCAACGCTGATAAGTCGTCTGGGCACTCTTGAGCCCAAAAGGCATAGAAACATAGCAGAAGGCTCCAAAGGAAGTAATGAATGTTGTCTTCTCCTAGTCCTTAACCACCATCTTGATCTGATGATATCCAGAATAAGCATCCAAAAAACTCAGACGCTCACATCCCGCCGTAGCATCAATGATTTAATCAATACACAGGAGAGCAAAGGGATCAGCTAGACAAGCCTTGTTCAAATCCATGTAATCCACACACATACGCCAAGTGTCGTTCTTCTTGAGCACTAGCACTGGGTTAGCCAACCATTCAGGATGAAATACCTCAATAATGAACCCCGCTGCCAAGAGCCGGGCCACCTCCTCACCAATGGCCTTGTGCCTCTCCTCATTAAACCGCCAAAGAAACTGCTTGACCGACTTGTACTTAGGATCAATGTTGAGAGTGTGATCAGCGAGTTCTCTCGGTACACCCGGCATGTCAGAAGGTTTCTATGCAAAGATGTCCCGATTCTCACGGATGAACTCGATGAGCGCGCTTTCCTATTTGGGATCCAGATTGGCACTGATGCTGAACCATTTTGATGAATCGCGAGGAACAAAATCAACCATCTTGGTGTCCTCAGCTGATTTAAACTTCATCTCCTGTTCACGCTCTGTGGTGGGCTTCTTCAAAGATGTCATGTCTGCCGGGTCAACATTGTCCATATAATACTTTAACTCTTCTGCAGCACAAACTAACTCAGCATAAGCCGCGTCGCCTTCCTCGCACTCCAGAGCCACCTTTCGACTGCCATGAATGGTAATAGTCCCCTTATGACCCAGCATCTTCAGCTGTAGATAAACATAACACGGTCGTGCCATAAACTTTGCGTAAGCCGATCACCCAAACAGAGCTTGATACAGGCTCCTGATCTTGACCACCTCAAAAGTTAACTTCTCGTCCCTGGAATCATACTCATCTCCGAAGGCTACTTCCAGCTCGATCTTGCCCACTAGGTATGCCAACTTACCAGGAACTACGCCATGAAAAACAGTATTGGACTGCTTAAGATTTTTATCTGTTGACCCTATATGACGGAAGGTCTCACAATAAAGGATAATGATGTTGCTGCCTCCATCCATGAGTACCTTAGTGAACTTGTACCCCCCAACTTGAGGTGCTACCACCAAAGCCAAGTGACTCGAATTGTCAACCCGGGGTGGGTGATCCTCCCGACTCCACGTAGTCGGCTGCTCAGACCATCGCAAGTATCGAGGCACTGCCGGCTCAACGGCGTTCACTGCCCTCTTGTGAAGCTTCTGATCCCGCTTACATAAACTTGTGGTGAAAACATGATACTGCCCACTATTCAATTGCTTTGGATTACTCTGATAGCCAGAATGCTGCTGCTGCTGCTGACCCCCTGGCCAGACTATTGATTGTAGCCGCCTTAACCACCCTGATTGAAATTGCCTTGATTGTTCTGGTGGCCCTGAAAGCCAGAACCAGAACTGCCACCTCCATTGTTCGGGCCATGAAAGCAACCGCCTCCTGAACCGCCGCCATATGTTGGAATTTTTGAAGGCCTTCATGATAGTGCAATCCTTCAACAGGTGAGTAGCCGGCTTTTCTTCAGTGCCGTGCTTCGGGCAAGGTTCATTTAACAACTGTTCAAGAGTAGGACCCGACCCGCCAGATCGAGGAGGTGGCCTCCCCTTACGCAGCTGATTGTTGCCATGTGCATTATTGTTAGCCACAAACTCTAAGCTATCATCCGCCTTACATTTATTGTTGCCGCCTTGATTTGTTGGGCCAGGCTGAGGACCCTTAGCATTGCCGCTCTTCTTTCCCTTCCCTACCTTCTCGTCGTTAGACTCGGCATCCCTGGTACTATTAGAGTCAGCATACTTGACGAGAGCCGCCATCAGCTAGCCCATGTCAGAACAATCACGCTTGAGTCGCCCCAGCTTCATCTTTAGAGGCTCAAAACGGCAATTTTGTTCTAACATCAATACTGCAGAACCGGCATCCATCTTATCAGAGGAATGTATTATCTCCTTAACCCGGCGCACCCAATGGGTCATGGACTCACCCTCCTGTTACCTGCAACTAGTCAATTCCACAATCGACATGGGCTGCTTACATGTATCTTTAAAGTTCTGGATAAACTTCTCATTTAACTCCGCCTAGGAACTAACAGAATTAGGTGGCAACGCCTTCAACCAATTACGAGTCGTTCCATCCAGCATCATGATGAAGTACTTGGCCAGTGCAGCATCATTAACTTCCAGTAATTCCATAGCCATCTCATAACTCTCAATCCACGCTGCAGGCTATAAATCGGCCGTGTAATTAGGTACATTACGAGGCCCCTTAAAATCCTTGGGCAAACACTCGTTACGCAAAGCCAGCACCAAACAAGGCACACCCCCGGTCCTGGTGACCACACCTGCCTCGACTGACACCGTCGGATAAACCGGTAGGGGCTGATAAGCCGCCTGCTCAGTTTGCTAGTGCACTCTGTCCTAATTGTGCACATTAGGAGCCCCACCCCGAGCCGGGTCATACCCGCGTGACTGATCGCGATGTTGGGCGTTGCTTGAAATGGCCGGCGAGTCTAGATGCGTGTTGTAACTCTTGTTCCGGCTCGGACATGAGGATAAATGAATCCCCAATATTACTGCTCAGGCATCCAGTAAGAACCATCAACATTCATTTTCCTTTCAAACCCAACACCCTCTTTCCTAGGGTTTCAGTTCAGAATCTGTTTTTTGAGGACATCACATAGTGTCTGATACCCTTTGAGACTTTTATACATTCATGTCTCAAGTAATGCCTTCAACCTGGCATTCTCATCAGCAATAGTAGTGGTATCCTCAACAGAGGGGTTAGTTACCACATCAGTAGTTCAAGATATTGCAACAGTAGCAACATTTGAACATTCAGCAACAGAGACAGCATTATCACGCTCAAGACATTTTAGACACGGTGGTTCAAATCCTTCCTGAGCGGAACTGATCTGTTGAGCGCAGAGTGACTCGTTCTCCTTTTGAAGATCTTCATGAGCCAATCTCAATTTCTCAAGCTCTTGTTTCCTTTGAAGATAATCATAGGAGAGATTCTCATGAGAAATTGAGAGCGTTTCATGACGACTTTCAAGTTCCTCGTACTTACCATGAAGATTTTTAATGTCTTCAAATAAGGACAGAGTTCGGGTCATTTCTGCGTCCAACGGGTCATCGCTTTTGTCTAACAACTTTTGAATATGTTCCATAGCATTCTATTGTTCAGTTGCAATTTTAGCAAGTGTTTCGTAGCTAGGTTTAGATTCACATCCAGAGTCATCTTCACTTGAGGTTTGAAAGTAAGCATCGTGTGAGTTTACCTTGGCACCACGTGCCATGAAGCAGTAGGTGGGAGCAGAGTCATCCTCATCCTTGGCATCAGCGTTGGTGACGAGGCCATTTTCTTCAGTGTTGAAGATGGACTTGGCGACATACAAAGAAGCTAGAGCCAGGCTTGCTACTCTAGAATCAAATTCCTCTTCAGACTCCACCTCTTCCTCCTGAGATGCAGATTCCTCCTCCGAATCCATCTCCTTGCCAACAAACGCATGAGCTTTGCTTGATGAGCTCTTCTTGTGTGATGAAGACTTCGATGAAGACTTGGAAGAAGACTTTGAGGATTTCTTCTTCTTCTTGTCATCAGAATCATATTCCTTGCTCTTCTTCTTCTTCTTATTTGTCTCATTGTCCCACTATGGACACTCAGAGATGTAGTGACCAGGTTTCTTGCACTTGTGGCACGTTCTCTTCTTGGGATCACAAGATGAAGCTTAATCATTTCTAGTGCTGGATCTCGAAGACTTTTTGAAGCCTTTCTTCTTGGTGAACTTCTGGAACTTCTTCACTAGCATAGCAAGCTCCTTTCCAATATCTTCAGGATCCCCAGAACTGCAGTCAGATTCTTCTTCAGATGAGGAAACAGCCTTTGCCTTCAAAGCGCGAGTTCGGCCATAGTTGGGACCATAGATATCTATTTTCTCAGATAGTTGGAACTCATGCGTGTTGAGCCTCTCAAGTATGTCAGACGGATCGAGAGTCTTGTAGTCTAGACGTTCTTGAATCATCAGGGATAGGGTGTCAAATGAGCTGCCAAGTGACCTCAGTAGTGTCTTGATGATTTCGTGTTTGGTGATCTCAGTGGCGTTGAGTGCATGAAACTCATTTGTGATGTCAGTGAGGCGATCAAATGTGAGCTGGACATTCTCATTGTCATTTCTCTTGAAGCGGTTGAAGAGATTGCGAAGAACACTGATCAATGAATCTCTCTATGTTGAGACGCCTTCATTGACCTTGGAAAGACAGTCCCAGACTAGCTTTGTAGTTTCCAAAGCACTCACACAACCATACTGTCCTTTGGTCAGATGACCACAGATGATGTTCTTAGCAGTTGAGTCCAGTTGAATGAACCTCTTGACATCAGCAGCAGTGACACCTTCATCAACCTTGGGAACGCCGTTCTTGATGACATACCAAAGGTCGACATCAATGGCTTCAAGATGCATACGCATCTTATTCTTCCAGTAGGGGTAATCAGTGCCATCGAAGACGGGACACGCAGTGGAGACTTTTATTATCCCTGCATTCTACGTAGCTAAACTCCAGGTGGTTAAACTGAATCACACAGAACAAGGGAGCACCTTGCTTTGATACCAATTAAAAGTGCTAGTATTCGACTAGAGGGGGGGTGAATAAGTGATTTTTATCAAAGTCTTCAAAACACGAATGCTTTGAATACAAACAATAGAAATGGTCCTATTGATATGTAGCGGAAGGTAGAACTACACTAGACAAGCCATAGTCAAGTAAGCAATGAAGTGAAAGCACCAAGATTATCAGCAGGTAGGTAGTAAAGATCAGGATGGAAGATAGTATGAAGCCAAACAGTAAACAGTCTTCACTCGGTGAAGTCAATCAGATTAGACAAATGGCAATGACTTCATGAATACAAACTGTAAGTAAAGAGAGGTGAAAGATGGAACCAGTTGCTCGGAGAGGACAGGGATTTGTTGGACCAGTTCCAATTGTTGTGACAACTATATGTCTGGTTAGGGAGGCTGAGATTCAACTCAGAAAACCGCGTCTTCACCTTATTCCCCTTGAGCTAAGAACACTTAGTCCTTGCCCAATCACTCTGGTAAGTCTTCAAGGGAGACTTCCAAACCTTCACAGACTTTGTTCACCGGCAATCCACAATGACTCTTGGATGCTCAAAATGCAACGCCTAACCGGCTGGAGGATTCACAATCCTCAAGTGTAATAAGTCTTCAGATCACGCGGATAGAAAGACTTCAGTGATGCCTAAAACTCTTTGGATCTGGGTGTTTTGGGCTTTGTCCTTGCAAGGATTACTCTCTCAAAGGCTTCGGAGGTGGGTGCTCTCAAACGACAAAAGCCATATACTAACTCTGAGCAGCCACCAATTTATGGTGTAGGGGGTGGGCTATTTATAGTAAGGAGGCAACCTTACCTGATTTGTCTGAAATGACCCTGGGTCACTAAGGGACTGACACGTGTCTAACGGTCAGCTTTCAAACACACGTGGTAGCTTGACTTGGGCTACAAGTAAAGCTAACTCATCCAGCTCTGGATAAGATTTGCTCTCATTGTCTTCGCTCGAAGACTTAGAATTTGGTTGAGCATCACCTCAGTCACTCTGACTTTGTTCACTTGGACCCCACTTAACAGTACGGTGGTTACTATGACTCAACAAAGAAGAGAAGGAAACTATGAAACAACTATGTATTCGCACTCCATAGTCTTCATGCGATGTCTTCTCATGTCATAATCTTCATTGTGAATATCTTCACAGACCACCATTGTCTTCAATGTCTTCACACAATTTTAAGGGTCATCTCTAGTAGGTAAACCGAATCAATATGGGACTACTACCTGTGTTATCCTGCAATTCTCACAAACACATTAGTCCCTCAACCAAGTTTGTCGTCAATACTCCAAAACCAACTAGGGGTGGCACTAGATGCACTTATAGATTAGTGGTGGGAAGCCACGGCCAAGCGCTCGGCAATAGGGCCGGTGGCGGCGGGGCTTACATGCGGGTTGTGCATGAATTGAAGCCAATGAGAGGGCGGGTCTTCTTGGTGTACAATCTTTAGTATCCAACGTTGTAGTCTTTGAGCTAAATTTTTGTTATGACTTTCATAACGCAGTTCAGCAGAGATATTGGGCGAAAGTCATTAACCAGCTCTAAAGTGAGCTTCTTCGGGAGCAATGTAGTTAGGGAGGAGTTCAAGAATTTCAAATCAATTTTCCTTGCCCAAAAATCATCACATAATCTATATAAATCTTCCTTAATCATGTTCTAACACACTTTTAGGAATTGTCCATTAAATCCCCATTGTACATGGTTTAGTACCATCTACTAAATAACTATGGCACAAGCATACTCAATTTTCCACGACTGTGAAGTGGTAAGCCAAAAGGCTAGTGCTGGGTGCCGCATCCAAAAATGGCTTGTGAACGGTGTAAGGTGTATCATTGCCGATAGTTTTATCAAGTGCACCCTCAAAGTGTACACATAGTTAGCGTTTAAGGGCATCTTCAACGGCAACCCATAAATTTTCTCCCGCATCCATCCGCGGATAGGGGGGTCAGTTCGCAGACACGGATGCGGGAGGACGCCAACCAATGCTAACAGCATCATTTCAGACCATTTTTCATCAAATTAAAACGGATAAAATTCATGCAAACACGGCTGGATTTCATACAAATATGACGAATTTCATATAAACACGGCAGATTTCATTACATTTCGAACATCTAGCATAAAAAAGGACCCGACCATATATTTTTCCTATGGGGCGGTGCCCGGCGTCCAAGCCCGTGTCATCCTCCATTCTACGTCTCCACGGGACACTTGGCCCTGCCACCTCTCGTGGCCTACTCATCCTCGGAGGAGTCTGCGACCTGTCAGTCTCCATTGGACGTGAGGTCCATGATGGAAATGATGGCATCAGCGATGTCCTCATCCTATCGGGCCGGTTAATGGTTCATTGACGATGCAGCTAGCGTTGTTCTCCTCTGCGATCGCCTGCAACTACGCCTCTGTAGCAGTCGCTTATTTGTGAGCGGCGGCTTGAGCGCGGACGACATCGTAGATGGCATGCTGCTCCACGACGAAGTTGAAGTTCGCCTCGGCCATGGCCACCACGGCCTCCTCGCTCGTCCGCTCGCTGTAGATCCGACCCTCCGCCAACCGGTGCTGCTCCAGGAGGAACGGGTTGTACCGATGTTCCTTCTGCACCTGCGGGGACGCCGACAAAGGTGTTGGAGCAAGATGCACCTCCGCTATGGCGGCATTGTAGTGTGCACGCGCTTGCTCCATCATGAAGCCGGCGTGTATAGGAGGTGCCAGAGCTGGGGCGGTGTCGTCGGAGCCCGTCTCCATCGTGGTCTCATCCTTGCCTTCGGAGACTTAGGGCGAGTTGGCTTGCAAGCTATCCGTGATCCACCAGGCACGGCGGCTCTGCCAGGCGGCGGCAAGGGCGGCCATGGCATGCTTCATCTCCGAGGAAAGGCTCTCCCACAGAGCTTCGCCGCCTGCAGTCATGGCGGATGCAGTACAAGGGAGGAGGATGGGGATGGCCTTGTGTTGTGGCGCGGAGTTAGCCGGGTGTAGCCGCCTTTTTATAGTGAATTCCGCTATGGTGAGGCGTCCAGGTGCGTCAATGCGTGGGTTGGAGTGGGTTTCTCGACCGTAGAGCTTGGTTAATATTGGCATACGAAAGACAGCGGCATTAACAAGCGTGGTAGATATCCGTTCTGTCTCGTCCAGTCTTGCGTCTCCGACATTGAACAGACGCGAACACTGGAGACGCATGGCGGGCGGCTCCCTTGGCTGGCACGGCGCTTCAAGGGGAAGACTAGAATAGGATCTGGACTCCTAGTGCGATCGTGCGACCTGAATTATGGGCCATTGGATGTACAATGAGTGGCATAGATTTGATCAGGTGGGATTTGCAACACTTTGGTCGTGCACTTTGCATTTACATCCTCGAGCAATACCGATGTTGGCGAAAACCTCCTCGAGATCGGTTTTCGTCCTAGCCACTACCGTCGGCGGTGGCGCACCCCTGCCCACCTGTTCCTCCAACGATCACCATCCAATCGATCGCTCCTCAAAAGAAGCCAATCAGAAGTCACTGGCTCGCTGCTGCTTCCCCATCGTCTTGAAACAAGCAAATCAACTTGTAAATTCCTGATCTCTAATTAAAGGCAGAGAACTTCATTACAGTCCTAAAAAAGCCAATCATCTTCTTGATCCGTCGGAAAAACCACACCACCAGTCAACCCAGGCGGCAAGATCATCTAGCAAAGTGGTTCCTCACGTGTCGCACGCAACAGGTTCTGTAGCTAATTTGAATACAATGTTCCATTGCACTATGGTCAATGAAAAATGTGCCACAAATTTTTGAATTCGTACTTGCATTTTTTTCAGTTGCCGGATCTGGATTGTACCACCACGAAGTGCCTTTAGAGAGTGTGCTGCCAGCGGTTCCAAGATGGCTCCTTGATACACCCCCTCGGTTCAGACAGTTTCTTCCCAGTCCTGCAATACGTGGACGACGCACTGATTCTTTTTCAAGGCACTACGTAGCAAGCGACAGTTATCAAGATAGTCCTCACAACTTTCTCTGATTTCTCTGAGCTCACCATTAACTTCCACAAGAGCACTCTCGTACCTGTCGCCGTGAGGTCAAGCACAGCTTCGGCCATTGCAGAGATTCAAGGCTGCCCAGTTTCATCATTTCCATGTACATACCTGGGTTTGCCTCTCTCTCCCTGCACAAGATTACTCACGGTCTGTTGTTGCCAGTTATTCACAAGGTCGATCGTCGTCTCTCTGGCTGGTTAGCTACTTTCTTATCCTTGGGGGGTAGATTGACCCTAATCAACTCAGTGCTCGCTGGCATCCCAAGTTATTTCATGTCTTGCTTCGCCTGGCCCAAGGAGTCTCTCGGAAAACTTGAAAGTATTTTGCGAGCTTTCTTTTGGCAAGGCAAGAACAAGGTTAAGGGTGGACAATGCTTAGTGGCTTGGGACACGGTCTCACTGCCTCGTATCAATGGTGGTTTGGGTATACGCCAGTTGCAAGCACACAACCAAGCTATGATGTGCAAGTTTGTCTCTAAAGTCCTGCAAGGATCTGATATACCATGTTATGAATGGTTTGCCACACACTATTGTCGGGCTGTTCTTCCTTAGAATGCTAGTAGCAGAGACACAGTCATTTGGAAGGGGTTCAAAGATCTCATTCCAATGGTCATCAGCTCTTCTAAATGTGTTCTTGTGTCTGGATCTGTGGTCTACTTCTGGAAGGATCAATGGCTTGAAGCTGGTCATTTATATCTGTTGTTCCCCATGCTATATTCCTTTGCGAAACTGCCAGCTTGCTCCGTGCAATCACAGCATTCCAATGGATCATGGGACATACAGCTTCACCCCAATCTCTCTCACATAGCTACGACTGAGCTAATGGCCCTGCATGTACTGTTGATTGGCTTTGCTTCGAACTTACTGCAAGAGGACAAGCGCTCCACCTCCGTGGGCTCCAGTAAACTTACTACGGGATATTTTTACATCCTGTTTACTTTCCGGGGGGGTTTTGACAATGCTTGACAGTTGGGTTTGGGATGATTTGATCCCCCTCAAACATAGTATTTTCCTCTGGCTTGCTTTGCGTGGGCGTCTCACCACTAGAGATGATATGGTGAAGAAAGGGTGGTCTGGGGCTGCTCCGTTTGCACATTGCGACACCTGCCCTGCTATTCAGTCAGTTCACCACCTGATACTACGATGTGCTTCGGCCAACGCTCTATGGGACAGGTTAGAGCTGGATATTTTGGCTTGCTCAGCCCATGACATTCTATCCTTTGTGGAGCAAGCACAACACCAACTCAGTTTCAAACAGAAATGGAACTTTGCTTTCGCGGCTTGTGCCATCACCCTCTGGCATGCTAGAAACGACAGGGTCTTCAATTCAAAAGTTTGGACTACAGCATACATTCGTTCCTATGCAGCAGATATGCTCCGACTCTGGAGTTTCAGAACTAATAGTCAGCAAACCAAGGATGTTCTACAGGCTTGGAGACAGAAAATTGCTGCATAATTGTGCACACCTGATGTAACTTTTTCCTTCTTCTTTCTCTTCTTCTGTCGTGTTCCATTTCTGCTTGTGACTTGCACCTTGGTGCACTGAACAGGTTTTGCTGTAACTGCTACTTCATCAGGTTTTGGCCTGTTTTGAAATATAAGGTAGGCAATCAGCCACCTTCTTTGTTTCAAAAAAAAGTGCCTTCTATTTTTTCTAACTTGATGTAGCTTGATAGCTTCTGGAGTTTATGGCTGCAGCTATGTGGATAGATACTGCACCTGATGTTGTTTATCAGACTGACCTGCTACACCATTGTGATTAAAGAAGCCTCACACTGAAGAAGAGGCAAACTTTAGCTGATGACACAATAATCTTCAGCGTTGTAGTTGCATTCACTATCTGTTGTTCTATGATATTTTGTTAAATTGTTATCATGTTGTATGGCTGCACTTTCTAGTGTGTCTGTGTGTGTGTGTTGGGGAGTCACCCATGGACTTCTTCAAGGTTGCATCAATTGCCGATTCATGGAGCTGAGCAGGCGAATGTTATCATCAAACCTTGAGGTGACCATTGGCCTCTTCCTTGTTGTTAATTAGTTTTATAATTTTCTATTCATTGTTTGATTGTTCATTTTTGTCCTAATATATTTTGTACCTGCACACTGGTGTTCTTCATCAATGAAAACGCAGCATTGACTGTGTTTTGTCAAAAGAAATATCCAGTTATTTGTATGTCCGGGCTGTGTGAGATCATGTGTTTAACTACAAACATGTGAATAGAGCCGCCGCCGTCGACGGGGAGATGGGGGAAGACCTGGCTGGGAACAGAACAGCCGCCGTGTAAAGGAGAATGGGGAAGATCTAGTTGTGAAAAGCTGTCGCCTCTGCTGCCAAGAGGATGGGGAAAAGATGCCTCAGAACAGAGCTGCCACTGTCGTTGGGAGGACAAGGAAAAGTTGGCTCAGAACAGAGTCGCCGCTGCAGTCGACGGGGAGGAGGATTAGATAATGGATAGGTGTGAACCTGGGACTAAACCCGGGCATGGGTAGCCCAGCCCGACGACCCGGCCCGAGCTCGGCCCAAAAAACCTGGGTCGGGCCGGGTCGGGCTTGACACTCAAGCCGAGCTGGGCCGGGCTTGACACTCAGGCCGGGCTCGGCCTTTGTTTTGCAGCCCGAAAGGTAGTTCGGGCTGGGCTCAGGCTTCTCTTTTTCTATTTTTCAGGTCGGGCTTTCGGGCTTCGAGCCGGGCTTGCACGTACACGTACTAAAAACAGCGTTCCGGCCGGGCTTATGGGCTTCGGGCTTGATTTCGGGCCGGGCTCGGGCTTGAAATCAGGGAGTATTTCGGGCTTCGAGCCCGGCTCGGGCTTGAGAAATGAAGGTCGGGCTTTTACAAGCCCGGCCCGACATTTGCCCAGGTTTACCTGGGATGAGATTTTAGTCGCCCAAGGTCTTTTTTAGCAAAGTGGATTATGTGCGGGGTGTAAAAGTGAAACGTACCATTAGCGTGGCTTGAATCCCACCTGAAAAATCTGTGCCACTCATTGTACATTGAATGGCCCATAGTGGCTGATCGCACGATCGCACCAGGAGTACAGATCCCATTCTAGTCTTCCCGGCACTTCAAAGGCAGAAGCAGTGAGAGGACGCATCCGCCCTGAGCCATCTGTAATGTTGTGGGGCGCGATGTACAACGGCATGAACGTGCAGCTGGCGCTGGGCGGGAACGCGCGTGGGACAGGGAGGAGGGATTTTGGTTGGCCAGGGCAGTTAGAAGTGGGCTTGGGATCGGTCCGTACTCCCGCGAAGCCCCCACATTTGTCTTTGGTTTGCGAGAGAAATCGCTTCCGAACCGTCTCGCGGACCGATACATGACCGTGTTGAATGGCTTCCACGGTTCGGACAGCGCGATCCGGATAGTTGCATGAGGTTTATGAGTCTGCCTTGAAGATGCCCTAACTACCATGTTTTTGAGGGTTATATAAATCTATTAGCACCTTAGTAGTAACCCTCAAATTGCTTATACACTTTAATTTTTCTCTGGCCTAAGTGGGTGCATCCAACTTTGACATGCTTTTATTCACGAGGCAAACCAATAGGGCTGCCATGGCTCCACACGGCCCGGCAACATGCCCCATCCCTACCCACCGGGAAAATATCTGGTGCACCAAAATTTGTGGTGTTATTGGTGCATCAAGCTCACATTGTGCTTTAAAATGTTTAAAAAATTCTCAAAAAAATTAAGCACACTATGCAACATCAATGTACGTTATCACAAAATTTTAAGTCAAAATTCGAAACATAACTCAACAAAATAAAAATGACAAATTCAACACTGAATAATACATAACATAACTTGGGTCCTAGATTTGGCCCATTATCACATTGATATCAAATTTGTCATTTTTGTATCTTAAAAAATATTTTAAATTTTTATATGAAATTTTATGACACCACTATTGTCGGCGTTCTAGAAACCAGGGTATCCAGACTTGCCTCCCTGCGGCCCACAGCGTGGCTCCATCGACGGCCTGGTACGGTCCATCTTCAGCTTCAGCAAGACAAGACCCTCGCGAGGAGCCAAGCCTCGCGAGGCAGGCGACGCCAAGACCTCCGGAGGGAGCGGCCTTCCCAGGCTGGCTCCTGAAGAGCGGAGATTCCTATGCAAGCATTCATCACGTGAGGTTTGGGTGACTCAAGACATGACGACCAAGGCAGGCGCGCGCGGGTGCACAGTAGCAGGATTCCTAAAACCAAAAACACTAAAAACATCAAAATTGAAGCCTTTATTCAGTACAAAGGTGGCCTCAGCCTACTAATTTTTAGCACTGATCTCCGCAAAAACTTTGAGTTTTTTTGAATGACACAAATATTTCTCATCCAGCAACTACAATCGCACCTAATCAAACAATTTGCGGATATGATGTCTCTTATGAGTAAGCTATAAAACAATTATGTAAGCTATTCAGAAAAAAAACAATTATGTATAAGCTGAAAGGAGAATAATATTTGCCTTGCAAGCAACTGGGAGACTGATGGCTCGATCAGATGGCGGTGCGAGGTCCATCTATCCAAAAGTCTATGTCACTCTAGATGCCCATACTACTCCCTGAAATCCCTATCCAGGACAGAGAAGGAACGACGCGCCGGCTCCGCTCCTAGGCTAGGTCCCGCTCCGCCTCGCGCCGCTGGCCGCTCTGGCCGTGGCGGCCACCGTCCCAGCAACGCTGCCCGCCCGGAGGGCTGCTGCCGTCCATGTCGGCCCCGCCACCGCCCTGGGATCCCGCATCCCCACCAGCCAAGCATCAATGCTCCGCTCTCGGGGGCGGATCTGGATCCCCTGGATATTCCACGGCGCCATCCTCTCCCTATTCTCCGGCCGCGCCAGTGTGGGGGACGCCCCCGCAAATCCTGCCACGGGGTGCCGACCTCGAGGGGGCCCCTTCCCTTGGACCCATGGGTCTTGACGCCCCCCCCCCCTCCCCGCCAGAGCATCCCCGGCTTCGATCCATTGTAGTTGTGCCCTCCCCGCCGCCCGCTTCGAGGCCGGCCGCCATTGATGAGGGATGGACTCGCTACCAGTCCCGCAGGAGCAAGAAGGCAGGCAGGCGTCCGCCGGGCAACCCAGGACGCCTCCGCGGGCCCGGTCCTGGGCGTTCCCCTCCCTCGCCGGGGCGCGAGGCCTTCTTAAAGAGGTTCAAGGGCCTCTGCTTTCGCTGCCTTAGCCCTCACCACCGCCGCGTCGACTGCCACGACCCCCTCCATTGCATCGTCTGCAAGCTCCCAGGCCACTTCGGCAGGGACTACCCCAAGAACAAGAGAAGCTGGGCCGTAGGCGAGCAGCAAGCCCGTCCGGTGCGAGAACGCCTAGTGTTCCCCACCGGCCATCCACCGCCCTCGATGGTCCCGGCGAACGCCCCCTGCATCGACCACGGGCGCCGGCCAAGAACCAGCCACAAGGTGATCGCTTCCACCCCGGAGATGGAGAAGCAGGTCTTCCTGCTGCAGCAGCACATAGTGGTGGTCACCGTGATGTCCAAGCTGCACGCGGCCAGCCCCCTCTCCATCGGTCGGGCCATCGAGCGGGAGTTTCAGATCCCCACGCACCTCCTCCGCGTCACCAGCCACGATCCCGAAGATTTCTTCGTCCATTTCACCATGCCGGCGCACAAAGATCTCGCCGTCCATCGCGGCTCAATCACTGTGGACGGTGTCAACTTCCTCCTGGAGCCGTGGAGGTAGGACACGCACGCGATCCATGACACATGGATGCTCCCCGTCTGTGTCGTCATGGAGAAGCTGCCCATGCAGCTGTGGACCCTGGAGGGCGCGAAGGAGGCGTTGGGCGACAAGGTGATCATCGACCGCCTCGACAGCCGCACTTTCAAGCGTGCGGACAAGAAGCTCTTCGCCGTCTGGGTGTGGGTGTGGCAGCTCCACCACATCCCCACCAAGAGGACGTTTTGGAAGCGCGCGCGGGGGGCCGGTAGGGTGGAGGAGATGATGGGCTTCTCGCCGCCGAGCAGGGTGGTCGCGCCGCCCCCTGACATGCTACGCTGGGACGTCCTGGTGCACATCGACCGAGTTGAAGACTGGACGCCGTTCTCCCCCCGCTCCTCGCACTCCGGACAAAGAGGGCTCCCCTCCTCCAACGACGACGACCGCCCGTACCCGAGCTTCCCACATGCGGGAGGCTGGGTGGCAGGCATGGAGGACGGCAGGCCATCGCAGGACTCGGGGCCGCGCCTGCGCCCTCCCGCGCAGGTGGCGTCCTCGGGCTGCAAGGGCATGCCCTCGGCTGGCCACAGGCGCAGCCACGACAGCGACGATAGCCAGAGGAGGTCCTGGAAGGACACACTGCTGGGTCGGGGCCGTGGCAAGGAGCCAGCCGCGCCCCCGGCCACGAAATGCCACCGCAGTCGCACGCCCACCTCGCGGCACAGCCGGAGCCGCCCCCGCGAAGGACGTTAGGGACACGCCACCAAGAAGGGAAGGGTCGGGCCCCAGGTGGCATCCTCCTCTGGGACGGCTGCTCCCCCGCCAAACCCGCTTCTGGCGCCACCCCGGCCCCTGCCAAGGGCAAAGGGCGGGCTACCGAACGGCGGCGACCCGGTGGCGGCCTTCTTCCACGAGGTGGGGAGGGAGCTGCCCCCTCCTCCCCAGGTCGACCCGAGAAGGACCGCGGTGGACAAGGCTGCCACGGCCACCGTCGACAAGCCGCTCTGTTTCGACGAGAACGCAGACACGACCTGCAGCCTTGACAACGGCATAGACATGGGTCCGGCCCTCTCCCTCGCCCAACACACCCCCGGAGCGGCCACCTCACACTCCCTGCAACTCAGCGCGGTCACCTCCCAGGTGTGCCACCTGCAGCTCTCTGATGCTGCTGGCTGTGACGCCCTGCCGGGCCAGCTGTTCGCCACCCCGGCGCCATCCGTGCTGGGGAAGGCCCCGGCTCGCGCCAGGACGCCGGCTCGCTCCAGGCCTGCAGCACCGCCGTCCCGCCAGAGCGCTCATCAGGCGGCCAACCCATCCACTGTCCCGGTCAGCCAGAGGGCCACTCTTCGCATCGTGCATGGCCTGGGCATCCTGGGACCAAAGGAGACCATGACGGCCAAGGCTGCTGAGGCGCTGATCCGCCGCTTCGACGAGCCGCTCTCTGACACCGACATCAAGACAATTGCCAAGCTCACCAACCTCGACGCCGCGGCCCTCAAGATCGCCGCGGGCATGCACGAACAAGATGGAGAGGCCGTTCAGGCTGATGCTTCCCCATGTTAGGTTCCATCAGTAGTTTTAGCCTCCGGTGACGCTCAGCGTGCGGCTGGCCAGAGTTAGGTTTCTCCATGTGTTGTATCTGTCATAGGTGCTCTCGTAGCAGGGGCATAGTTGGTCGCCGGCGGGATTTGGGGCCTATTGGTGGCCGCCGCCCCCCCCCCCCGGACCGATGGTGGTGTACTTGTGTTTGTTTTCTAGTAGTATTAGTCGCCGGAGCAATCGCCCGTCTCCCCCATGATTGACACAAACTACCAAATCATGTGATGGAACGTTCGAGGGCTCAACTCGCTGGCCCGGCGAGCTGTAGTGTGCGAAACGGCAGAGACACACAAGCTGGCCCTTCTCTGCCTGCAAGACACCAAAATCGATGAATGGAGCAGATCGTTAGTTAGAGACGTTGGCGGGAGCAGGCTCGCCGATTCCGTCGTCCTCCCGGCGACGGGCACTCGTGGAGGCATAGCGATTTTCTGGGACAAAAGTCGCGTAGGCGTGCAGTCCCAAGCCATAGGCCAATTCTCCATCACGGCCAAGATTACCCTGGCTGCCTCAGCTTCATCCTTTTGGATGACAACCGTTTATGGGCCCGTCGACGATGGGAGGAAAGATGAGTTCCTGGCCGAGCTTGCCCGAGCTGCACCGCCGACGGACGCCCCCTGGCTCATCAATGGAGACTTCAACCTAATCTACGAGGCGCGAGACAAGAACAACAACAACATAAACCGCAGAATCATGGGCAAGTTCAGAGCTGCGATCGATGCAGAGGGCTTGAAAGAGATCAAGTGCAAAAATAGGAAATTCACATGGAGCAACGAACGGACGACGCCTACCCTAGTCAACATCGACAAATTCTTCTGCAATTTGGCCTGGAGCACCATGTTCCCATCATACCTCCTCCACGCTGCTTCAACATCGTGCTCCGACCACTGCCCCTTGCTGCTGTCTGAAGATTCTTCACCTCGCCGCGCGGCCCGTTTTCGCTTTGAGTCATTCTGGCCGCGCTTTCCTCGCTTCCACACCACGGTCCAGCGTGCATGGAATCGGCCGGTCGCCTCCAGCTGCGCCTTCCAGCGCCTCAACACCAAGCTAGCTAGGGTGGCAAAAGACTTGAAGATTTGGTCGAAGGGTTTCTTCAGTGAGCCTAGGCTTCAGATGCACATGGCAAATGAGATCATTCTGCGCCTCGACGTTGTCCAGGAACGCAGACAACTCTCGGGCGCAGAGCTGCAGCTGCGGAGACAGCTTAAGCTGCGCGTTCTCGGCCTCGCTGCGATCGATAGGGCCCGAAAGCGGCAAGCGTCGCAGATCTCCTGGCTACGTGCGGGCGATGCCAGGACGTCGTTTTCCCAGGCAAAAATCAACTCCAGGTGACAGAAAAACTTTGTCCATGCCCTCCACAGTGGTCGTGCCATCGCCACCTCCCATGAAGACAAGGAACATATCATCCATGAGCACTTCAGCTCCACCTTAGGGTCAGCGACGCCGCGTAGCTGCACCATCAACTGGGACGCTGTCCGTCTGTCAACCCTGCCCGCGGCCGGCCTCGACAACCCATTTACCGAAGAGGTGTGGGTGGCGATCTGCAAGTCTCCACAGGAAAAGTCCCCAGGACCGGACGGCTTCAACGGCTCATTCTTCCGCTCCTGCTGGCCCATCATCAAGGACGACGTCATGGCGGCCTTCCACCTGTTCTACAACCTCGCGGGGCGCGACATGTCCATGATCAACAACGCAACAATCATCCTCCTGCCAAAGAAGGACGGGGCGATGGTGATTGCTGATTTCAGGCCTATCAGCCTGATCCATTCAATCGCAAAGATCATCTCCAAGGTCCTCTCCATTAGGCTAGCCTCCGTCATCGGCTGCATCATCTCACCTGCGCAGTCAGCTTTCCTGAAGACAAATTGCATACATGACAGCTTCTTCTACATGCAAAACTCCGTTAGGGCCCTGCACCGCCGCAAGACACCGTGTCTTCTTATGAAGCTAGACATAGCGAAGGCCTTCGACACCGTGTCCTGGGAGTATCTCCTCGAATTGATTCAGAAGCTAGGATTTAGCGCGCGCTGGAGGGACTGGGTCGTGCGTCTTCTCATCACTGCCTCATCTTCGGTCTCCCTCAACGGGACGGCAGGCCCAAGGATCCTTCATTTGCAAGGATTGCGTCAGGGCGACCCGCTGTCCCCCTTCCTCTTCATCTTAGCTATTGACCCACTGCATCGCCTCATCGCCGCGGCTGTGGATCAGCAGCTTCTGCACCGTCTCCCTGGACGTGACCTTGCGCTACGGGTGAGCCTTTACGCCGACAATGCAGCCATCTTCTTAAACCCTAGCCGCGACGAGGTCGACTCCCTGCTACGCATCCTAGATGACTTTGGAAAAGCGACCGGCCTATGTATCAACCCAGCCAAGTCTACGGTCTCCCTCATCCGTTGTGAGAACGTCAACATGGAGGAGGTGCTGCAGGGTTTTCAGGGCTCGATCGCCCCCTTCCCCATTAGATACCTTGGCCTCCCGGTCACCACGGGCCGACTACGCCTCGTCCACCTCCAGTTCATCATCGATAGAATCAACGCAAGGCTGGCGGGATGGAAGGGCAAACTTCTGCCGATGGCGGGACGCCGAGCGCTCGTCCGCTGCATCTTGAGCACAATGCCAACCTTCGCGCTCACCGTCCTCCGTGTCCCAAAGAAGATCCTCAGGGAGATCGACAAGTGCAGGCGACGCTTCCTTTGGCGCCAAGATGAAGAGATCACGGGTGCCAGCTGCAAGGTCAACTGGCCGACGGTGTGTGCCCCCATGGAGCATGGAGGCCTAGGCATCCCCGACCTGCACCGCTTCGTTCGAGCGCTCCGTCTTCGTTGGCTCTGGATCGCCTGGCACCACCCGGAAAGGCCCTGGGTGGGCTCTGAACTGCCATGCGACGAGGCGGACTGGGCACTCTTCTCGGCCTCGACAAAGGTGACGATCGGAGATGGGACACGGGCATCCTTCTGGCGCTCCCCGTGGCTCGGGCATGCAACCCTCTCCCAGCGCTTCCCCGAGCTCTTCACCCACTCTCAGAGAAAGCACCGATCAGTCCACGACGCGCTCACCGACGACACCTGGATTCGGGATCTTGCCCACGGGCAAAATCAGCACCTACTCGAGGACGTTCTAGCCTTGCACCGTGAGTTGCAACGATCGGCGCCGCCCCTCCAACCAGGTGTGCCTGACGACCTGACCTGGAAGCATTCAAGCTCCGGGACGTACTCGGCCAGATCCGCATACTAGGCCCAGTTTCAGGGCAGGACGGCGACCAACTTCGACCAATTGATCTGGAAAGCCTGGGCGCCGGGGAAGATCAAAATCTTCTCGTGGCTACTGCTGCGTGACAGGCTCTGGTGCAACGACAGATTGCAGAGGTGGGGCTGGCCGAATGGCTACTTCTACCAACTCTGCGTCAGAAGCCTTGAATCATCGCACCACCTGTTCTGCAACTGCCCGGAGACTAGACAGGTCTGGACTATGATCGGGCATTGGCACGGCTGCTCTGCCCTCTCCCCTGCGGATTCCTGGAGCCGCGGAAGCTCCAGCACGATCATCCACAGCATTTTGGCACGCACTGATCCATCACGACGACACGGTGCGCGGTCAATCCTGCTGCTGTCTTGCTGGGAAATTTGGCAAGAAAGAAACAACTACACTTTTCGAAGCAACCTTCCGAGTGTGCGAGAAATCATCAGGCGTATCCGAGACAGCATCGAGCTCTGGAGGATCGCAGGTGCAACGTGCATCGAGAGCCCCTTCGGGGAGCCACCTTGAGAGAAATTTTCCTTTTCCTGTACTAGGGCTTTTCGGCCGCTTGTGGCCGGCCCTACGCACTTGATCCTCGGATCTTCGCCTCCCCATTGTTTTCCCACTGCTTCCTGCTATAATCAATGAAAAGCCAGCAATTGCTGGATCTTTCAAAAAACTCTAGATGCCCAAATTCGAGGTCCTCCAACCTCATATTGAGATGAATGTTGCAACAGTGTCTTGCAAAATAAATCCCCATGACGAGCGCGCCAACACCAAGCACGCTCCACAGATCGGAAACGAACAACCGTATCAGGGCGGCGCAGATTCCGCATATGAGGAGATCGATGAGGACGTCGAAGCATCTGAGCATGCGCCTGCTACACTTGTCGGGCTCCGCCACCGCGAGCTCGTCGTTGAGCAGCAGCTGGTCGGGGACAGGTGGGTTCTCCAAGTCGGCCATCCCCGTCTGTTAGCTAGCTAGTGGTGTTGGAGAAGAGATCGATAGCCAGCCGGCAATTTTTGCCGCGGCCGATGGCAGGTAGTTTGCCCGTAGCTATAGCTACGCGCATATATATAGTCAATCTGCTTGCACAATTGCAGGATCAATCATTAGCTACAGTTTGTTGTAAGTACTAGCCTCTTTTGTAGGAGTGTTTTTTAAAGACAAACTTTCAATTTATTCATCTTCAATCATGACAGTACAATGAACAACAGAGGTAATAAAAATTACAACCATATTCGTGAACCACATAGCGACGACTACTAACACTGGAGCGAGCCGAAAGCACGCCACCATCATCGCCTCTATCTGACCGGAGCCGGACAAACCTTGTTGTAGCAAACAGCCCGAAAGTCGTCGTGCTAAACCCCCATAGGACCAGCACACCAGAATAGCAATCATCGCCCATGAAGTAAGTCGTAGATCAGAAGGACCAAACCTTAAACACCTAAACGAAGACGAACGAAGACCGGATCCAAATAGATCCACTGAAGACCAGCACCTACCGAATCCCGCAAGATCCGACGAAGACAAACCTCCACACGCTCTCCAAAGATGCTAGACGCATCATCGGGACGGGGATTGAACGAGGGAGACATTATTCCTAACAAGGGACATCGCCGCCGCAGCACAACCCCAACCAAGACATCAAATCTAACAAGAACGAGAATAGGGTCCCTCCCACGGGACGGGGGGGAGGGGGGTCCTCCGCACCTCCGTGGCCTAGAGGCCATTGAAGATGGGACGGACCGGCGGCGGCGCTGACGGGGGGAGAAGGCCTTTTCTTGTGGAGGAGGAAAGAGATCTGATGAGTACCGAAAATTTTCTCTATTGTAGGAGTGGTTGTTGACGCCTGCCCGGCCTGGTTGTCACGTTATAGGGATCACATTGTAATGAATTTTTTTTCTTCTGAACTAACTGATTTACTGCCACTAACCAACAAATTTGCGAAGGGTAATTTCGCCACATGACAAAAAACTCTAATCTCACCGCCCCAAGGAGACGGCATGAATCTACGGCGGAGCACCATCGACTATGTCCGACAAGGATCGAAGCTCGAAAGACACACTCTTGGAAAAAGCGTCGATCGATGTCGCTGATGTTCTAGTGGAGCCGGCTTGTCCTGTTTTATGGCAGGGAAGTTCTCGTGCACATGCCCATAAGAACCAACGCCCTAGAGCCGTAGTTGTCGTCGTTGAGCCCTTGCATTGTCCGAAGCACTTGAACATCAATCTCGCCACATGACAAGGTGTTGATGTTCCATCGACTATGTCTAGAACCCATAAGCAATCCTGGATAGTCCCTGTTTTAATGAAGCCATATTGGTTCTGGTGTACGATCTTTAGTATCCAGTGTTGTAGTCTTTGAGTTAAATTTTTGTTATGACTTTCAGGACACAGTTCAGCAGAGATATTGGGTGAAAGTCATTAATCGTCTCTAGAGTGAGCTTCTTCGGGATCAATGCAATTAGGGAGGAATTCAAGCATTTCAAATCAACTTCCCCTGCCCAAAAATCATCACATAATCTATATAGAAATCTTCCATAATAATGTTCCAACACACGTTTATGAATTGTCCATTAAATCCTCATCATACACGGTTAGTTTAGTACCATCTATTGAATAACTATGACACACGCATACTCAAATTTCCGCGACTGTGAAGTGGTAAGCCAAAAAGGCTACTGTCAGGTGCGCACATGGCATACGGTCGTCCAAAATGGCTTGTGAGCGGTGTAAGGCGTCTCATTGCCGATAGTGTTATCAAATGCACCCTCACAGTAGAGATAAATATACTCGTGATTACTGTATTTGAAGTTGAAGCACGATACGGTCACTGAACTTCAAAATATGCTCATTACGGTCATTATATACGTGAAGCGGTGATTGTACGGTCACTGATTCTCTGTATAGCATCGTATTGCACTCCGTTGACCAGTCAAATGATCCATGCGGTACTCCGCTGACCGGTCAATATTATAGTGGGACATGTCTGTCGGTGGGTCCGTGGGTGAAAGAAATAAATATGAATGAAACAAAGTGCGTCGAGGGCGGATGGATTCGAACCTGAGACCTCGCACACAAAACACACACCCTGTAGCCAGTGGAAAAGTACCTTCTGTGTGTTTCTCCTTAATTTGGTGACAACGTACATTAATGTTATATGAATGTGCTATATTTTTTCCAGATTTTTTTGAATATTTGAAAATGTGCTAAGCGAGTGGTGCACCGGTAGTACAAGAAACTCCGGTGCACCAGATATGTTCCAGCGCAGCATCCTCATCGCGCATTTCTCCCTGTTGTATGGGTCAACCTATCAATGGCCCGCAGAAATAAAGAAACCTAATAAAATAATTTTGCACTCGTGGAGGTTCGAAACCTGGTACTCGCAAAAACCCGAGGCAGGCCAGCCAATTGAGTCCACGGCCTATTATGTTCAAATGTAGAAGCTTCGCTTATTCATTTGAAATGGCACACATGCACGCAAGCATGCCACATAAAAGAATCCACAAGCAAAAAATATTCACGCAAAATCATAATATATTTAAAAAAAATTATGTAGTCTATGGTGTTTCTTTAATTTTAAAATGTTCGGATGATTTTAAAAATTGTGCACGCATTTTCAGAAATACTCATGTAATGTAAAGTAGTCTTACCCTTACAGGAATGCCCTCTATTTCCAGAAAATTTCTTGTACTTTTAATTAATATTTGATGAATTTTAAATATAGAAATACATTAATTTTTATTGAAAAATGCAAACAGTTTAAGAAATGCATGAACTTTTCTAAAAAAAAGATGCAAACACTTGTTCAATTTTGCATGAAAAAGGAATTCATTCTTTTGGCACGGTTACATAATTTGATAAGACAAAAATAATTTTCTAAATATACCTCCGTCCGGAACATGTCCATGTTTTACTTCTGAGAATTGCTTGTGTGCACTGCGTGGATTTTACTTTATAAAATGGAGCGCCTACAAAATTGCTAAGTCGGTTCAGCTAGTCCAGTGGTTCCTCGGGTGGGCGTAACGCGAGAGGGGCCTCAGGTTTGATTCCCCTCGCCGCCGGGCACTGTTTTGTTTCTTTAGTTTTATTTCTTGTCCCACTGACAAAACAGGCCCATTGCAATATTTGCCACACAGATTGTTCGACCGGTCAACGGATTGCAATACGTTGCTCTACGGCGAGTCAGTGACCGTATAATCACCGCTTCACGTATATAATAACCGTAACGAGCGTATTTTGAAATTCAATGACCGTATTGCGCTTTTGCCTCAAATACAATGACCACGAGTGTATTTATCTCCTCACAGTATACTCCCAGTTAGTGTTTAACAACCATGTTCTTGAGGGTTATATAAATGCATTCACTCCTTTGTAACCCTCAAATTACAGACACACTTTAATTTTCCTATGGCCTAAGTGGTGGTGCATCCAATTTTAATTTTTCTCATGTAAAAATGTCTGCAAGATTTTCTCAGGTTTTTCTTGAAAATACATGTTTTCCTAAAACCAAAAACACTGAAAACGTCAAAACTGAAGCTTTTATTCAGTACAAAGGTGGTCTGAGCCTACAAATTGCAGCACTGATCGCCACAAAAACTGAGTTTTCTTGAATGACACAAATATTTCTCATCCAGCAACTACAATCACAACTAATCAAACAATTTGCGTCTATGATGTCTCTTCATATGAGTGAGCTACAAAACAATTATGTATAAGCTGAAAGGAGAATAATAATTTGCCTTGCAAGCAACTGAGAGACTGTGATGGCTCGGTCAGATGGCTTATCGACATATAGTGCTTAGGGAGAACCTCACCCCCCCCCCTCCCGCGTCACCTCCTCTGGCGACTCGGGGGAAACCCTAGTTGCGCCGCCGCCGGCCCCTCCCCACCCCTTCCCCTGCTTCGCCGCCGCCGGAGGGAACGCAGGCGAAGCCGTGCGTGACCCAGGGAAGGTGGCGGCGGGGCTCTCTTCGTCGGCTGTGACCCCCTGCTGGTGTCGCAGCCGCGAGGTGGTATGAGATCCGCGCCTCTCCAGGGTGGCGGCCTCTCGACCCGGCGGGAGGGCCGCGCGACAGAGAGCATCGGTGGCCGTCCTGCTCGGCGGTTGTTGCCCTGTGGCGGGCAGCAGGGTCATATCTGTGACCCTCAAGGTGCGGCGCCCTCCGCGAGTTCATGGCAGCGCTGGGGGCTCTCCACGGCCATGGGGGCACGATGCCGGCTGCCTGTGCTTCGGTGTTGCTGCCCAAGGCGCGTGTCGGCGTCGTCCTGTGTCTCACGTTGGTGGTCCGAGCAAGGTGAGCTTGGCGGCGGGGATGGATCTGGCTGGTGGTGGTCGGGTGTGATGGTCAGGATATGGCATGGCTGGATCTCCTCTCCAGTCGGCGCTGGTGCTCGAGATGAGCGGTGGCATCACCAGAGGTACATTTTTGCTTGCTCCGGCGGGGACGCTCGTCGACGAGTTGCAGGAGGTGGTAAGGTCTCGTGCTCTTATGCTTTGCCAGACTGGGCGGCCGGCGTAAGCGGTGAGGCTAGAGGCGCGATGCTTCAGGCGAAAGCCTGGTGTCGGTCTTGTGTTGACAGCGATGACGGTGACGCCTTTGGGCGCCACTTTTTCCTTCTTGGAGGAGTCATTGTGAAGCTCCTGCAGCTCATCCTTACAATGTGCTCCGGGCGAAAGCCTAAGATCCACTGTTGGATCGGAATACGACGATGTCCCCGATGTTGTTACCCCCTTGGGGGCGAAGTCTTGGAGCCATTGATCCGTTGTTGGTCGTTTTTAGTCTTGGCTCGAGCACGATTGGTCAAGCTGGGGATGTGGGTGTCTGGTGGTGGTGGTGGAAGCGATCTATGAGTATGGTTACTCCCTTGGTCATCCTGGTGCTATTTGTTGACCTCTCTTTTGGGGGCTCGTGGCGTCGGTGAAGTCTTGGAGTTTGGTGCCCTTCAGCGATGCACGAGGTTTGGTTGCCTCGCATAGTGTTCTGGTTCTCTCTATTTGTAATGGTGGCCATGGTGTGGCTCAGAGGAGGTGTAGGGCTGTCTCGGCGGAACATTGCCCTTCGGCACGGTTTGCGGCTCTCTCTATCGCGTCGTGCCTCGGCAGTGGGAAGCCCTTCGACGGTGGTTGCGACTCTCCTAGCTCTTCAAGGTGTAGAGTGATCACAGTGCAGCAGGCAACCTATTCTCTACGTCTTCTCAGTGTTGATTCTCCCTTCAACTGATCCAACAATGCTAGTTTCCCGTCTCTTCTCGGTCTGCTTAATGGTGTTGGGTGCTAAGTTCTTGGTGTTGGCTAATTGTCATAGCTTGTTTCTGATCCTTCTCTGTTGTTCCTTATTCCTTCTTGTGTGTGTTGGGTGCTACTTGTTGGAAATATGAGCAATTTACTAAATGATTTTATTAACAGAAATACTAGATAAAGCATGACTAGTATAGCAGTGATAAAACAAGTCATGTGATTTGATAAAGAGAAGATAAATAATATGAGCATATATGAGGTAGAACCGATCATCTCTAGAGCAGACAGTAGATCAAGATGCATATATGAGGTAGATCCTAACATGTCTAGGGCAAACACTAGAAGAAGCAACTGTGACAGGACCTCTAACAGAAAAAACAAGAACACGTACGAGACAGCAGCCGGAGCAGAGGCACTGGACTTGGGGTCGGTGTCCTCCATGTCGTCGAGGAGGTTGTCGATGTCGGGGAAGTAGTCGTCGTTGGGGAAGCAGTCGTCGGTGTCCGGGGCGTCCGTGACGAAAGAGTCAGTAGCCGCGCAGAGCGCTCCCCAAAAACCTTATCACCCTTCTCCCGTACAGGCCTCAAAGAGGTGCGGTTTCGGAGGCCTACTGTCCTGACCTGGGATGCACGCCGCAAGCCGGGATGGGGAAGATCGTAGCAGCAGCGTAGTGCTCAGGAACCGGTGGCGAGAGGAGGAAGTAGTTATGTTGCGTCTCTTTGAGAGGAGCGACCTCCCTTTTATAGGCGCAAGAGAAGGAGGCGAGAGGGCAGCGACGGAAGGTGAAACGAAGAGACGAAGACGAAGTGAACAGCCAGCAGCCGAAGGGCTGCACCGTTCGCATTCAAACTCCACTATCGCAAAAACTTTTCAGCTTCCGTGTGACCTTTCGTATACCCGTAGTGCGTGGCAAAAATTTAGACATCGGCTCGGCTCATTCCCGCAACCTGCAACGCGTCGTGACGAGGCGTGGCGTGGCGAGGCGGGCGGCGGAGGAGGAGCGCGCGTGGATGTCCCTCTTGTTCTCATGCTCATACAAGTGGGGAAGGAGCCTCCCTTATAAAGAGGTGCAACTCCCTCTAAACTAGCAATGTGGGACTAAACTTTAGTTCCACCTCTTGCCTTGCATGAATGGGCTGCGTGGGCCTCTAGGATTTATTGGAAATTTCTCAAACTGCTATTGGGCTAGGCCCAAATAGACAAAAATTCCAGCAATCCCCCACCAGATCCCAGAGGCACACAAAATTTGCCTTTGGTTCCAAAACACTGTTTTATATACCGGTACTGCAGTGGAGACTGTTAAGTTGAACTTTCACCTAGAACCCTATGCTATACTAGTAAGCAACTTGAACAGTGGACTGGGCCTTGAACTGCAAGTTTTCTGCGAATCTAGCTTCACATAAAGCCTTGACCGATACGTGGCTACCGTGGGTCTTCCCCGCGGGTGGAGCTTATGCGTCATACTCCAGGACCTTTCATGAGTTTACTAGAGAGAACCTACTCTCATAGATTGCGACATTTAACAATCAGACTCATATAGGTGCGTTCTTCAAAAGATGTTCTGCAGGACAACATCTCTGCTTCAAAGAGACACTTAGAATACATTAAGATATACATCAACCTGCCATGCAGATTAGGAGAGTATTGCATCTTCATGGAGTGGTATTTTTAACAGTAAGGATACTCTCCTCCCAGTTGACCAACAGCTTGTCTTCCACATCTAATTCACGGGATCTCTGATCACAAAGATTAGGTTACCACTGTGAACAACTCATATTGTGGGTCTCATACCCATCTCCCTCGATGCATTATCTATCACATTACGTGATAGACCCTTAGTAAAAGGATCTGCCAGATTTTTAGACGTTTGGATATAATCCAATGCAATAACTCCAGAGTTTTTCATTTTCCTGACAGACTTTAACCTTTTCTGAATGTGTCTTGATGACTTCATGTTATCCTTTGAACTGTTCACTTTCGTGATCACAGTTTGATTATCGCAGTTCATAAGGATACCTGGTACATGTTTCTCAACAATCGGCAAGTCATTCAAGAGCCGACGAAGCCAATCTGCTTCGACCGTAGCTGTATCTAGTGCTGTGAGTTCTGCTTCCATTGTTGACCTCGTTAAGATGGTCTGCTTGCAAGACTTCCAAGAAACAGTGCCACCTCCATGTGTGAATACATATCCGCTCGTGGCCTTTATCTCATCAGCATCTGAGATCCAGTTTGAGTCACTATACCCTTCAAGCACCTTTGGATGCCATGTGTAGTGAATTCCATAATTTGCAGTGCCTTTCAAGTAACGCAAAACTCTCTCTAGAGCTTTCCAATGCACATCTCCTGGTTTTGAGACAAACCGGCTCAGTTTGCTAACAGCAAAAGAGATGTCAGGTCTTGTAGCACCGGCTAAGTACATAAGCGAGCCAATAATCTGAGAATATTTCAATTGGTCTCTAGCAATTCTTCGATTCTTTCGAAGCAACACACTAGCATCATATGGTGTTGGAGAGGGGTTGCGGTCACTGTAGCCAAAGCGACTCAAGATCTTTTCCACATAGTGAGATTGAAGCAATGTAATCCCACCATCATCGTCTCTCAACAACTTGATGTTCAGAATGACATCAGCCACTCCTAAATCCTTCATCTCAAAACAGTGAGATAGGAAATCCTTGACCTCCTTAATAACATTCAGATTTGCTCCAAAAATCAGTATGTCATCAACATACAAGCAAAGCATAACTCCCTCGCCCCCACCATGACGATAGTACACACATTAAGCTTCGTTCACAACAAAGCCTAGCTGTTAAAGTTCTTTCGAACTTCTCATGCCACTGTTTGGGTGCTTACTTGAGTCCATACAAAGACTTCGGCAACTTGCACACTTTCCCTTCCTGACCATCTATTCAAACCCATCTGGTTGTTCCATATAAATTTCCTCTTCCAACTCTCCAATTAGGAAAGGAGTCTTATCGTCCATTTGATGAACGAGAAGACCATGTGAGGTAGCCAGTGAAAGTAGAACTCAAATAGTGGTCAGTCGATCCACAGGTGAGTAAGTATCAAAGAAGTCTTCACCTTCCTTTTGGGTATAACCCTTTGCCACGAGCCGAGCCTTGTACTTTTCAATAGTACCATCAGGCCTAAGCTTCTTCTTGAATACCCATTTGCATCCTATAGGTTTGCACCCATAAGGACGATCAGTTATCTCGCAAGTTTCATTCGCCAAGATGGAATCCATCTCGCTACGAACTGCTTCCTTCTAGTAGTGAGCATCCTCATATGCATAGGCCTCTAAAATAGAACTGGGAGTGTCATCTATGAGATACACAAGAAAATCATCACCAAAGGACTTTGCAGTCCTCTGTCTCTTGCTCCTAGTAGGAACTTCATTGTTCTCCTCCACAGGTTTTCAAAGTGTTCCATCGAAATGGCAGGTTCAGTAATTGTAACTGGTTCCTGATTCGATGAACTAGGCATCTCCTGATTAGATGAGGTAGACATATCTTTCATGGGAAAGATATCTTCAAAGAAAGTCGCATCATTTGACTCCATGATCGTACCGACATGCATGTCAGGTACCTCAGATTTTATAACCAAGAATCTATAACCAATGCTATGAAAAGCATATCCCAGGAAAACACAATCCACAGTTTTTGGTCCCAGCTTCCGCTTCTTTGGAATTGGCACATTGACTTTCGCCAAACAACCCCAGGTTCGTAGACAAGAGAGTTTTAACCTTTTCTTCTCCCATTCCTCGAATGGAGTTATCTCTTTGTTCTTTGTGGGAACTCGGTTTAGGACATGACATGTTGTCAATATCGCCTCCCCCCACCATGCCTTGGAGAGACCCGATGTGTCTAACATGGCGTTAACCAAATCAGTTAGAGTACGGTTCTTCCTTTCAGCCACCCCATTTGACTGAGGTGAATAAGGAGGCGTCCTCTCATGGATTATACCATGTTCCGCACAAAAGGAATCAAATTCATTTGAGAAATACTCTCCACCACGATCGGACCTAAGCCTCTTGATCTTTCGATCAAGTTGGTTTTCCACTTCAGCTTTATAGATCTTGAAATAGTTCAAAGCCTCATCCTTAGATTTCAGAAGATACACATGACAGTATCTAGTGGAGTCATCAATTAACGTCATGAAATATTTCTTTCCACCTTTTGTCAAAACACCATTAATTTCACATAGATCTGAATGTATGAGTTCTAGTGGTGCAAGATTTCTCGTTTCCGCAGTCACATGAGACTTACGTGGTTGCTTAGCTTGCACACACACTTGACACTTGGATCCCTTGACAGTGGTGAAACTAGGGATTAAGTTCAACTTTGCTAGTCGCGACATGCAACCAAAGTTAACATGACAAAGACGTGACTGCCACACATTTGATTCACTATTTTTGCAAATATGATTAACAACTTTATTGCAAACGTCTGATAAGGATAAACGAAATAGGCCTCCTGACTCATAGCCTTTACCAACAAAGGTTCCATACATGGAAATTAAAAATTTATTCGACTCAAAGACAAGCTTGTAGCCATCTCTACACAGAAGAGATCCGCTAACAAGATTTTTATTGACGGAGGGACATAATGCACGTTCTTCAGCCGCACAATCTTCCCCGAAGTAAACTTCAGATCGACCATGCCAACACCACAAACAGAAGCACTTGAACCGTTGCCCATCAGCACGGTTGAAGTCCCTGCGGTCTGATAAGACGAAAACATCGAAATATCACCGCATACATGCACATTAGCACCCGTGTCAATCAACCAATTAGGAGAATGACATACTGAAAGAATAGTGGGAAATATGCCATACACAAGATCCTTCATGTCAGTGTCTCTAATGACAACATTAGCGGTCTTGCCGCCTTTCCTAGGATGACGTTTGCCATAGCGATTGGGGCAACTAGGAGCCCAATGATCAGGATCTCCACACACATGACAAACACCTTTCTTCTTGTCATTATTCTTCTTGAAGTTCGTGTGTTGCACAGCCTTGTTCTTCCCATCAAGCTTTGCTTTACCATCAAACTTGCCCTTGTTCTTGAACTTGTGGGGCTGGAAGTTCTTCTTCTGTACCAGATTGGCACTAGAACCTCCCTCAATACCTCGAGCATGGTTGTCCTTTTCTCTCGCCTTTTCTTCCAAATCAAGAGTACCAATGAGATCCAGAATGGAAAACTCCTACCTCTTATGCTTCAGTGAGGTAGAAAAGTTCCTCCACGTGGGAGGAAGCTTAGTGATGATACCTCCGGCAATAAACTTGTCCGGTAGGATACAATTGAAGTGCTCAAGTTCTCTAGCAAATGACTGTATCTCATGAGCTTGCTCAACCACGGAGTGCTCTTCAGTCATCCTGTAGTCATAGAATTGCTCCATGATGTACAGCTCAGTGCCAGCATCCGAGACCCCAAACTTGGCCTCGAGTGCATCCCACATATCTTTTCCATTATCAATTGATGCATAAGCATCAACAATGTTCTCACCAAGAACACTCAAGAGAGAAGCCTTAAATAAGGTATCCATTTTCTGAAAAGCTTGTGCCTATTGGGCATCTTGCTCCCCTTCAGGTTTGCCAAGAGTGGCGTCATAGCAGCTCATGGTCTGAAACCATAAGACTGCTCTCACGCGCCACCTCTTATAGTGGATACCCTCAAACATAGGAGGTCTCATGGAAGCAGCAAAACCACTCGGGGTAAATTGCCTATAATAAGGTTTTTGGGTTGTTGGAAATATGAGCAATTTACTGAATGATTTTATTAACAGAAATACTAGATAAAGCATGACTAGTATAGCAGTGATAAAACAAGTCATGTGATTTGATAAAGAGAAGATAAATAATATGAGCATTTATGAGGTAGAACCGATCATCTCTAGAGCAGACAGTAGATCAAGATGCATATATTAGGTAGATCCTAACATTTCTAAGGAAAACACTAGAAGAAGCAACTGTGACAGGACCTCTAACAGAAAAACAAGAACACATACGAGACAGCAGCCGGAGCAGAGGCACTGGACTTGGGGTCGGTGTCCTCCATGTCGTCGAGGAGGTTGTCGACGTCGAGGAAGTAGTCGTAGTTGGGGAAGTAGTCGTCGGAGTCCGGGGCGTCCGTGACAAAAGAGTCAGTAGTTGTGCAGAGCGCTCCCCAAAAAGCGAACAGCCAGCAGCCGAAGGGCTGCACCGTTCACATTCAAACTCCACTATCACAAAAACTTTTCAGCTTCCGTGTGACCTTCGGCTCGGCTCATTCCCGCAACTCGCGGTGCGGCGCGGTGCGTCGTGGCGTGGCGAGGTGGGCGGCGGCGGAGGAGCGCGCATGGATGTCCCTCTTGTTCTCATGCTCATACAAGTGGGGAAGGACCCTCCCTTATAAAGAGGTCCAACTCCCTCTAAACTAGCAATGTGGGACTAAATTTTAGTTCCGCCTCTTGCCTTGCACGAATGGGCTGCGTGGGCCTCTAGGATTTATTAGGAATTTCTGAAACTGCTATTGGGCTAGGCCCAAATAGACAAAAATTACAGCACTACTTGATGTAGCCGTTGTATTGTATCTCAGTCCCTCTTATGATAATGAAAATGGTTCAGACCGGCGTAAGCCCGCCGTAGCACCGTCAAAAAAACATATAGTGCTTAGGTCTATCTATCAAAAAGTCTAAGTCACTCTGGATGCCCAAGTTCGAGGTCCTCCAAGCTCATATTGAGATGGATGTTGCAATAGAGTCTTGCAAAAAGAATCCCCATGACAGGCACGCCGACACCAAGCATGCTCCACAAATGGGAAACGAAGAACTGTATCAGGGCGACGCAGATTCCGCATATCACGAGATCGATGAGGACGTTGAAGCATCTGAGCATGCACCTGCTACACTCATCGGGCTCCGCCACCGCAAGGTCGTCATCGAGCAGCAGTTGGTTTGGGTCAGGTGGGTTCTCCATGTCGGCCATCTCCGTCGGTTAGAGCATCTCCAGCCGTTGGCCCCCCAAGAGGTGCCAAAAATCGCCGCTTGGGGGCGAGCCGGCGCAAAAAGCTGGCCTCGGGGTGAGTTGGTCCCCAGTCGCCGGCCCCAGGGCCGCCCCCCAGGCGCGTTTATTTTTTTTCAAAAAAAAGTTTGGCAAAGTTCGGTTAAACAAGGCTAAATTTCGGCAAACTTCGGCATATATCACATGTTCACGACGCATTACATGAAACTAAAAAAGAAATCGCTGAACGCGGAGTAGTCGCCGTCATCGCCGCCATCCTCGCCACCGTCGGCGGCGGCGGCCTTCTCCTCCTTGACGCGGCCGTCCTTGCTGCACCCCTGCCCGGCGTCGCCATGGCGGACAGGTGCCGGCGGTGGCGGCGCGTCGTCGTTTCTTCGTCGAGGACGACCACTCCTCCTTCTTCGCGGCCCTGGTGGCGCTACTCGAAGAGCCGCAGTGCGGCGACCTGGCGCTCCCTCTCCATCCTGACAAAGTCCTTGCGCACCCATTTCAGGGCCGCATCCTCGTCGAGCTCTACCTCGTCGGGCTCCGTTTTCCGGCGGGGAGCCCCGGCTCCATTTTCACCGGCGCGAGCCCCGGCTCCGTCTTCGGCTTGATGAAGCGCGGAGGAGCCGACAAGGAGTGATGACCCACAAGTATAGGGGTCTATCGTAGTCCTTTCGATAAGTAAGAGTGTCCAACCCAATGAGGAGCGGAAGGAAATGATAAGTGGTTTTCAACAAGGTATTCTCTGCAAGTACTGAAATAAGTGGTAACAGATAGTTTTGTGATAAGATAAATTGTAACGAGCAACAAGTAACAAAAGTAAATAAAGTGCAGCAAGGTGGCCCAATCCTTTTTGTAGCAAAGGACAAGCCTGGACAAACTCTTATATTAGGAAAAGCGCTCCCGAGGACACATGGGAATATTGTCAAGCTAGTTTTCATCACGCTCATATGATTCGCGTTCGGTACTTTGATAATTTGATATGTGGGTGGACCGGTGCTTGGGTGCTGTTCTTACTTGAACACGCATTCCACTTATGATTAACCTCTATTGCAAGCATCCGCAACTACAACAAAAGTATTAAGGTAAACCTAACCATAGCATGAAACATATGGATCCAAATCAGCCCCTTACGAAGCAACGCATAAACTAGGGTTTAAGCTTCTGTCACTCTAGCAACCCATCATGTACTTATTACTTCCCAATGCCTTCCTCTAGGCCCAAATAATGGTGAAGTGTTATGTAGTCGACGTTCACATAACACCACTAGAGGCTAGACAACATACATCTTATCAAAATATCAAACGAATACCAAATTCACATGACTACTAATAGCAAGACTTCTCCCTTGTCCTCAGGAACAAACGTAATTACTCACAAAGCATATTCATGTTCATAATCAGAGGGGTAATAATATGCATAAAGGATCTGAACATATGATCTTCCACCAAATAAACCAACTAGCATCAACTACAAGGAGTAATCAACACTACTAGCAACCTACTAGCACCAATCCCGGACTTGGAGACAAGAATTGGATACAAGAGATGAACTAGGGTTTGGAGATGAGATGGTGCTGGTGAAGATGTTGATGGAGATTGCCCTCTCCCGATGAGAGGAGCGTTGGTGATGACGATGGTGATGATTTCCCCCTCCCGGAGGGAAGTGTCCCCGGCAGAACAGCTCTGCCGGAGCCCTAGATTGGCTCTGCCAAGGTTCCGCCTCGTGGCGGCGGAGTCTCGTCCCGAAAGGTTGCTTCTTATTTTTTCTCATCGAATGACTTCATATAGGAGAAGATGGGCGTCGGAGAGCCACCAGGGGGCCCACGAGGTAGGGGGCGCGCCCAGGGGGGCGCGCCCCCCACCCTCGTGAGCAGGGTGTGGGCCCCCTGGTCTTCATCCTTGGCGACGATTTTTCTTTATTTATTTTAAGGTATTCCGTGGAGTTTCAGGACTTTTGGAGTTGCGTACAATAGGCCTCCAATATTTGCTCCTTTTCCAGCCCAGAATTCCAGCTGCCGGCATTCTCCCTCTTCATATAAACCTTGTAAAATAATAGAGAATAGCCATAAATATTGTGACATAACGTGAAATAACAGCCCATAATGCAATAAATATTGCCATAAAAGCATGATGCAAAATGGACGTATCAACTCCCCCAAGCTTAGACCTCGCTTGTCCTCAAGCGAAAAGCCGATAACAATAAATATGTCCTGATGTTTAGAGGTAGAGGCGTCGATAAAAATAAAATACGGACATGAAGGCATCATGATTATTCCATAACAGCAACATATATAGATTTTATCATATGATTACTCATGTTCAAGTGATGATCTTTTCACAGAGCCAAAGTATGAATCAGAAACCTTATTGGGCACCAACAAATGATAACCTCGGTCATTGAAGCAATTGCAATTTATCATAACATCGGAAAGAGTCTATGTCAGAGCTTAAAAGCAAGTCCACATACTCAACTATCACTTAGTCCTTCATAGTTGTTAACACTCACGCGATACTTGTGGTTACGGAGTTTTAATCGGACAGAGAGAAAGATAGGGTCTTATAGTTTTTCCCCCACAACCTTTTACCTCAAGGGTAACGTCAACAATAATAATCCATGCTCCCCCACAACCAATTAGAGATATATATCATGTTCTTTCCAACATGCTGAGCTTGCCAAAGGATAAAAATGAAAAAAAGAAAGGTGAAGATCACCGTGACTCTTGCATAAGGTAGAGAATAATAATTAAAGATAGGCCCTTCGCAGAGGGAAGCAGAGGTTGTCATGCGCGTTTAGGGTTGATGCACAAAATCTTAATGCAAAAGAACATCACTTTATATTACCCCTTGTATGTGAACCTTTATTATGCAGTCCGTCGCTTTTATTGCATCCACAACAAGTTCGTACAAAGCTTATTTCTCTGCACTAATAAGTCATGCATATTTAGAGAGCAATTTTTATTGCTTGCACCGATGACAACTTACTTGAAGGATCTTACTCAATCAATAGATAGATATGGTGGACTCTCATGGCAAAACTGGTTTAAGGGTATTTGGAAGCACAAGTAGTATTTCTACTTGGTGCTAAGAATTTGGCTAGCATGAAGGGGAAAGGCAAGCTCAACACGGTAGAGGATCCATGACAACATACTTTATCTCGGATGTAAGAAAACATAACTCTTATGTTGTCTTCCTTGTCCAACCTCAACTCTTTAGCATGTCATATTTTAATGAGTGCTCCCAATCATAAAAGATGTCAATGATAATATATCTATATGTGAAACCTCTCTTTCCTTATTACTTCCTATTAATTGCAACGATGACCAAAGCTATATTTTCCAACTCCCAACAACTTTTAATCATCATACTCTCTCTATGTGAAGTCATTACTTTCAATAAGTTCAATATGAACTCTTTGATTCTTTTTATTCTTTTCTTCTATTCGCCCAAGATCATGGCAAAATAATCAAGCCTTTGACTCAACACTAATCTTTATTATATAGCTCACGAACTCGATTACAAAGAAGGATCATAAAGCAAAACTCAAAACTAGATCATGCCATGACTTTATTCTACTAACTCAAGATACTACTAATAGGATCAAACTAAGAAAAACGGTAAAGATAGGAGTTGTGATGGTGATACGATACCAGGGCACCTCCCCCAAGCTTGGCAGTTGCCAAGGGGAGTGCCCATACCCATGTGATTATGTCTCCTTCTTTGTTGGTGGTGGTGGTGGTGTTGTCGATGATGCAGGCTTGCCGTCAAACTTCCATGGCATAGGCTCACCATCATAGAAGGATAATCGAGTCTCCGGAATCCTCAAATCTACATCCAAACTCATCCTTTTGAATCTATATTCATACTCACAGTTTTGATTTTGCAGATCATAAATTTGGGCTTGGAGGTGCTCGATCTTCTCTTGTAGCTTAAAGATGGCCTCCTTGGTGTTCTTGGCATCCGACTCGTAGTTGTTGGTGAACTCCGCGAGCATCTTGTGGCTAGCGTTGATTCCACGCTCCACCATCCCCTGGCATTTGAAAACTTGTTGCTCCATTGCTTCGAGGCTCGACTCCACGCTTCTGATTCCCTAGGGTCCCTCAACATCGCGGATGTGCAGCAAACCATCACGCAACTCAATGGTTTGAGGATGTCGCAGCACCTCCGAGAGGTAAGGGTTCACAACCTTCTCAAAAAACTTGTCCTAGGAAGCACTTGGGGTCGTCATGATGATCTAGACCTATCAGAAAAACAGCTCGAAACAAGAACAGGGGAGATTTTCGTAATACGAGAGTCAAAACCTTCGGGAGTATATATAATGAATTTTTTATCGACCAAAATACGTATCGTGCAAGGAAACGGAGTCCGGAGAGCACATGAGGTGCTCACGAGGTAGGGGGCACGCCCAGGGGGGTAGGGCGCGCCATCCACCCTCGTGGAGGCCTCGTGTCCTTCCCGGACTGCCACTTATTTTTCTATTTTTCTAAATATTCCAAAATGGAGAAATATTGCCTTAAAAATTGTTTTGGAGTCGGTTTACTTACAGTACCACATACCTATTCCTTTTCGGAGTCTAAAACGGGCTGGAAAGTGTCCCTTATGTATTCCTCCGGGGTTACGGTTTCAATAATATTGGTTTCAACATTTATAGGATTACCTGAGATATAGTGTTTGATCCTTTGACCGTTTACGACCTTCGGATTTGTGCCTTCAAAGTGGTTGATTTTTATGGCACCAGGACGATAGACCTCCTCAATAACGTAGGGACCTTCCCATTTGGAGAGAAGTTTTCCTGCAAAAAATCTTAAACGAGAGTTGTATAGCAATACATAATCACCTACATTAAACTCACGCTTTTGTATCCTTTTGTCATGCCATCTTTTAACTTTTCTTTAAACAACTTGGCATTTTCATAAGCTTGGGTTCTCCATTCATCAAGTGAGCTAATATCAAATAACCTCTTCTCACCGGCAAGTTTGAAATCATAGTTGAGCTCTTTAATAGCCCAGTATGCCTTATGTTCTAGTTCGAGAGGTAAGTGACAAGCTTTTCCATAGACCATTTTGTACGGAGACATACCCATAGGATTTTTATATGCAGTTCTATAGGCCCATAATGCATCATCAAGTTTCTTGGACCAATTCTTTCTAGACCTATTGACAATCTTTTGCAAAATTAATTTGAGCTCTCTATTGCTCAATTCTACTTGACCACTAGACTGCGGGTGATAAGGAGATGCAATCCTATGATTAATGTCATATTTAGCAAGCATCTTACGGAAAGCACCATGAATAGAATGTGAACCACCATCAGTCATTAAATATCTAGGGACTCCAAACCTCGGAAAAATAACTTCCTTAAGCATTTTAATAGAAGTGTTATGATCAGCACTACTAGTTGGAATAGCTTCTACCCACTTAGTAACGTAATCAACAGCAACTAAAATATGAGTATATCCATTAGAGGCAGGAAAAGGTCCCATATAATCAAAGCCCCAAACATCAAATGGTTCAATAACAAGTGAATAATTCATAGGCATTTCTTGACGTATACTAATATTACCAATTCTTTGACATTCATCGCAAGACAACACAAACTTACGGGCATCCTTGAAGAGAGTAGGCCAATAAAAACCAGATTGCAATACCTTATGTGCAGTTCTATCTCCAGCATGGTGTCCTCCATAAGCTTCGGAGTGATACTTGCGTAGGATCTGTTCCTGTTCATGCTCAGGTACACAACGTCTAATGACACCATCTACTCCTTCTTTATAAAGATGTGGGTCATCCCAAAAGTAATGTCGCAAGTCATAGAAAAACTTTTTCTTTTGTTGGTATGTGAAGCTAGGTGGTATAAATTTAGCGACAATATAATTAGCATAATCAGCATACCATGGAGTGCTACGAGAAGTGCTTATGACATTTAATTGTTCATCAGGAAAGCTATCATCAATAGGTAGTGGGTCATCAAGAACATTCTCTAACCTAGATAAGTTGTCTGCAACGGGGTTCTCAGCTCCTTTTCTATCAACAATATGTAAATCAAATTCTTGCAGCAGGAGAACCCATCTAATAAGTCTAGGTTTTGCATCTTCTTTTCCATAAGATATTTAATAGCAGCATGATCAGTGTGAATAGTTACTTTAGAATCAACAATATAGGGTCTGAATTTATCACAAGCAAATACAACTGCTAAAAGTTCCTTTTCGGTAGTAGCATAATTTCTTTGAGCATTGTCTAGAGTCTTACTAGCATAATGGATAACATTTAATTTCTTATCAACTCTTTGCCCTAGAACAGCACCTACAACATAATCACTAGCATCACACATAATTTCAAAGGGTAAATTCCAATCAGGTGGCTGAACAACAGGTGCAGAGACTAATGCTTTCTTAAGTATTTCAAATGCTTCTACACAATCATCATCAAAGACAAATGGTACATCTTTTTGTAATAAATTAGTCAGAGGCCGAGAGATTTTTGAGAAGTCCTTAATGAACCTCCTATAAAATCCGGCGTGACCAAGGAAACTTCTTATACCTTTGATGTCCTTGGGACATGGCATCTTTTCAATAGCATCAACTTGGCTTTATCAACTTCAATACCTCTTTCAGAAACTTTGTGCCCCAAGACAATACCTTCATTAACCATAAAGTGGCACTTTTCCCAATTCAAGACAAGATTAGTTTCTTCACATCTCTGCAAAACTCGAGCAAGATTGCTCAAGCAATCATCAAAAGAGGAACCATAGACGGAAAAGTCGTCCATGAAAACCTCACAAATTTTTCGCAAAAGTCAGAGAATATAGCCATCATGCATCTTTGAAAGGTAGCAGGTGCATTACATAAACCAAAAGGCATACGTCTATAAGCAAAAGTACCAAAAGGGCATGTAAAAGTAGTCTTTGATTGATCTTAGCTGACACAGGTATTTGAGAGAAACCAGAATAACCATCTAGAAAGCAATAATGTGTATGTTTGCATAATCTTTCTAGCATTTGATCAATAAAAGGTAAGGGGTAATGATCTTTCTTAGTAGCTTTATTTAACTTACGGAAATCAATTACCATCCTATAACCTGTGATAATTCTTTGTGGAATCAATTCATCTTTATCATTAGGGACAACAGTAATACCTCCCTTCTTAGGGACACAATGGACAGGACTTACCCACTGACTATCAGCAACGGGATAAATTATACCTGCCTCCAGAAGCTTGAGTATTTCCTTTCTTACCACTTCTTTCATTTTAGGATTCAAACGTCGTTGAGGATCACAAACTGGTTTGGCATCAGCTTCCAAATTTATTTTATGTTGACATAGAGTGGGACTGATGCCCTTAAGATCATCCAGAGTATATCCAATAGCGGCACGGTGCTTCTTCAGAGTTTTCAATAATCTTTCTTCTTCATGCTCTGAAAGATTAACACTAATAATAACAGGATATATTTTCTTTTCATCAAGATAAGCATATTTAAGATTATCAGGCAACGGTTTAAGCTCAAACACGGGATCACCCTTGGGTGGAGGAGGATCCCCTAGGATTTCAACAGGCAAATTGTGTTGCAGAATAGGTTCCTGTTTAAAGAATACTTCATCTATTTCCCTTCTTTCATTCATGAATATATCATTTTCATGGTCTAGCAAATAGTGTTCTAAAGGATCACTAGGAGGTACGGCAATAGAAGCAAGACCAATAATTTCATCCTTACTAGGCAATTCTTCCTCACGATGTTGTTTACTAAATTTAGAGAAATTAAACTCATGAACCATATCATCCAAGCCAATAGTAACAACATTCTTTTTGCAGTCTATCTTAGCATTAACAGTATTCAAGAAGGGTCTACCAAATATAATGGGACAAAAGCTATCTTGTGGAGAACCAAGAACAAGAAAATCAGCGGGATATTTGGTTTTTCCACACAAGACTTCAACATCTCTAACAATTCCCACTGAGATATAGTATCTCTATTGGCAAGTTTAATTGTAACATCAATATCTTCTAACTCAGCAGGTGCAATATCATGCATAATTTCTTTGTATAAGTCAATGGGTATAACACTAGCACTAGCACCCATATCACACAAGCCATGATAACAATGATCTCCTATTTTAACAGAAATAACAGGCACGCCTACCACAGGTCTATGTTTATCTTTATCACAAGGTTTAGCAATTCTAGCAGTTTCACCCATGGAATTGAATAACATGCCCATCGATATTATCAGACAAGAGATCTTTAACAATAGCAATATTAGGTTCTACTTTGACTTGCTCAGGAGGTGTATAAGTTCTAATATTGCTTTTACGAACAACAGTTGAAGCTTTAGCATGATCCTTCATTCTAACAGGGAAAGGTGGTTTCTCAACATAAGAAGTGGGAACAATAGGATCATTATAAGTGACAATCTTTTCTTCAACTTTAATAGGTGCAGCTACTTTTACTTCTATGGGAGGATGATATTTAAACCACTTCTCCTTGGGGAGATCAACATAAGTAGCAAAAGATTCACAGAAAGAAGCTACTATCTCAGAGTCAAGTCCATATTTAGTGCTAAACTTACGGAAAATATCGGTATCCATAAAAGATTTAACACAATCAAACTTAGGTGTCATACCTGACTCCTTACCTTCGTCGAGGTCCCAATCTTCAGAGTTGCGTTTAATTCTATCCAATAAATTCCATCTGAATTCAATACTCTTCATCATAAAAGAGCCAGCACAAGAAGTATCGAGCATGGTGCGATTGTTATCAGAAAGCCGAGCATAAAAACTTTGCATAATTACTTCTCTTGCGAGCTCATGATTGGGGCATGAATATAACATTGATTTAAGCCTCCCCCAAGCTTGAGCGATGCTTTCTCCTTCGCGAGGCCAAAAATTATATATATAATTGCGATCACGATGAACAAGATGCATAGGGTAATACTTTTGATGAAATTCCAATTTCAATCTTTTATAGTTCCATGATCTCATATCATCACATAGCCTATACCATGTCAATGCGTCTCCCTTCAAAGATAAAGGGAAAGCCTTCTTCTTAACAACATCATCGGGTATACCTGCAAGCTTAAATAGTCCACAAACATCATCCACATAGCGTAGATGTTCATCAGGATGCTTTGTTCCATCTCCTGTAAAAGTGTTAGCTAGCAGTTTTTCCATCAAACCCGAAGGAATCTCAAAAGGAGTTTCATTTTCAATAGGTTCAGTAGGTTGAGTAGGTTGAGGAGCAACTCTTTGCTCTACTGGACGGGGTGAAGATACCCCGAACAAGCCCCTCAGACAATTACTTTCCATAGTAACAAGTGACAGAAAATTTCAGCACACTAAATAAATTTTTCCTTACCAAATTCCACCTACCAAAGGCGCTTCACTCCCCGGCAACGGCGCCAGAAAAGAGTCTTGATGACCCACAAGTATAGGGGATCTATCGTAGTCCTTTCGATAAGTAAGAGTGTCGAACCCAACGAGGAGCAGAAGGAAATGATAAGCGGTTTTCAGCAAGGTATTCTCTGCAAGTACTGAAATAAGTGGTAACAGATAGTTTTGTGATAAGATAAATTGTAACGAGCAACAAGTAACAAAAGTAAATAAAGTGCAGCAAGGTGGCCCAATCCTTTTTGTAGCAAAGGACAAGCCTGGACAAACTCTTATAATAGGAAAAGCGCTCCCGAGGACACATGGGAATATCGTCAAGCTAGTTTTCATCACGCTCATATGATTCGCGTTCGGTACTTTGATAATTTGATATGTGGGTGGACCGGTGCTTGGGTACTGCCCTTACTTGGACAAGCATCCCACTTATGATTAACCTCTATTGCAAGCATCCGCAACTACAACAAAAGTATTAAGGTAAACCTAACCATAGCATGAAACATATGGATCCAAATCAGCCCCTTACGAAGCAACGCATAAACTAGGGTTTAAGCTTCTGTCACTCTAGCAACCCATCATCTACTTATTACTTCCCAATGCCTTCCTCTAGGCCCAAATAATGGTGAAGTGTTATGTAGTCGACGTTCACATAACACCACTAGAGGCTAGACAACATACATCTCATCAAAATATCGAACGAATACCAAATTCACATGACTACTAATAGCAAGACTTCTCCCTTGTCCTCAGGAACAAACGTAATTACTCACAAAGCATATTCATGTTCATAATCAGAGGGGTAATAATATGCATAAAGGATCTGAACATATGATCTTCCACCAAATAAACCAACTAGCATCAACTACAAGGAGTAATCAACACTACTAGCAACCTACTAGCACCAATCCCGGACTTGGAGACAAGAATTGGATACAAGAGATGAACTAGGGTTTGGAGATGAGATGGTGCTGGTGAAGATGTTGATGGAGATTGCCCTCTCCCGATGAGAGGAGCGTTGGTGATGACGATGGTGATGATTTCCCCCTCCCGGAGGGAAGTGTCCCCGGCAGAACAGCTCTGCAGGAGCCCTAGATTGGTTCCGCCAAGGTTCCGCCTCGTGGCGGCGGAGTCTCGTCCCGAAAGGTTGCTTCTTATTTTTTTCTCATCGAAAGACTTCATATAGGAGAAGATGGGCGTCGGAGAGCCACCAGGGGGCCCACGAGGTAGGGGGCCGGCCCAGGGGGGCGCCCCCCACCCTCGTGAGCAGGGTGTGGGCCCCCTGGCCTTCATCTTTGGCGACGATTTTTCTTTATTTATTTTAAGGTATTCCGTGGAGTTTCAGGACTTTTGGAGTTGCGTAGAATAGGCCTCCAATATTTGCTCCTTTTCCAGCCCAGAATTCCAGCTGCCGGCATTCTCCCTCTTCATATAAACCTTGTAAAATAAGAGAGAATAGCCATAAGTATTGTGACATAACGTGAAATAACAGCCCATAATGCAATAAATATTGTCATAAAAGCATGATGCAAAATGGACGTATCAAGGGGGTGCGCCGGACGCCTTCGTTGATGACGTCGTCGGTGAAGTAGGCGGGCCTCGTCGGCGAAGTAGGCGGGCCGTGCCACGGCATCGGGCAACGGGGGACGGGCACTCCCCCGTTGCTGAGCCGCCACCCCGACGGCCCGGCGCGCATGTCCGACGGCGCCGGGATGTTGGCCTCGAACAGGAGCTAGGACTCCTGTTCACGGAGTGAGCGGCGGCCGCCGCCTCATCACCGGGGAAGCGTTCGGCCATTGGGGACTGGCGGAGTGAGGGAGGGCTCGGAGGCGGTGCGACGCGAGAGGGAGAGGGAGGGCTCGGCGGCAGCGGTGCACGACAGGGAGAGAGCTCGGCGGCTAGGGTTGTTGTGGCCTGAGGTGAGGGAGGGCACCGGCTTATATAGCCGCGCCGCGCCCGTGTGTACGCGTGGAGGGAGGAGGGGAGGCGTCGTCGCGCCGCCCTGTGACGCGTCGCCCATGAGGAATCAATGGCAAGGTTGACCGGCGGCGGCAGCGTGGCAGCATTGGCATTGATTCCCGCGAGAACCGAGGAGATGAGGGCGACGAAGCACCCGTCTCGCTGATGCGGCGGGCCCGCGTCTTCTTCGTGCCAAAACCACTCGCCTCGGTGCCCCCGGGCGCCCCCCAGCGCGCCGGGTTCGTCCTGGGTCTGCCGGTGCCGATTTCGGCCTAGGCCGGCAAAAAACGAGCTCCTGGGGGTGCGACTGGGCCGTTTTTTCGGCGCCGACACGAAAAAATCGCATGGGGAGGCCGTTCTGGGGGTGCGGCTGGAGATGCTCTTAGCTAGCTAGTGGTGTTGGAGAAGAGATCGATAGCCAGCCGGGACTTTTTGCGGCGGGCGGGGGAAGGTAGTTTGCCCGTAGCTATAGCTATGCGGGTATATGGTCAATCTGCTTGCACAAATGCAGGATCAATCGTTAGCTACAGACTAGCAAAACATGCCCGTGCCTTGCAACGGGGGGAAACAACCCCCACACGCTCTTACCCACTGAACATGCCTAAAGGCCTCACCCTTTATGCCCCTGGCATAAAAACATGACTAATACCTCACCCTCAGGTCCATATCCTTCATTTGTATATGACATCAGGCCCATGTTTCCGCTTGTCCTCTTTGTCGTCCTCGTCACCAGTGGTCGCGGTACCAGTTGTCACTAACCAATGTTGGACATGTCCAATAGCTGGATCGTTGAGCCTCCTTTGTGTCCGATGAGATCAAGAGCATTGAACACAGTTTTTTTTTACATCTAGCTAATATGATAGGGAAAAGCACTACATCTAATATATGTCTGTGTTATCATGTAAATTTAGTAGTTTGTGTTAGATACACCGTTAATCCTTAGTTGGACTCCTCATGCATTATGACGGGTGTCACTGAGCGGATGTAAAAAAAAGTTATCCTCTTCCTTCCATCTCAAGTCTAGTTCTCCTCTTCCTAGCCCTAATTTTTTTTTCTCTTCTTCCTTTTTATTTCTCTCTCTTCTAGTTCTTTCATTGCTTTGTGAGTTCTCATGTCATTTGACATGTAGTTATCTCAACTAAATTTCCCTCCTTTATTATTTTTGTTACATTGTTCCTTACCGTTGGCTTATTGATTCCCAAGTGAGCTCCTGTTGATACCTAAAAACTCAAAAATGTATATCAAGTGAATGGATTATCTATAAGCAACCAAGGTGAGACTATTGAATTGACAAAACAACCTTCACCTAAACACAAACATTGATCTAGCTCAATCGGTTGTGATGAATTTACATGGACGGGGAGGGAGGTCGCCAGTTTGATTGCAAAAACGGGAACTAATATTTTTGCCTTGGGCCGTCTTCGCTGGGCCACAACGCAGACTGAGGCCAAGCAGACTGAGTCCTAGCGGGACACGTGAGACATTCAAAAAAAATAAGCACACTTAGGAATAAAAAAAAGCTAAGCGTTTTTCTTTCACCTGGGAACAAAAGGCGTTTTTTCGTACACTTGTGTGTGCCCCTTGTGCAAGACGAATGAAAAATCTTATGTGATTGACAGACTGAAAATTTGTATCAGTGGTTGTTGACGCCAGCCCGGCCTGGTTGTCACGTTACAGGGATCACATTGTAATGGAGAATTTTTCCTTTTGAGATCAGTATCACAATGGAGATGATGTGAAAGTAAGTAAGAACCTACAAAAAATGGGGTTTTCTATTGACCCCTTGAATAACATTTAGCTTACCTATAGACAAAAAAAAGGTGAGCAAGCGTAACTACTGGAGCAATGGTTGTTTACGCTTTGCCCATCCGTTCGATTTAGCGGTATTTCATCGCTTAAAGTTTCTTTTAGCAGTAATCCAACTTTATTGATTAACAGGAAGGTTCATGGGGATTACAAAAGGGTCATTGGGGTGAGCCTAGCCTCATGTGGCGACCCACATGTAATGAAAATGAAAATTTAGCTAAACTATGATTTTCCACATTGCTGGCTCTTCCTTCAAACACGAACTTGCAACTAGTGAATTCTCTAGCTCTAGCGTTCATCTCCTTAATGGTCATACCATACCTCCAATCAGACCTCCTCAACCACTGGTTTGATAACTACTCGATCCAAGGATAGATCCAGACCTAGTGATAGAGCCTCCCGGCAAGCGAGGGCTTCCAACGTAGCGGGGTCCATGATGTCATCCAATACCATAGCCGACGATGCAAGGTAAATACCAGTGTGATCCCGGGAGATCGAAACCGCCACACCTTGTCTTCCGCTCCTGGATGGCCCGCCATCAACATGGATTTTTGCCACCACTACATCGCTTAAAGGTGAGACCTCCTAATCAGCACCTATAGCTTGAAGAACTGGCCGGCTCACTAATATATTCCGATTGCTTCCTTCATTAGGCTCCCTCGCCTGCTCGTTCACTCGCTGAAATCTTTTGTTCGTTAATTACTATGGTTGGTCTGGTGCTCGGGTAGAAAACTAGCCGGTTTAGACTTTGTTTGCAAAATATTTGGAAAAAGTTCAAAGATTTAAAAGCTTTGAGAATTTTAAAAATATCTTGTCAAGACCCCGACTCAATGCCACATCGATCTAGCATGTAACACCTCATATCACTTTGCGGCCTCACGCACGGTATTCCCACGGGTGTCGCCTTACCTTAGCCCGGGACCGTTTGTGTCTTTTGGCACATGTATATGACAGTGTCGCTAGCATCCATATGCTAAGGAGCCCGGGGCTGACATGGCTAGTCGTAAACCCAAAGTGGCACAGACTTACAGGGACAGGCATCCATGACCCAGCATCGAACGTGTCGGTCATCAGCGAGTGAATCCAGGCTGTAGCACTGGGCTAGCAGGACTCCGGTGAACCGGGCTGTAGCGGGCTAACAGGACTCCGGTATTCATTGCGTGACATTTCCCCGAAGGGACAGACACAGGAACGAAGAAGGACACATGCCGGCCAGCCTAAGTGTTCCGGAGCAGTAGCAAGCTACCATGGCTCGGTGGAAACACTAGGAGACATTTCCCGATAAGAGAGGCTACTAAAGATAAACAACTAGATAGTCAGATCCCACACATACCAAGCATTTCAATAACATACACACAATATGCTCGATATGTGCAAACACAACATGGCATCACAACATGACTCTACGACTCAAGTAATTTATTCAATAGGCTCCGAGGAGCGAGATATTACAAACAGGGGTCTCACGACCCAACATTCAGAGCATACAAAACAAAGCACAAGCGGAAGCTATCATATCTGAGTACAGACATCTATAAATGAAAAAGACTGAGAAGCCTGACTATCTACCAAATACTGCCGAGGGCACAAGATCGTAGCTGAGGTAACAAGCTAAACGTCGAAGTCCAAGCGGAACTACTAGTGAGACTGAAGTCTCTCTGCAAAAACATAAAATAGGCAAACGTGAGTACAAATGTACCCAGCAAGACTTACATCAGAACTAACTACATATGCATCATTATCAACAAAGGGGTGGTGGGGTTTAACTGCAGCAAGCCAGCTTTGACTCGGTGGCTATCCTAAACTACGACTGCAAGCGACTCTTTTGGGGTGGCGCACACGAGTCCACATATTCACCATATCAATACACCACTATGGATCCGCTCTCGTTCCCCTACGAGAACGCCATCCATAGCACTCACGCTTATCTTGTGTATTTTAGAGTATCCACTTTCACTTGTCTATGAACTGATATAAGGAACCCAGAAGTCCTTTTCCGTGGACACGGCTATTCGAATAGATGATGTTAACCCTGCAGGGGTGTACTTCTTCATACATGTTTCCACCACTTAGCGTCTGCACACGACATGTGCTCAGCAGACTTCAAGCGAAAGCCGACGTGGGTGTAGACCACGACCTACCTAAACACTCAAGTCTCTAGTCCAGGTTTATCGCCTATTCGGGTTCCATCCATGAGGAGATCCGGCCAGAGTTTCGCTCACAGCCCCAAACGATGTGAACAGGGTTCCGTGACACCAAACGGGTGCCCGGTTTACCCGGCCACGTGCCTACCACATCACAGCCCACCCCTACGGTCAGCGCTGTCCACGGCCTCCAGCATACTACAAACACCAGAAACTACTTGCAACTCCTGGACAGAGGACTAGGGTGAATAAGAAGTCGAGCGGGGTCATATTTCAGGGCCCAATGCATGGTAGTAGCTGAATCATGGATCACAAACACAGAACTCAGTTCCTAAGGACGGCTTCAATGAGACAATCCACCATGTACTCCTACATGGCCTCTCACCGACACCTTTTACCAAATCGTGTTCACACACTTAGCTCACACATAGTAGGACATGTTCACACACCTCTGATTCATCCCCGATGAATCGGACCTGACTCAACTCTAAGCAGTAGCAGGCATGACAAACAAACATGAATGAGTAGGCACAACAGGGCTCAAACAACTCCTACTCATGCTAGTGGGTTTTATCTATTTACTGTGGCAATGACAGGTCATGCAAAGGATAAAGGGGTTCAGCTACCGCAGCAAGTAACAGATGAATCGGTGTTGTCCTAATGCAGTAAAAGAGAGTAGGAGCGAGAGAGTAGGATTGTATCGGAATGAACAAGGGGGTTTTGCTTGCCTGGCACTTCTGAAGATAACACTGAGTCTTCATCAGTGTCAACGATCGCATCATCGGTATCACGTCTATCGAGAGGGGAAAAATACCGGCAACACAGAAGGGAACACAATCAATGCAATGCACAATATGATGCATGATCATGACATGGCAAATGAATGTGTTTTGAGCTAATGCAACTAGCAACAGATTAAATGAAGTTGGTTTGAATACAAGATTCAAATTCAAACACCATATGTGATTATTTAAATGCCCTTTATATGATTTGTGCTAAACAGCATCTATAAGTTGTTTTAACATGCATGAAAATGGTACAGATGGATTCCTTGAATTTTTCTGATAATTTTTCATATATAATTTATTTAATTTGGAGTTATGGTTAATTTTCTATGATTTATTGAAGTTTTAGCTATTTTCTGAAATAATAAATCATTTAAGAATTATTTAAATTCCAGAAACATTTACTACGTCAGCAGTGCGTCACCGTGACGTCAGCAGTCAACGGGCGCGGTCCAGGTCAACCCTGACCAGTGGGACCCACGTGTCAGTAGTTAGTTAACTAACTAAATTTAGTTAGCGTTGAACTATTGCTAATCCTGGTTTAGTTAGTGGCCTGGGGCCCACACGTTAGTGAGAGAGAGGGGAGGGTCAAACCGGGCAGTGGGGTCAACCCACGCTGGTCAAGGGTCAACGGTCGCCGGCGTTTAACCGCCGGCGAGTCCAGACGCGGCGGAGGGGCTCGGGAAACGTCCTCCGGCGACCAAAACAGCGGCAGCGATCATCTACGTGTAGCTGGCGCTCAGCCGCATCCATCTAGGCAAGCGGGAGGGGCTGAGGTCGAACGGGCTCGCCGGAATCGAGCTCGCGGCGGCGGCCGAGGTTCGGACCTTGACGGAAATGAGGCTACGGTTGACGAGAGGACGAACGGATGCTTGTTCTGGGCTCCTGGGACCACGCTGAGCGCAGACACGTGCTCAAACACGGGGGGCAGCAACTGTGGCCGCGGCGGCGCCATGGCCGTCGGCGAAGAGCTCTCGGCTCGTTGTGAACGGCGGCTAGAGAGGGAGATAGGGCACGGGGAGAGGGGGAATCGGGTCAAAGGCTCACCGCGGAGCTGCAGGGAGGGTCAGTGGGCTCGGGGGCGGCCGGAGTGCAGCGAATCGACGGCGACGATCTCCGGTGGCCGAGGAGGGGAACGGCGACGTGGGCGGCGATGCAGGGCTCCCGGTGTTGCGTAGCTCCATGGAGAGGTCGGGGGCGTCGAGGCGGAGCCTTTGGTCACTCTGGTGGGGTGGAACGACGGTGGTGGCTACGACTGCGACGAGCGGCGGCGACGGCGGTCCTCGGTCGCGCGAGTGAGAGAGCCAGAGAAGAGAGAAGAAGGAATGGGGGAGAGTGAGAGCGGTCCAGGGGGGTGCGTGGCATCCTCAGGGCGACGGGGAGACAGGCAGAGAGGCAGGAGGTGGCCTGGGCGTGTGCCCGCGCGCTCCGGCCACGCGCCTGCGCCTACTGGCGCGAGGAGGAAGGCGACAGGGGGGGGAAGTGGTGGGCTGGGCCTGCCAGCTAGGCCGCCAGGTAGGTTTGGGCCGGGTGGGCTGACAGGTAACTTCCTTCTCTCTCTCTGTCTTTTATTTCTATTTCAGTTCTGTTTTCTTTTATTTAATCTGTTTTGCCACTATTTTGAATTTAAAAATAATTCAAACAATGCCAAAAACTCCTCTGAAAATATTTATGCTGCTTAATGGACTTTTCCAAAAGCACATAAAATGTTTCAGGGTATTTGGAAATATATTCTATACAAGTTATGAATATAGTTCCGAATGCAAATAAAGTAATGATTTAAATTCAGTGCTCAAAATATTCCTCAAAAATGTTCATTATTTTTGGTTTGGTGCAAAACCCTTGCCAAAATATAACCAACATTATTTAAGGCCATTTTAAAAACATTGAATGCATTTACCAGGGTTCTTTGCCCCTCTTTTATTTTCAGTTTTTGAGGCTTCCAAAATTCCTCAGTTCAAGTTTCAGAAATTTAAATATGATGCCTGGATGAAGATGCAACTATTTACAAACAATATTCTAGGGTTGTGACAACTCACCCCCACTAAACAAAAATCTCGTCCCGAGATTCATGTGTAGGGTAAGGTGAAGGGGGAACGCAAACTAGCACAATCTTCACGATCCAGTTGCACTTCAAATGGACGTTGATTCGTTCACCATCATTGTCTCGAAGTCTTGCTCTGAGAACTCCAACTAACATGACAACGAGAGGAAAGGAAAGACCCTAAAAGAATCGTTCTTCTCGAAGGTCGAACAACTCAGGATTAACTCACGGAATGAGACATAGCAACATCTCTCGAGCTAAGGGACGAAGCACACATCCATAAGAATGGAGTGAGGCAGATGACGAAGGTTCACTAGGTAGACAACAATTTCACGCTTAAGAAGGTGGTAAACGATTGTCAACGTAGCGAGGAGTTGAGTTGCCATGATACCATAACGATACACCTTAGGGAAGGTGACTCGTAGAGATAATCCCTTAAGTGGCAAAAAGAATTACTTTTGATTCAGAGATCATTGAAACTCTTTAAACCAGCCTAAGACAATTCTCGAGCGATCGTTTGGAGGGGGTCGGTAGAATGGCATACTCGGACTTGGATGATGTGGATTACCTTGTTGAAGACAACGTAATGGATGAATTTGCTTGCCACCGGAAATGGAAGAGACCCATGGTAGAATGGCACATTGGCGGTGCAAGCTAGGAACAAAATGCAAATGCTAGGAATGATTCTGGTAACTGGGGAAGAACCCAACAATAAAGAGTGAATTCACTGTTGGAGTGGTTATAGCATAACTGACGAGACTAGGAGCAATCCCGGTTAGTGCCGGCGATAATACCTAGCGCTTGTGCGTGCTCTCAAGAACTTGAGCAATTCCATAATCATCAAGGTTTTACCAACATCCGTGTCAAGGGTCCGGTAACACAACTTACTACCATGATGAATGGTGATGGAGGATGCAGATGCAAAGGAAGATAACACCTTCTCAGATTTCACCCTTGGCGAGGCCAAGGAAACAAAATCTGGATGATCGACCGAGAGACACTTAGCACTCCGCTTCTAATGTTCTCCTTGATGTGCTAGTGTAACCCACTCATAGATATGGTTTGATATCTAGAACATCAAGTAAAAAGGTCGGACTTCGGGATCTCAGAAATCCATAGGGGCAACTAGGGAGTAAATCCTACGAAATCCCTATGGGGAGGTGGCCAACTTCCTCAATCAAGATATTATAATAACAGGTCTTCCGGCTGGGTGTGTTGGCCACGACATCCACTTTACCGGTTTTCGAGGGACCGATATTATAGTTCTTGGGAAAAGTTCCAAACCATCATATCTGCCTGAGATTCAGATCTGGTTGGTGTCAGGATATTCCAGACTCATCAAGTCTAGGAAGAAAAATGAAAGTTTGCAACACAAATCAATGAGATGACGTTGCGGGATTCTCGGGAGATGAACTACGATAGCAAGCTCCAAAACATGAGCTGGTTCTGCTACAAACATGTGAACACGCTGTCCCAGACAAACATGACCACGTGGTAGTCTTATAATAAAACACTACCGAGTTCAGGTGGGGGAACCATCATTAATGACATCGAAGTCTCCACGCGTGGAAGTCCAAAGAGTTCACCTTGGACAGACTCCTTTATCTTTGAACAACTCAATCAGTGGCTTGGTGTGCTCGAAACACATATGGAATGAAGGTTGCAAGTCTCCAGACCACAGAATACTTCGCACGTATGCATGACTGACTTGGGATGATTCCAGAGGAAGCAAAACTAACTTTCTCAAATCCACGGCGGCAACTTTCACCAAATGCACGTGTATAAGAGGAAGTCACTCCTTTCATCAAACAAATACTTCATGAGTTAGCATGAAGAAATGCTTTCAAAAGTTTCCAACACTAGCTTAATGTTCAACAAAATCATGGAGGAGATAAGGATGTTGTCAATGGGCTCAACAACAATTCTTCCGGGTTTCCCTTTAAAAGGAATTCCATAGTTAAGTGAACAAGTGATAGCATAGGTCAGACCCAAAAGATATAATGGTGTATACTCGAGGGATCAACCACGAGTAAGACAACATTACGAATATCGTTGGTTCTGGTCTGATTGGATGATAGCCCATACTCCAATCAAAGGTTGGATAAAATGATAGGTCCATTAACTGATCACGAGGTTCAGTCGATGAAAATATCAACTTTCTTCAACACACATACAAGACACCCCTTATAATGAACTATATCGGACAAGCTTCTATCTTCCAACTCTCCAAGTTGATGCATAGCTTAACCAACTAGCTCAGGGGTATCCAACACGGATTCTTGGAGAAAGGGTGGTTTACAGGATAAACCAACTTGATCACGAGCTTAACATAACAGTCAGGTGACAACCTGGTGATACTTTCGAGAAGATATTCGGAAAATCACGAACCACCGATATGTTACTAAGATCGAGAACAATCTTGCTTTTCAGGGCAAGATGATATGATCAAATGAGTGAGGACTTGACACAATCCTAACTCATTGATCGAAGGGTGCACCGGAAATAAGGACTAGATAGCACGATCAGTCTTAGAATGATGATTCAAGAACCAACACGCTAAGAATGAAATTATTATCCTTTAACTACCAAGCAACAGAGTTGCTAGCAGTATTGATTTCACACGCCATGATTCATTTGTCGGCATTCCGGTTACAATAACACAGGAACCGAGGAATGAACAATGATGGCAAAAGTATCACTGTACCAAGAGTTCATAGGATGGTGTGCAATTCCTATAACAATCCCGATATAAAAGATGGTAATACTCCAAGGTAGAACAGAGCAAAAGCTGGATTGGCATTTTGATCTGCGGAGTACAATTGTTTTGACCCAATCCTAGATATGGAAGAGGTACTGGAGTTTGTTTCTCCTAGTCATTCCGCGATAGAATGGCTTGACGGACCACAAGAGTAATAGGCATCGATAAACGAACGCACGCATACTCTTGACTATCAATTGATAGACGAGGGTCAGAATGCAACTAAAGAGAACATCTCAAAGGAACATATAATTTTTCTGAGTTGTGGATGCATAGATTAGTATGTCGAACCAAGTTCAACATATTTCTTCCGGATAACCCATGCAGAAAGGTAGAACTGGCAGAGTCACGATTTATGAATGGAGAACTCCTCAAGAGTACTCTAATTGTGATTTTTTTGATCCAATAAACATCTGCCATAAGTAGTTCATGGTATTTGGAAGAAGAAGATACCACGGACTTCAAGGACTATCGCAAAGGTTACTAATATCCTAAAGGCACTAGCAATTACTATCAACATGAAGTAGGTAGAGTGAATCTCGGGTTCAGAACCCAGGAGTATAATACCTACTACTAAGTAGCATCACGGGATGCTTCCGAGAATAAAGGCCAGAATCATCACACTGGGAACACAGATCATGGCTAGACCACTAGATGATCCCCTAAGCACTTAGGGTCATAATAATAATTCCAACATATATGTCGAGGCAATAATTATCTCAACACACCGATTAGTGTGGTTAATCTGGCCCAAAGGAACATCGAGGCGGGAGGAAGGAATTTGCAAATTGCTTCAAACTATTTAGAAACCTGGGATGACTCGGACAGCATAACGGCTATAATTGCTCAAAAAGATTTGAGACAATCACAAAATGGTGGCATAACCACTCAGGAGCACAATATCAAGGTTTCGAGATCAACAGTTAACATACAGAAGATAGTAGGAACTGAACTGAGGCTTGAATCAACAATCTTATAAGTCTACGGATTAGTAACACGTGATCCTGATAGAAAGAAGAGATAGCCTAGTTCTTAATCCCCGTAGGAAAGATAAGATGACTCAGATCAGAAGGGCATAAAGTATAAGGAGTAAAAAGAGCCTTACGTTCCATCCCACAATCAATTCCCTTATATAACTAAGGAATTTCTAGACTCAACTTCGACCAGTTTGGCTTGGTAATCCTACAGGCAGTCAAGCTCTGATACCAACGCTGTCAGGACCCCGACTCAATGCCACATCGATCTAGCATGTAACACCTCATATCACTTTGCGGCCTCACGCATGGTATTCCCACGGGTGTCGCCTTACCTTAGCCCGGGACCGTTTGCACCTTTTGGCACACGTATATGACAGTGTCGCTAGCATCCATATGATAAGGAGCCCGGGGCTGACATGGCTAGTCGTAAACCCAAAGTGGCACAGACTTACAGGGACAGGCATCCATGACCCAGCATCGAACGTGTCAGTCATCAGCGAGTGAATCCAGGCTGTAGCACTGGGCTAGCAGGACTCCGGTGAACCGGGCTGTAGCGGGCTAACAGGACTCCGGTATTCATCGCGTGACATTTCCCCGAAGGGACAGACACAGGAACGAAGAAGGACACATGCCGGCCAGCCTAAGTGTTCCGGAGCAGTAGCAAGCTACCATGGCTCGGTGGAAACACTAGGAGACATTTCCCGATAAGAGAGGCTACTAAAGATAAACAACTAGATAGTCAGATCCCACACATACCAAGCATTTCAATAACATACACACAATATGCTCGATATGTGCAAACACAACATGGCATCACAACATGACTCTACGACTCAAGTAATTTATTCAATAGGCTCCAAGGAGCGAGAGATTACAAACAGGGGTCTCACGACCCAACATTCAGAGCATACAAAACAAAGCACAAGCGGAAGCTATCATATCTGAGTACAGACATCTATAAATGAAAAAGGCTGAGAAGCCTGACTATCTACCAAATACTGCCGAGGGCACAAGATCGTAGCTGAGGTAACAAGCTAAACGTCGAAGTCCAAGCGGAACTACTAGTGAGACTGAAGTCTCTCTGCAAAAACATAAAATAGGCAAATGTGAGTACAAATGTACCCAGCAAGACTTACATCAGAACTAACTACATATGCATCATTATCAACAAAGGGATGGTGGGGTTTAACTGCAGCAAGCCAGCTTTGACTCGGTGGCTATCCTAAACTACGACTGCAAGCGACTCTTTTGAGGTGGCGCACACGAGTCCACATATTCACCATATCAATACACCACTATGGATCCGCTCTCGTTCCCCTACGAGAACGCCATCCATAGCACTCACGCTTATCTTGCGTATTTTAGAGTATCCACTTTCACTTGTCTATGAACTGATATAAGCAACCCAGAAGTCCTTTTCCGTGGACACGGCTATTCGAATAGATGATGTTAACCCTGCAGGGGTGTACTTCTTCATACATGTTTCCACCACTTAGCGTCTGCACACGACATGTGCTCGGCAGACTTCAAGCGAAAGCCGACGTGGGTGTAGACCACGACCTACCTAAACACTCAAGTCTCTAGTCCAGGTTTATCGCCTATTCGGGTTCCATCCATGAGGAGATCCGGCCGGAGTTTCGCTCACAGCCCCAAACGATGTGAACAGGGTTCCGTGACACCAAACGGGTGCCCGGTTTACCCGGCCACGTGCCTACCGCATCACAGCCCACCCCTACGGTCAGCGCTGTCCACGGCCTCCAGCATACTACAAACACCAGAAACTACTTGCAACTCCTGGACAGAGGACTAGGGTGAATAAGAAGTCGAGCGGGGTCATATTTCAGGGCCCAATGCATGGTAGTAGCTGAATCATGGATCACAAACACAGAACTCAGTTCCTAAGGACGGCTTCAATGAGACAACCCACCATGTACTCCTACATGGCCTCTCACCGACACCTTTTACCAAATCGTGTTCACACACTTAGCTCACACATAGTAGGACATGTTCACACACCTCTAATTCATCCCCGATGAATCAGACCTGACTCAACTCTAAGCAGTAGCAGGCATGACAAACAAACATGAATGAGTAGGCACAACAGGGCTCAAACAACTCCTACTCATGCTAGTGGGTTTTATCTATTTACTGTGGCAATGACAGGTCATGCAAAGGATAAAGGGGTTCAGCTACCGCAGCAAGTAACAGATGAATCGGTGTTGTCCTAATGCAGTAAAAGAGAGTAGGAGCGAGAGAGTAGGATTGTATCGGAATGAACAAGGGGGTTTTGCTTGCCTGGCACTTCTGAAGATAACACTGAGTCTTCATCAGTGTCAACGATCGCATCATCGGTATCACGTCTATCGAGAGGGGACAAATACCGGCAACACAGAAGGGAACACAATCAATGCAATGCACAATATGATGCATGATCATGACATGGCAAATGAATGTGTTTTGAGCTAATGCAACTAGCAACAGATTAAATGAAGTTGGTTTGAATACAAGATTCAAATTCAAACTCCATATGTGATTATTTAAATGCCCTTTATATGATTTGTGCTAAACAGCATCTATAAGTTGTTCTAACATGCATGAAAATGGTACAGATGGATTCCTTGAATTTTTCTGATAATTTTTCATATATAATTTATTTAATTTGGTGTTATGGTTAATTTTCTATGATTTATTGAAGTTTTAGCTATTTTCTGAAATAATAAATCATTTAAGAATTATTTAAATTCCAGAAACATTTACTACGTCAGCAGTGCGTCACCGTGACGTCAACAGTCAACGGGTGCGGTCCAGGTCAACCCTGACCAGTGGGACCCACGTGTCAGTAGTTAGTTAACTAACTAAATTTAGTTAGCGTTAAACTATTGCTAATCCTGGTTTAGTTAGTGGCCTGGGGCCCACACGTTAGTGAGAGAGAGGGGAGGGTCAAACCGGGCAGTGGGGTCAACCCACGCCGGTCAAGGGTCAACGGTCGCCAGCGTTTAACCGCCGGCGAGTCCAGACGCGGCGGAGGGGCTCGGGAAACGTCCTCCGGCGACCAAAACAGCGGCAGCGATCATCTACGCGTAGCTGGCGCTCAGCCGCATCCATCTAGGCAAGCGGGAGGGGCTGAGGTCGAACGGGCTCGCCGGAATCGAGCTCGCGGCGGCGGCCGAGGTTCGGACCTCGACGAAAATGAGGCTACGGTTGACGAGAGGACGAACGGATGCTTGTTCTGGGCTCCTGGGACCACGCTGAGCGCAGACACGTGCTCAAACACGGGCGACAGCAACTGTGGCCGCGGCGGCGCCATGGCCGTCGGCGAAGAGCTCTCGGCTCGTTGTGAACGGCGGCTAGAGAGGGAGATAGGGCACGGGGAGAGGGGGAATCGGGTCAAAGGCTCACCGCGGAGCTGCAGGGAGGGTTAGTGGGCTCGGGGGCGGCCGGAGTGCAGCGAATCGACGGCGACGATCTCCGGTGGCCGAGGAGGGGAACGGCGACGTGGGCGGCGATGCAGAGCTCCCGGCGTTGCGTAGCTCCATGGAGAGGTCGGGGGCGTCGAGGCGGAGCCTTTGGTCACTCTGGTGGGGTGGAACGACGGTGGTGGCTACGACTGCGACGAGCGGCGGCGACGGCGGTCCTCGGTCGCGCGAGTGAGAGAGCCAGAGAAGAGAGAAGAAGGAATGGGGGAGAGTGAGAGCGGTCCAGGGGGGTGCGTGGCATCCTCAGGGCGACGGGGAGACAGGCAGCGAGGCAGGAGGTGGCCTGGGCGTGTGCCCGCGCGCTCCGGCCACGCGCCTGCGCCTACTGGCGCGAGGAGGAAGGCGACAGGGGGGGGGGGAAGTGGTGGGCTGGGCCTGCCAGCTAGGCCGCCAGGTAGGTTTGGGCCGGGTGGGCTGACAGGTAACTTCCTTCTCTCTCTCTCTCTGTCTTTTATTTCTATTTCAGTTCTGTTTTCTTTTATTTAATCTGTTTTGCCACTGTTTTGAATTTAAAAATAATTCAAACAATGCCAAAAACTCCTCTGAAAATATTTATGCTGCTTAATGGACTTTTCCAAAAGCACATAAAATGTTTCAGGGTATTTGGAAATATATTCTATACAAGTTATGAATATAGTTCCGAATGCAAATAAAGTAATGATTTAAATTCAGTGCTCAAAATATTCCTCAAAAATGTTCATTATTTTTGGTTTGGTGCAAAACCCTTGCCAAAATATAACCAACATTATTTAAGGCCATTTTGAAAACATTGAATGCATTTACCAGGGTTCTTTGCCCCTCTTTTATTTTAAGTTTTTGAGGCTTTCAAAATTCCTGAGTTCAAGTTTCAGAAATTTAAATATGATGCCTGGATGAAGATGCAACTATTTACAAACAATATTCTAGGGTTGTGACATATCTTCTAATATGGAAGAAAAAAGTTCATGAAATACATTTTTTTTAAGTCAAAAACATATCACGTACTCAAAAAATTGTTCCTGCATACAAATATGGTTCAGAATATTAAAAAAGTTTGCGTACTCACATAATTGTTCACGAATTCAAATACAAAAAATGTTCGTGCATTCAAAACATTATTATTGTATTCAAAACTAGGGATACAAAGTAGTGTTCATCAATTAAAGAATTATTTGCTAATTCAGAATAGGTTGAAAAACCCTAATAAATAATCATGAATTTTAAAATGTTCAGAAAGAATAGTTTGCAGTTTTCAAATATGTACAAGAAATTAATTAAATACCATGAATTTAAAAAAAGTTGCCAGACTTGAATTTTTTTGCTAATTAAAAAATTACTGAAACTGAAAACAGTTCTCACATGAAACGTATCTTGAATTTGAAAAATTGTTCATGAAAATTTCAAAAATGAAAATGGAAACTAAAAGGGGGGATAAAAAGAACAAGAAAACAGAATATATATATAAAAAGAGAAATCTAAACTCAAAACCAAGCAAAAAACAAAGAAAAACAAAAAACAAAAACGGCTCCGAAACTTCCTAAACAAAAAACAAAGAAAAGGGAGCTGTTGTGGGCCGGCCCATCAAATAGGCATGGGCAATAAAAGGTGAGGATAGGTAGCCTAAAAAATAAGTGCGAAACAGGAGGACCCACATTCGTGAGATCTCCTAATCAGCACCAAAAATTAAAAAGGCATTGTCAATTTTAATAAAGTTCAACAACTTGGAAAAAATCATAAATGTAAAAGTTTACAAAAAATAAAACATTGATGAATTTGGAAATGTACATAGTTCTAAAAGCAAAATTGCGAGTTTGACAGATTCATCAGTTTGGAAATGTATGTGCAATTGGAAAAGTTTGAGAACTTGAAAAAAAAATCATGAATTTAAAAATCCCAAAATGAAAAAAAATAGTATCTTTTTGTACGAAAAATGGAAATAGAATAATAAAAAACTGAACTAAAACTGGTCAAAAGCTTCTTCAACGTTTCTAAACCCAATTGAGAGCTTTTTTTTCAAAACTGCCCAGAAGGTACATGAAAAACAAAAAGGTTCAGCGTTATAGGCTGGCCTAGTTTGTTCTAGTGTTCGATTTGGGTTATAGGGCACATACAGGGATGCCAGTAACTTGAGCGCTATAGTTTTTGAACACATGGTCTACATATTTTCTATACACATTTAACGTTTTCTAAATGCTTGACTAACATTTTTCAAATACTTATTCAACATTTTCAAAAGCTTGATTAACATTTTTATATACATTATAAAAAATTCAGCTTTGTTTTACTACATGGTCAACATTTTTCTATATGAATTTAACATTTTTCAAATGCTTGATCAATATTTTTAAATATATTTCAACGTTTTATATACTTGATCAAAAAATTCATCATTTTTTAATACATGATCAACATTTTTTCTCAACACATTGACAAATTTCAAATACTTGATCAACATTTTTTCAAATGCTTGATTAACATTATTACATATATGATAAAAATTTCAGCATTTTAGTACATGATCAACATTTTTTCAACACATGTAACAAGTTTCAAATTATTGTCAACATTTTTCAAATACTTGTTTAATAAAAATTCAACAGCTTGATTAAAATTTGTAAAATACATGGTCTAAAAATTTATACACATTTTTCATATATGTGATAAACATATTATCTATACACACATTCAATATTTTTCAAATGTTTTATAGTGTCTTTTTAATAGGGGGGGGGGGGGGTCAGGAATAACCATTCCTCACCCAGGGGGGTCCGGAATAACTATTCATCACCCAGGGTGCAGAATAAATTATTCTTCACCCGAGGTAATCTTACGATCACTTCATAATTAAATTACATTTGGAATTCAATTAGTTACATTCCTATTGATTCACTACATAAAATTTGGCACAAGAAAATAAAAATATAGGTAATAAGACAAGAAAAAATGCAGTTTATGTATATTTTACACTATGTCTTTACGTTTGTAAATTTACATAACATAAAATATTTTTTATGGCGATTATGTATTTTCTTACGGTCTCTTTTTACGTCGGAAATAAGACAAAACTTACGAAACGTAAAATTATAGTGCATTGATGGTAAAATAGAGGGGGGAGGGGGTGAGGAATAACTATTCCTCATCCAGGGTGATAAATAGTCAATCCCTATATATCACCCAGGGTGCAGAATAAGTTATTTTACCAGATATATAAAGATCTTAAAGTGAAACTTGATAAAAAGGGACTAGAGATGAGTCAAGTTTAGGTAGAAGGCGTCCCAATAATTTGGAGGGTGAAGATCTTAATGAAAAAATTGATAAAAGTGGGTTCGACAAGGTCAAAACTTTAACTAGTGATGAGCCCACTCTTTTGGATATTAAGGATTTTAATTATGATAATTGTTCTTTGATTAAGTGTATTTCCTTGTTATAATCTATGCTCAATTCACCTCATGCTTATAAACAAAATAAGGCTTTCACTAAACATATTGTTTATGCTATGATGAAATCTTTTGAGAAAAACTTGAGCTGCAAGCTTCAATCCCTAGAAAGTTATATGTTGAATGGGAACCTACTATTAAAATTAAGATTAAAGACTATGAGTGTAATCCTTTGTGTGATTTAGGTGCTAGCGTTTCCACTATTCCAAACTCTCTCTCTCTCTCTCTCTCTCTCTCTCTCTCTCTATATATATATATATATATATATATATATATATATATATATATATATAATATTTTAAATTATAAACATACATAAAAATATAAACCACAAAACGAAACAAAAAATGTAAAAAGAAAGAAAAGGAGGTTGTGGTCTTCCGTGCTCCTGAGCGCACCCATGTCGGTCTCCCCTTCAGCGAGCGTGCCTACCCTCTCGATGAAGGCAAGACATAGTCGCGCGCTGCGTATAACGGGCACTTGACACACATAATAGGAACTAGTAGAATGCCTGTGCGTTGTCATGGGCTAACAAAATATATGCACAACAAAAAATATGCTACTAAAAATGTATATACAAATAGAAATGTCATGTGATATGGGAGTGATAGACAATTGACATGTGATGATATTTCATGCTTGTGACGCGGTAGATAAATGCATCTCCTCGTCATCGTTCTCTTCCCCTCCCTATCTCACAATCTTTTCTTCTTCGTGTGTTTCTCATGGGGGCAAGCATAATCATTGATATGAATAGTCATGAAAATATCAGATCACTACAACCAACAATCTATCATTTGCTCCAAAATTAACACCTATGATTATCATATATACCAGAAAAAACAACTACAATGTTGCAGTCAAGACAAAAAATTCAAAGAGTATTAGTGGACCAGGCATTGACAAAATGATTCTGTTAGTGTAACGCAGACCAAATGACATGGCACACACACCAATCTATTCAGGAGCGTTACATTAATCAGACAATTTGTTCAGCACATGGTAGCTATATAAATAGTCCAAATATCATTCATGTTGACAGAAATTAGCAATGCTCACAGCTACATACGAAATTGGCCATAGACAATTTTCTAGCATCTTCTATTTTTACACAGCGTTACATGCTAAGTTTCCAAAGATTGAACTTAATAAAGACATGCCTTCACGTCCATGTAGGAGCTTTAGTGTCGATCTGCCCAATAAATTGCTCTGATGCTCAAGACGAGTCTTTTGTTTGAGCTTCTATAGCCCCTTCGCCGCACCGATCTAGCCGTCTCCACTCACTCACCTCATAGGCAACAGCTGCTCCACGTGTTGATCCACTCATTTCCGTCTCCACTCACTCCCCTCATAGGAATACTGAACCATAAAAATATTTTAATAGTATTAGGATTGTATCATGAATTATGTTCACTTCTATCAACACCTCAAGACACAAAGCTTTTGTGTTTGGTAAGAAAATTTAGCAGATATGAAGGTAAAGTGAAATCACCAATATAATTCTCACCTACACTACTGCATGGAACAGACATGATATGTCGCGGAAACTGTTGAAACTTACTTCTCTGGAACAATAATACAGAGCGTTCAATACTTACTTGCACATAATTTGCAATTAGCACGCAGGTTTCATCCAGTATGTAGATGCGGCGAACATGAGCACGTACTTGGGCAGAGCATACCGCATGGGGGCGAGGCTCCAGTCAGACACTTCCCAAGCCCTCCGATTTTACCCTTTATTCACACGTATAGTACTATTTTTCGTTAACACGGATGATATCTTAAATAAAACTTCCTAGACTATTACCTCAAATACAAGCTCCTTTCGTTCATATTTGCGGAGCACTTCTCAAAGAATACCAAAATCTGAAAGTAACTAAATCACTGTATTTAACCAATTTTATCTTCTTGGCAAATGAAAGTATAGCTATAGCTTTGTATCAAAAGTGACAGAAGAATTCAACAGCAGTATATATAAACAAATGAAAGTATAGCAATAGCTTTGTATCAAAAGTGACAGAAGAATTCAACAGCAGTACATATACATCTTGGGAGAATATTGCCTTGAGGCAAGTGGTTGGTATTTAAACAGGGTAATAAATAAACCAAGATGTGAGACTATTCTAGGGTGTACCTAATCAAAAAATTGTTGGGGAACACAGTAATTTCAAAAAAAATCCTACGATCACGCGAGATCTATCTAGGTGATGCATAGCAACGAGAGGGGAGAGTGTGTCCATGTACCCTCATAGACCGAAAGAGGAAGCGTTTCAATAACGCGGTTGATGTAGTTGAAGTTCTTTGCGATCCAACCGATCAAGTACCGAACGTAGGGCACCTCCGCGTTCAGCACACGTTCAGCTCGATGACGTCCCTCGTGCTCTTGATCCAGTTGAGGACGAGGGTGAGTTCCGTCAGCACGACGGTGTGGTGATGGTGATGATGATGTTACCGGCGCAGGGCTTCACCTAAGCACTACGATGGTATGATCGAGGTGTGTAACTGTGGAGGGGGGCACCGCACACGGTTAAGAGAAACTTGTGTGTCCTAGGGTGCCCCCTGCCCCGTATATAAAGGAGAAAGGGGAGGCCGGCCTGTCACGCCCAATATGCGATACTATCCTAAAGAGGCTCGAAGGTCCCACCAAGGATAGAACCGCATATTGAAACGCTTTTGCAAGGTGGATATCATTACATCAACATTACATAATAGATGGGGATACATACAAGAGGCATACAATGCCACACGAATACAACATCACAATACATAAGAGCATCATCCGACTACAGATGAAACACAAACAGAAACTCAAACGACATCCACCCTGCTAGCCGAGGCTGCCGACCTGGAACCTATCCCCTGATCGAAGAAGAAGCAGAAGAAGAACTCCAAGACAAGCAAACATCGCTCTCACGTCAGGATCATCAAATAACCTATACCTGCAACTGTTGTCGTAGTAATCTATGAGCCACGAGGACTCAGCAATCCCATTACCATGGGTATCAAGACTAGCAAAGCTTAAAGGGTAAGGAAGGGGTAAAGTGGTGAGGTTGCAGCAGCGACTAAGCATATATGGTGGCTAACATACGCAAATAAGAGTGAGAAGAGAGCAAATGGAACGGTCGTCAACTAGTAATGATCAAGAAGTGATCCTGAACTCCTACTTACATCAATCATAACCCAAAACCGTGTTCACTTCCCGGACTCCGCCGAAAAGAGACCATCACGGCTACACACGCGGTTGATGCATTTTAATTCGGATCTCGTGTCAAGTTATCTACAACCGGACATTAAAAAATTCCCATCTGCCACATAACCACGGGCACGGCTTTCGAAAGTTTATACCCTGTAGGGGTGTCCCAACTTAGCCCATGATAAGCTCTCGCGATCAACGAAGGATATACCTTCTCCCAGGAAGACCCGATCAGACTCGGAATCCCAGTTTACAAGACATTTCGATAATGGTAAAACAAGACCAGCAAAGCCGCCCGATGTGCCGACAATCCCGATAGGAGCTGCACATATCTCGTTCTCAGGGCAACACCGGATGAGACATCCTACGAGTAAAACCAGACCTCGAGTTTCCCCGAGGGGGGCCCGCAGCCTACTCGGTTCGGACCAACACTTAGACAAGCACTGGCCCGGGGGGGCTAAAATAAAGATGACCCTTGGGTTAATTACTCCCAAGGGAAATATAGGTGATGGTGAGGCAAATGGTAAAACCAATGTTGGGCCTTGCTGGAGGAGTTTTATTCAAAGCGAACTGTCAAGGGGGTCCCATAAATCACCCAACCGCGTTAGGGACGCAAAATCTGGGAACATAATACCGATATGACGGAAACTAGGGCGGCAAGAGTGGAACAAAACACCAGGCATAAGGCCGAGTCTTCCACCCTTTACCAAGTATATAGATGCATTAATAATATAAGAGATATTGTGGTATCCCAACATAATCATGTCCACCATGGAGCAATCTTCAACTTCACCTGCAACTAACAACGCTATAAGAGGGGCTGAGCAAAAGCGGTAACATAGCCAGGCAACGGTTTGCTAGGAAGGGTGAAAAAGTTAGAGGCTGACATGGCAAATTGGGAGGCTTGATGAGCAAAAGATAGGTAGCGCAACAAAGCGATAGACCGAAGCAACTAGCATAGCAATGATAGTAGTGAGATCCAGGGTAGCGGTCATATTGCCTGAAATCCCGCAAGGAAGAAGAACGAGTCCATGAAGAAGACGAACGGATGAAGCCGAACCAAGCGTAGACGAACGAATCCTCACGATTGCAACGAGACGGGAACTATCGAGAAGAAGCACACAACATGGTAAACACACCACACATATACAAGACATGATGCACAACAAGCATGATGCAAGACAAGACTACATGAATCTACTCATGGCAAAAGATGATGCAAACAAGAGCAACACATCAAGGCAAGTTTAAATGAGGCCGGAAGCAACATATAACAATTCCGGTAAGTCCTCATATGCAAATTTAGAAATTGGTCCAGATCTGAATAAACCTTATGTTCTAGTTGTTAAACAGCAAGTTAAGATGTACAAAGATGATCTACATGAAATTCTAGTCAAGTTACATATAAAGTTCATTTAGTTCGGAGCTACGGCCTAGAAGATATGAGCAAAACAAGTCAAGCATGGCATTGATGCAAAATGCATTAAAACATCAAGCAAACACCTAAAAACAAGGATGCAACATGATAATATGAAACTACATGTAAAATCAAGCAAGTTTCATATAGAGCACACTCAAAACGGAGCAACGGTTCAACACATACACATGAAACAAGTTATACCAACAATCTGTCCAAAACAGCAACTAGGCATATTGCAAGCATCAAAACAATATGCTACAACACCTCAACATAAGAACAAAAGGCATGGACATGATGTACAGGTAAAGCATAACAAAACATGAACACTGAGCTATCTCCAGAAATCACTAGAACATGCTCCAAAACACATGGCAAGATTGCAAATAATAACAGTTTCAGACTTTGCAGAAATAACATCAGGTTGCATTGTTCAGAGCTATCAAACAACATGTTACAGGATCTTATCATAGAAACTTAAGGCATGGAATGATACTACTAAATGTATACAACAAAAGTCCTTTACTGACCATGAGCCAAAAAGGAACAGAAGATATGATGGCGCCCATGTAAACATGGCAAATGATATGACATATTTAAACATGACAGGAACAACAATAAGTAGGCATGTTGGTGAGCTTGTACCACTCACCACAGAGCAATAAATGGCATGTAAAGGCAACCAACAGTAAGATGGCATATTTATGACGCTAAGCATGGCAAGAACAAGTTCATAGGGTACATGGATCACTAGCAAAACACATGGAAAAACTGAACTTAATGTTAACAGGCTGACAACAACATTATTTGGCAACTTTGGAGCAAGATTACAACAAGCTACAGCAGGCTATAAATACAACCAGGGGCATGGATGGATAGAGCATGACATTTATAACAAAATATCCTTAGTGAACATCTCCAGATTATGCATAGAATGACTTGTAGCAGCAGGTTTACATAGCATCACCAAATAACAGATTCAGCCTAGCAAAACAGTAACAGCAAGTACCCTACTTAACAAGCTTGATGCACTCAGTATACAACTCACAAAAATACATGGATTGCACCTCTATAAAGATGGCATTATGTAGTACAAAACACATGTAGAGATCAACCTGATAGGATGCACACACAAAATGCAACAAAAATGACAAATCATCAAGTTAAAACAGTTTCAGCAGATTAACATCATATAGCACTCTTGCAACGTTGATTCAGGCATCAAGATGAGCTCAAATGAACATGGTGCAATGGAATGAAATGTAGAGCATCTCACAACGAACATTTTGATATATAGCACGCACAAAACGGAGCAGTATGCAACAAGTTATGGCATGACGAACTGGTGCATAAAATGTTATGATCTCTAGGGACTTAGGAGGAAAACGACCTTCGGGATCTAGGGTTCGTCCGGGCACACGAACCGAGGTAATCTCCGGCAAGCTGGTGTCTTGCTCGGGCGAGGTAGGCAGGCGAGGGGGAGGGCGGATCCGGCTCTTCCCCCTCCGGATCCGGCGGCGGGGAGGCGGCTCCGGCCACCTCGGGCGGATCTGGAGGCGCGGGGGCGCGGGGGCTGGCCGGCGACGAGCTCCGGCCGGCGAGCGGGGAGCGGGGCGGCGGAGACGGCGCCCTGGGCGACGGAGGCGGCGATCGGGGCGCGAGGGGGAGAGCGACCTGGGCGACGGCGGCTTCGGGCCGGGAGGTGCGCGGGGCGGAGGGCGAGGCGCGCCGGCGATGAACGGCAGCGGAGGCGGGCGCCAGTGAAGGTCAGCGCGGCGGCGGACGGGCCAGGCGGCAGGGCACAGGGAGCCTGGCTCACGGGCGCGGTGGTGCTCGGGCGCGGGCCAGGGAGGGCCGGCGATGGGCCTTGCGGGCTTCGGCGGCGCGCCGGACGGGCGGCGGTGACGTGGCGGCGCGGGAGTGGCTGAGGCGGCAGAGGAGGTGACGTGGCATCCCCGGATTGGTCCGGGCGACGTGGAGGCGGCGTTGGGCGTATCCGGCCGCCGGGCGGACATGTCCGGCGGCGCGAGGAGGGGGAGGGCTAGGGTTTCGTCTGCGAATTTTCGGGGGGAGGGCACATATTTATAGGTAGAGGGAGCTAGGAGGCTCCAAAAGAGGTGCGGTTTTCGCCCATACGATCGTGATCGAACGACCGAGAGCATGGAGGGGGTTAGGATGGGTTTTGGGCCACTTTGGAGGGGTGTTGGGCTGCAACACAAAGAGGGCTTTCGGGCTACGCGGTTAACCGTTGGAGTATCAAACGGACTCCAAATGGCACGAAACTTGACAGGCGGTCTACCGGTGGTGTACCAAGGCCACTTGGCAAAAGTCGGGCCATTCCGAGAAAGTTTAACACCCGCACATGAAACAAGGTCTGAGAGGGGGCGACGGGCGCGCGCGAATGGTCTGGACTCCGAACGGACAACGGAGAGGATCGGGGGAACCCGAACGGATGCAAGTTTTGAACATGCAGATGAAATGCAGATGATGACATGGCAAAATGCAACACGCAAGCATATGACATGGCAACACCGACGAATAACTGGCAGACACCTGGCGCATCGAATCCGGGGCGTTACAACACTCCTCCACTAACAAGAGATCTCGTCCCGAGATCTTAGGACCGAGACGGAAGGGAAAAGGGATGAGGTGAAACATGAACTCAAGAGAAGAAGCAAAGAATCGAGAGCACTCGAGAAGAAGAGAGGAACGACGATAATGACGAGAATCGAAAGCTCACGGAATCGGATAGACTATGAAACCACTCCGGTTAGAACGAGATAAGAAACGAATAATACGGAAATGATTTAGGCAGCATTCCGACTGAAAATGGAAGGAATAGAACAAGAACTTCACAAGATGGAATGACACTTGATGAGATGGACAATGCAATGCCTCCGGAAGAATTGAAAGAATGGAAGGAAAAGAACTTAGAAGGAAGGGTTGAACGGAGATGTTGAGAAAATCAACAATGAAAAGAATAAGCTTGATGTGGACTTATGGATAACATCTAAAAATTATGAGCTGATCGCCGACCACAAGCGGAAAAGGTTGGATAGCTCAAAAGAGCGAAGAAATGCAAAACTCCAGTACAAAATGATACGAAGAATTAATTGCACCTCGAGAAGCAAGAAGAAGGATACTTGAGCTTCGCCTACAAGAATCTTGATGAACACTTGAGGAATGAATTAAATCATGAAGAACCACCGTGAAGAACTCCGGTAACAAAAGGATGACGAGATAAAATGAACGATGAAAGAATAAGATGATCCTTGCGATGATTCAGATGGAGGTTCCGACGAAATGACCGAGGAAATTTGAACTCCGGAAAAGAAAAGATGAAAAGACTTGGAACTAGAATTTATTCTTCAAGAACAAACTCTGAAGGAAAAGATTACCCACTTGGAGGAAATAAGAATAAGATTTATTGTATGCTTATCCTTCATCAAATTAAATTGATGACAAGCAATGGATTTTTCATACTACTTATTCTTCTTGAAAAGGATTGAGAAGTGAACATATGGCAAACTTGAGAAGGTCTTCATGAACCACCGGTAGGGTTGAAAAGAACGAAAGAATTAATATGATGACAAAGGAAAAAGAATGTGAATGAACCACCGTAAGAATTCGAAAATTGAATGACGAAAGAGAATGAATCACCGGGAAGAATTAGAAGAACAAATAAGCTAGAGGGGATTTAGATGCAAAAGGACAGAGAGATCACTAGCTGATTAAAGAACACTTGAACGAAGCACCGGGATAAATAGAGAACGATAACTGGAATGGTGTCCTCCAGTGAAACGAAAAAGAAATCAACTCCTAAAATACTCCGGATGGGTAAGAAAGAATATCTGACAAGCTGAAATAATTCGAGAGGATGGTATGAAAACTCTTCTTCGATCTTCAAAGCTGAGAAAGACGACGAGAAACACCACCGAAATTGTTGAGAAACTCCGGAATAATGAAAAAGAGGAAAGGTATAACCCAAGATGAAAAGCATTTGAAAGCGATCTTGGAGATGGCATCTGACTGATGAAATTCATTCTTACATCAAACTCTGAAAAGAATTTGGAATAACTCCGGGGGAATTAGAAGAGTCAGGTAAGATCCTGGGAAAAGACCTGTGGGTTAGGGCCCACTGAAGATAAAAACACCGTTGGAAAGGGATGTTGAAGAGATAGATGATGCACCGGAACAATTGAAATATTTGAATGAGGTGACAACCTCGAATTAATTGGAACACAGACGGATCTCCTGAGATGTCTTGAAGTCTGGAATGATTGAATGGCGAGAGGCAAACGAGCAAGGAGAACACTTGATCCAAGGAAAAGAATATAATTACTACCAAAAATTGGAATTGAATCCACCGAAGAAGAAAAAGAGATGAAGAATGTCCACCGAGAGGAGAATTCACCGGTTGAGATAATTTACGAAAAACTGAAGAGGTTCCACACGAATGAAATTGATGCTCGAAACAAACTCAGACTCCGGGAAGAAGAGGGTGCGAGGGCGGGAAAACAAAGGCAACCTGGAAGGGGGAAGCTACGAATATCTTGAAGAGAAAACACCGGTTGAAATCATTGAGGAAAGAAAGCAAAGATTTTGCATGAGTAGGACGGATACTCGATTACGGACTCCGGCTCCGAGAAGAAAAAGGGGAGGGCGGGTTTGAAAAGAAGACAACTGAGGACGGGGGAAACCTCGTCGCTGAGAAAGAACTGAGGATTGAACTTGGCAAAGATGAAGAGGCTCGAGACAACTTCCCGAGAAATGCACTGGATGAAAAGAGATGAGAACCTAAGAACGAAAACCACTGCGTGATCCTAAAGAAAGTTTGAAAGGGAAGAGAAGTAATTCAAAACACATACATCAAGATTCCTCACCAGAGCGACGAAGGGGCTGAGGAGTAAAAAGAATTCCTACTATCCGATATAACTAGACTCCGAAAAACAGTTTTCTTCTAGACTCAACAACGGCCAAACTACACGATCAATCAAGGGGGCTCCTAGGGTCGGTCGAGGCTCTGATACCAACTTGTCAGCGTTTCAATATGCGGTTCTATCCTTGGTGGGACCTTCGAGTCTCTTTAGGATACTATCGCATATTGGGCGTGACACGGCCGGCCCTCCTAGGGTGTGCCCCACAAGGGGAGTCCTACTAGGACTACTAGTCCTAGTAGGATTCCACCAAGAGGGAGAGAGGGGGAAGGATGGAGAGGGAGAGGGAGAAGGAAAGGGGGGCGCCGCCCCCCCCCCCTTCCCTAGTCCAATTCGGACCCCCAAGGGGGAGGGGCGTGCGGCCTGCCCTAGCACCCCCTCTCTCTCCACCAAGGCCCATGTGGCCCATTAGTTCCCCCGGGGGTTCCGGTAACCCTCCGGCACTTCGGTTTTATCCGAACTTCTCCGGAACACTTCCGGTGTCCAAATATAGTCGTCCAATATATCAATCTTTATGTCTCAACCACTTTGAGACTCCTCGTCACGTCCTGATCTCATCCGGGATTCTGAACAAACTTCGGTCATCAAAAACACATAACTCATCATACATATCGTCATCGAACGTTAAGTGTGCGGACCCTATGGGTTCGAGAACTATGTAGACATGACCGAGACACATCTCCGGTCAATTACCAATAGCGGAACCTGGATGCTCATGTTGGCTCCTACATATTCTACGAAGATCTTTATCGGTCAAACCGCATAACAACATACGTTGTTCCCTTTGTCATCGGTATGTTACTTGCCCGAGATTCGATCGTCGATATCATCATACCTAGTTCAATCTCGTTACCGGCAAGTCTCTTTACTCATTCTGTAATGCTTCATCCCGCAACTAACTCATTAGTCACATTTCTTGCAAGGCTTATAGTGATGAGCATTACCCAGAGGGCCCAGAGATACCTCTCCGAAACACGGAGTGACAAATCCTAATCTCGATCTATGCCAACCCAACAAAACACCTTCGGAGACACCTATTGAGCATCCTTATAGTCACCCATTTACGTTGTGACATTTGATAGCACACAAGGTGTTCCTCCGGTATTCGGGAGTTGCATAATCTCATAGTCTGAGGAACATGTATAAGTTATGAAGAAAGCAGTAGCAATGAAACTGTAATGATCATAATGCTAAGCTAACGGATGGGTCATGTATATCACATCATTCTCCTAATGATGTGATCCCATTCATCAAATGACAACACATGTCTATAGTTAGGAAACATAACCATCTTTGATTAACGAGCTAGTCTAGTAGAGGCATACTAGGGACACTATGTTTTGTCTATGTATTCACGCATGTACTAAGTTTCCGGTTAATACAATTCTAGCATGAATAATAAACAATTATCATGATATAAGGAAATAAATAATAACTTTAATATTGCCTCTAAGGCATATTTCCTTCAGTCTCCCACTTGCACTAGAGTCAATAATCTAGTTCACATTGCCATGTGATTTAACACCAATAGTTCACATCGCTATATGACCAACAACCAAAGGGTTTACTAGAGTCAATAATCTAGTTCACATTGCTAGTGATTAACACCCAAATAATACTAAGGTGTGATCATATTTTGCTCGTGAGAGAATTTTAGTCAACGGGTCTGCTAAATTTAGAGTCGTGTGTATTTTGCAAATTTTCTATGTCTACAATGCTCTGCATAGAGCTACTCTAGCTAATTGCTCCCACTTTCAATATGTATCCAAATTGAGACTCAGAGTCATCTGGATTTGTGTAAAAGCTTGCATCAATGTAACTCTTTACGACAAACTCTTTATCACCCCCATCACTGAGAAACATTTCCTTAGTCCTCACTAAGGATAATTTTGACCGTTGTCTTGTGATCTACTCTTAGATCCCTATTGTACCCCCTTGCCAAACTCATGGCAAGGTACACAATAGTTCTGGTATACAACACATCATACTTTGTAGAACCTATGACTGTGGCATAGGGAATGACTTTCATTCTCTTTCTATCTTCTGCCGTGGTTGGGCTTTGAGTCTTACTCAACTTTACACCTTGTAATACAGACAAGAATTCCTTCTTTGACTGGTCCATTTTGAACTCTTTCAAAAACTTTTCAAGGTATTTACTCATTGAAAAATCTTATCAAGTGTCTTGATCTATCTCTATAGATCTTGATGCCCAATATGTAAGCAGCTTCACCGAGGTCTTTCATTGAAAAACTCTTATTCAAGTATCCCTTTATGCTATCCGGAAATTCTATATCATCTCCAATCAACAATATGTCATCCACATATAATATTAGAAATGCTACAGAGCTCCCACTCACTTTATTGTAAATACAGGCTTCTCTAAAAGTCTGTATAAAACCATATGCTTTGATCACACTGTCAAAGCATTTATTCCAACTCCGAGAGGTTTGAACCAGTCCATAAATGGATCGCTGGAGTTTGCACACTTTGTTAGCACACTTTGGATCGACAAAACCTTCTGGTTGCATCATATACAACTCTTCTTCAAGAAATCCATTCAGGAATGCAGTTTTGACATCCATCTGCCAAATTTCATAATCATAAAATGCAACAATTGCTAACATGATTCGGACAGACTTAAGCATCGCTACGGGTGAGAAAGTCTCATCATAGTCAACTCCTTGAACTTGTAGAAAACCTTTTGCGACAAGTCGAGGTTTGTAGATAGTAACACTACTATCTGCGTCCGTCTTCCTCTTGAAGATCCATTTATTCGTAATGGCTTGCCGATCATCGGGCAAGTCCAGCAAAGTCCACACTTTGTCCTCATACATGGATCCCATCTCAGATTTCATGGCCTCAAGCCATTTCATGGAATCTGGGCTCATCATCGCTTGCTCATAGTTCGTAGGTTCATCATGGTCTAGTAACATGACTTCCAGAATAGGATTACCGTACCACTCTGGTGCGGATCGTACTCTGGTTGACCTACGATGTTCGGTAGTAACTTGATCTGAAGTTTCATGATCATCATCATTAGCTTCCTCACTAATTGGTGTAGGTATCACTGGAACTGATTTCTGTGATGAACTACTTTCCAATTCGGGAGAAGGTACAATTACCTCATCAAGTTCTACTTTCCTCCCACTCACTTCTTTCGAGAGAAAACTCCTTCTCTAGAAAGGATTCATTCTTAGCAACGAATATCTGCCTTCGGATCTGTGATAGAAGGTGTACCTAACAGTTTCTTTTGGGTATCCTATGAAGATACATTTCTTCAATTTGGGTTCGAACTTATCAGGTTGAAGCTTTTTCACATAAGCATCGCAGCCCCAAACTTTAAGAAACGACAACTTTGGTTTCTTGCCAAACCACAGTTCATAAGGCGTCGTCTCAACAGATTTTGATGGTGCCCTGTTTAACGTGAATGCTGTTGTCTCTAATGCATAAACCCAAAATGATAGTGGTAAATCAGTAAGAGACATCATATATCGCACCATATATATCCAATATAGTGCAGTTACGATGTTCAGACACACCATTACGCTATGGTGTTCCAGGTGGCGTGAGCTGTGAAACTATTCCACACTGTTTTAAATAAAGGCCAAACTCGTAACTCAAATATTCACCTCCACGATCAGATCGTAGAAACTTTATTTTCTTGTTACGATGATTCTCCACTTCACTCTGAAATTCTTTGAACTTTTCAAATGTTTTAGACTTGTGTTTCATTAAGTAGATATACCGATATCTGCTCAAATCATCTGTGAAGGTCAGAAAATAATGATACCTGCCACGAGCATCAACACTCATTGGACCACATGCATCGGTATGTATTATTTCCAATAAGTCATAGATCGTTCCATTGTTTCGGAGAACGGAGTTTTAGTCATCTTGCCCATAAGGCATGGTTTGCAAGCATCAAATGATTCATAATCAAGTGATTCCAAAAGTCCATCTTTGTTGACTTTTTTTATGCGCTTTACACCAATATGACCCAAACGGCAGTGCCACAAATAAGTTGCACTATCATTATCAACTTTTCATCTTTTGGCATCAATACTATGAATATGTGTATTACCATGATCGAGATTCAGTAAACCATCAACATTGGGTGTATGACCATAGAAGGTTTTATTCATGTAAACAGAATAACAGTTATTCTCTGTCTTAAATGAATAACCATATTTCAGTTAACATGATCTAATCATATTCATGCTCAACGCAAACACCAAATAACATTTATTTAGGTTCAACACTAATCCCGAAACTATAGGGAGTGCTTGATGATGATCATATCAATCTTCGAACCACTTCCAACACACATCATCACTTCATCCGCAATTAGTCTCTATTTATTCTGCAACTCCTATTTCGAGTTACTAATCTTAGCAACCGAACAAGTATCAAACACCCAGGGATTACTGCGAGCACTAGTAAGGTACACATCAATAATATGTATATCAAATATACCTTTGTTCACTTTGCCATCCTTCTTATCCGCCAAATATTTGGGGTTGTTCCACTTCCAGTGACCATTTCCTTTGCAGTAGAAGCACTCAGTTTCATGCTTATGTCCAACTTTGGGCTTCTTCATGGGAGTGACAACTTGCTTGCCATTCTTCTTGAAGTTCCCTTTCTTTCCCTTTGCCCTTTTCTTGAAACTAGTGGTCTTGTTTAATCATCAACACTTGACGCTCTTTCTTGATTTCTACCTTTGTCGATTTCAGCATCACGAAGAGCTCTGGAATCGTTTTTGTCATCCCTTGCATACTATAGTTCATCACAAAGTTCTAGTAACTTAATGATGGTGACTAGAGAACTCTGTCAATCACTATCTTATCTAGAATGTTAACTCCCACTTGATTCAAGTGATTGCAGTACCCCAGACATTCTGAGCACATGCTCACTAGTTGAGAAATTCTCCTCCATCTTTTAGGCAAACTACTTGTCAGAGGTCTCATACCTCTTGACACGGGCATGAGTCTGAAATATCAATTTCAGCTCTTGGAACATCTCATATGCTCTGTGACATTTCAAAAACGTTTTTGAAGTCCCGATTCTAAGCCGTAAAGCATGGTGCACTAAACTATCAAGTAGTCATCATATTGAGCTAGCCAAACATTCATAGCGTCTGTATCTGATCCTGCAATAGGTCTGTCACCTAGCAGTGCATCAAGGACATAATTCTTCTGTGCAGCAATGAGGATACACCTCAGATCACGGACCGAGTCCGCATCATTGCTAATATCATCTTACAACTTGTTTTCTCTAGGAACATATAAAAAATATAGGGAAGCTATAACACGAGCTATTGATCTACAACATAATTTGCGAAATACTATGAGGACTAAGTTCATGATAAGTTAAAGTTAAATTAATCATATTACTTAAGAACTCCCACTTAGATAGACATCCCTCTAGTCATCTAAATGATTAGGTGATCCAAATTAACTAAACCATGTCCGATCATCACGTGAGATGGAGTAGTTTTCAATGGTGAACATCACTATGTTGATCATATCTACTATATGATTCACGCTCAACCTTTCGGTCTCCAGTGTTCCGAGGCCATATCTGCATATGCTAGGCTCGTCAAGTTTAACCCGAGTATTCTGCGTGTGCAAAACTGGCTTGCACCCGTTGTATGTGAACGTAGAGCTTATCACACCTGATCATCACGTGGTGTCTCGGCATGAAGAACGGTTGCAATGGTGCATGCTCAGGGAGAACACTTATACCTTGAAATTTTAGTAAGGGGTCATCCTATAATGCTACTGCCGAACTAAGCAAAATAAGAATATAAAAGATAAACATCACATGCAATCAAAATATGTGACATGATATGGCATCATCATCTTGTGCCTTTGATCTCCATCTCCAAAGTACCATCATGATCTCCATCATCACTGGCATGACACCATGATCTCCATCATCTTGATCTTTATCAATGTGTCATCACATGGTCGTCTCGCCAACTATTGCTTTTGCAACTATTGCTATCGCCTAGCGATAAAGTAAAGCAATTATATGGCGCTTGCATCTTATGCAATCAAGAGACAACCACAAGGCTCTTGCCAGTTGCCGATAACTTTAACAAAACATGATCATCTCATACAACACATCATGTCTTGACCATATCACATCACAGCATGCCCTGCACAAACAAGTTAGACATCCTCTACTTTGTTGTTGCAAGTTTTACGTGACTGCTACGGGCTTCTAGCAAGAACCGTTCTTACCTACGCATCAAAACCTAAACGATTTTTCGTCAAGTGTGCTGTTTTAACCTTCAACAAGGACTGGCCGTAGTCAAACTCGATTCAACTGAAGTTGGAGAAAAAGACACCCGCCAGCCACATGTGTGCAAAAGCACGTCAGTAGAACCAGTATCATGAATGTGGTCATGTAATGTCGGTCCGGGCCACTTCATCCAACAATACCGCCGAATTAAAGTAAGACGTTGATGGTAAGCAGTATGACTACTATCACCCACAACTCTTTGTGTTCTACTCGTGCATAAAACATCTACGCATAGACCTGACTCTGATACCACTGTTGGGGAAGGCAGTAATTCCAAAACAAATCCCTATGATCACGGAAGATCTATCTAGGTCATGCATAGCAACAAGAGGGGAGACTGTGTCCATGTACCCTCGTAGACCGAAAGCGGAAGCGTTTCAATAACGCGGTTGATGTAGTCGAACTTCTTTGCGATCCAACTGACCAAGTACCGAACGTACGACACCTCCATGCTCAGCACACGTTCAGCTTGATGATGTCCCTCGTGCTCTTTATCCAGATGAGGACGAGGGTGAGTTCCGTCAGCACGACGGCGTGGTGACAGTGATGATGATGTTACCGGCGCAGGGCTTTGCCTAAGCACTACGTTGGTATGATCGAGGTGTATAACTGTGGACGGGGGCACTACATACGGTTAAGAGAAACTTGTGTGTCCTAGGGTGCCCCCAGCCCCCGTATATAAAGGAGCAAAGGGGAGTCCTACTAGGACTACTAGTCCTAGTAGGATTCCACCAAGAGGGAGAGAGGTGGAAGGAAGGAGATGGAGAGGGAGAAGGAAAGGGGGGCGCCGCCCCCCCATTCCCTAGTCCAATTCGGACCCAAGGGGGAGGGGGCACGCGGCCTGCCCTGGCCGCCCCTCTCTCTCCACCAAGGCCCATGTGGCCCATTAGTCCCCCCCTGGGGGGGGGGGGGTTCGGTAACCCTTTGCCACTCCGGTTTTATCTGAAACTTCTCCAGAACACTTCCGGTGTCTAAATATAGTCATCCAATATATCAATCTTTATTTCTCGACCATTTCGAGACTCCTCGCCATGTCTGTGATCTCATCCGGGACTCCGAACAAACTTCGGTCATCAAAAACACGTAAGTCATAATACATATCGTCATTGAACGTTAAGCGTGCGGACCCTACGGGTTCGAGAACTATGTAGACATGATCGAGACACATCTCCGGTCAATAACCAATAGAGGAACTTGGATGCTCATATTGGCTCCTACATATTCTAAGAAGATCTTTATCGGTCAAACCGCATAACAACATACGTTGTTCCCTTTGTCCTCGGTATGTTACTTGCCCGAGATTCGATCGTCGGTATCATCATACCTAGTTCAATCTCGTTACCGGCAAGTCTATTTACTCATTTTGTAATACTTCATCCTGCAACTAACTCATTAGTCGCAATGCTTGCAAGGCTTATAGTGATGAGCATTACCGAGAGGGCCCAGAGATACCTCTTTGAAACACGGAGTGACAAATCCTAATCTCGATCTATGCCAACCCAACAAAACACATTCAGAGACATCTGTAGAGCATCTTTATAATCACCCATTTACATTGTGATGTTTGATAGCACACAAGGTGTTCCTCCGGTATTCGGAAGTTGCATAATCTCATAGTCTGAGGAATATGTATAAGTTATGAAGAAAGCAGTAGCAATGAAACTGTAACGATCATAATGCTAAGCTAACGGATGGGTCATGTCCATCACATCATTCTCCTAATGATGTGATCCCGTTCATCAAATGACAACACATGTCTATGGTTAGGAAACATAACCATCTTTGATTAACGAGCTAGTCTAGTAGAGGCATACTAGGGACACTGTGTTTTGTCTATGTATTCACACATGTACTAAGTTTTCGGTTAATACAATTCTACCATGAATAATAAACATTTATCATGATACAAGGAAATAAATAATAACTTTATTATTGCCTCTAGGGCATATTTCCTTCAAAAAATCCTTTGTGATTCAGTTGTATATATGTAACTGTAGAAAAATATTGACATCTGCAAGAGATTTAAAAAAGCACCATGTCATACCTACACGTATTTTATTGGTTCCCATGTTCTATCCACCTTCCCATTCTCCACTAATTCCTCCTTCAAGTCTCCATCTTTAGACTGAATTCAATCAGATCTGAAGCTCATGCATCCTCATTTTTGTATTGGTCTTCGTATGGTCTTCCTACCTTTTTGTATTGCCTGCATTTATAGCACATATCTAATTTTTGCAACCAAGATTTGAGTTCCAATTAATATGATATGTTACAAATTTTGTAGAGTACTAATAATTTCTAATGACCATTGTTGGCTTTGTTTTCTTCTACTCGAAAACACCAGAGCATCTTACAAAAATGAGGCTTTCCAATACTACTATTTACAAGTTTAATCCAAGAAGATACACGACCATTGTAACCTAAAAAAATGAGGAAACATATATTAGATTCAGTGACGTTGTAGTTGCGTTCTCTCCTAGAATAAGCTAGTCAGATGCATCTTTCCAATACTACTCTTTAGTAGTTTCGCGCCCTAATTGTAAAGTATATAGATGCAAAAGGATTTTGCATACTACTAAAAAATGCATAGACATTCCAATACATGATCCAACAAGCACATTATCGTTGTCGGTTAGTGGTTGCCGATTGTCTATGCTGGTTGTCTCCCTTATCACTTAAGGGGCTTTAGCGAGACCAAGTTCTAATCTCTGCAATTTTACATCCCTCCTCCTCTGCATTAGTGTCATTAATTCAGTGGCGCCATCCGAGCTAGCGGCATTGTCCAATCCAATTTCCTATAAATCATGATTAACAACTCTATTCTCTTTTTACATGTTTTAAAAATCTGCATATTTACTTGGAATGATTTCAGTAACATAATTGAATGGCTCGGTATATGCTCACATATCCCCGCTCTTACAAGCTACCATAAAGATTGTATTAGACTAGTAGTGTATACTATATTGCTAACTCTGAGATTGGATTTTGTGTTAACTATAGACAACAACAACAAAGCCTTTAGTCCCAAACAAGTTTGTGTTAACTATAGAATCTTGAAAAAAGAAATAGTGGGCTGATTAGATATAATAAGATTTAAAATAGAAAATAAATGATGAATAGCAAATGACCATTTTTAATCAAGCGCTAGAAGTCGCTGCACACTTAAAAAAGAAGCTAATTTCACATCAGCTTCGTCTCAATCCGGTGCCACTTTACAATTAGAGGAAATTTAGAGAGGCGGATCACATTCTTTGTTTGTCAAATGCCAACTTTAATCATACACTATGAATCTACAAAGTTGACTTGTCCAACAGATTTCTGAATTTAATTAGTGTGACTACCTGTTGGAAACAGATCATCATCATATGACAAAACAAATACCCAAAATATGTTCCCATCACATCACACAACCAAGATGTGCAGTCAAGAAAGAGGTTGCAATGAAATGTAAGAACAAAGGATTACAGTCGGTTGGGTGGGTTGTGGTCACATGTGATGAGGATAGTGAGCCCGGCAGCGTAAATGCCGTCAGTTACATGCTCCTCCGTGGACGCTGGCCAAAACACACTGGAGCTCGACTTGCTGGAGATGAGCGACAAGATACCCATCTGGTCATCGGTTGACTCCCTAACAGAAGGGAGCCCATAAATAGGAGGTAAAAAAGAAACGAAACAGAGTGCGAGTCCCCAAGAACCACATAACGACCAGTTCAAAAAAGAGAAAGAGCCACAAATCAATACTCACCTGATAGGTTGTCCTCAGTGTATAGCACCTGAAAGTACTATCGGGAGATAGAAAAGGAGTAAGGGCACAACAGAATACAATATCATGTCATGATGAGTAAAAGCTGTATGTTTGAACATACCATCCTATGGCCTTGTTTGGTAAATATCTTGGCATTCCCTGAAGAAAAGGTTGGCCAGTAGCACAAGTTTAGGTCCTAGTTTTCAGTACAATCAGTTCGGTTCGATAATCTCATTTGCCGTCATAGTGTTTTATTCTCTAATTACCCGCCCGCCCTGAAATACACCAAATAACTTGATTTGAGATATGGTCGACAATGTTTTTCTCATTGTTCAGTACCAGGCGCATATCCTTTTCTTAAATGCATAAACATGATTTTTTTAATTACAAAGGCCAATAACCAAATAAAATGCATGCTTTTTAATTCAATGTTCGGTTGGATGCAAATGTAGCAACAACCTTTTCTATTATGAACAAAATTGTAACAACATGTTGTTGTTAGAAATTAACTATAGTTAAAACCCACTAAATATGGTTGGAGATAAATTAGAAAAGAAAACTTGTTTGTTTAAGAAATTAAAGCATGATTAAGAAGTTACTTTTTCTCTAATCTCTGTAATGTCTACCACAACAAGGCTTCTATGTCTCAATAGTGAATATATAGTGTTTTATAGAGAGTTTATGTCAAAAAGTGTTTCCCTAATTTTCTGATACTCCACCCACGTAAATCTCGAGACTTGTAGTAAAGATATATCTTTAGTGCAACAAATAGCTCTCAAACTTGATAGAGGCTTACCAGGGGGAAAATGGGCAATGTCTTCACTTCTCTTGGCAGCATGAACATTCTTCGAATACAATATGTTTGTTTGGATGCTTGCATCATGGCTCCACCAATGGACAACCTATGGTTTACACCACCCATCGAGTGTCTAGGCGCCTTATTTATACTTTGAGGCTTGGATGGACTTGGTTTTGAACGGTAAATAATTGAACACCTACCGTCCTTCTGCCCACCCCTCTGCCTCGAGGTGGATGCTGGCTGCCCCTCCATCCCTAGCCGACGAGAGAGAGTGGAGATGAGGAGAAGCTAAGATGGGGCGAAGGCGATGGTGGATAGTATGTAAACAAACATTGCAAGTAATAGTATGAGAACCAATTGTAAAGAAAAAGGACAACCAAAAATCAATTTACCCGCACTTCACCAAATTTGGCAAAATACTCTTTGAAGTCCTCCCTTAAAACTATTTCTTTATGAAACTTGTATGAAGCAGAATCTACATGATTCTATTCTGCAAGAGACACCACTCTTAAGAGAAAGAAAATAAAATAGGAACTTAAGAGGTCATTAGGCAAGACATAAGAAAATAATGACTACCATGTAGCAAAAATAGCATCAAGACCAGGTGCGAGTTCACACAGCCTTATGATGATCTGGTATAGTTCCTAGGGCTGAAATTAGGGAGGAAATTGCAGTAACATTAAACCTGAGCATGCTTACTAATGAGGCGTTGATACAAACTGGATTATGTCCTGGGCATCTCGCTCTTCCAATAAGAAACGTAAAACCAACCTAGAATAGCATATCCGCATAGTCAGGGTAAGACCAGAATCCAAATGCAAGATGATCAGCACATAACTTTATGCCCAAAAACAAACATTCCATCATTCTGTTGTTAGTATCAACTACGTACAGATTATTATACAAGATTTCCATTGCCCTGAGCATTAGTACAAGAGACGAAAAGGAAACCTATAAACTAAGATTTCCAAAATAATCAGAAGAAGCTGCTACTGTGCATCATATCCCACAACTAATTTATGATGCTAGTGAAGTTGTACAAGAGCCCAAAAGGAAACCTATAGTATTAAGTGCAAACTTCATATGAATAGCCTTGCTTGTTCAGTGTTCCTAGTTATTGTGCAGACTTTAATCCTAGTTTAACCGACCTCATCCGGGTCTCAAATCAAATGTACCACAGCTCAAAGAGCAGCAAATCTAAAGATATACTAAAGAGCCACAACTTTCTTTGCTTCAACCTTCCGCCCTAAAATATCAAGCGCCCATTCAACCGGCAGGTTGAAGTTTCAAGTAATCACAAGGCAAAACAAGCACAAGAAAGTAGCATGAACCCTGCAAGCCAATTGTTTTCCTCACTTCTGAACCCACACTATGTTGGAAAATGTTCCGCATCACGAGTGCAGACGTATCAAATGGACCAGTCCAAATTCTAAGCATCAACAAATTCAGTTTTTCATTGCTCCTCATAGACTATACCGCCTTAATACAGACGGGTTTGCATAAAGTAAGAAACATAGAGACAAGAAAACAATATGTAGTGTCAATAGCTCTTGCCTTTGAGGTTGCCGTCAATGCCTCTGTTATCATGAGATCCTCCTCCGGCGTTCTGCTTGCTTCAAGCTATGAAAACAACACGAACGCCACAACACACAGAGGAAACACAACTTTAAACGGTCTCCATAAATACCATAATCGATCCGACAGCGCAAAAAAGATTCAAAACCCACTCACTGTGTCATGGTCGACCAGGAGTCCAGGAAGGCTTCCTTGAGCTGGCTTTGGCACATGAGCGAATCCTGAACCAGAGAAACACCAGAAGAAACAGATATATCAGAATATAACAAATACACGCGACTTGCGGAATTTGTCAGTTGGAGTGAGAACACAACTTAAAATTGTAGTCCCACTTACATATAATTGAATGGCATGGTCAGAATACAACTAATCATCGTCACACTCTCAGGTGTTGCCTCTTTATGTCTATATCTGTATATATAAATGTGAGCATACATAAACTGATGCACAATAATATCCCTTGACCGGACGCATTGCTACTATCCAAGGGATCATCTTGTGTTGTCTTTGTTTCTAGTCTCGCCACTTTCATTTGTTTATGTGGTGTGGTTGAAGGAAATATGCCCTAGAGGCAATAATAAAGTTGTTATTTTTATTTCCTTATATCATGATAAAGGTTTATTATTCATGCTAGAATTGTATTAACCGGAGACTTAGTACATGTGTGAATACATAGACAAAACATATTGTCCCTAGTATGACTCTACTTGACTAGCTCATTAATCAAAGATGGTTATGTTTTCTAACCATAGACATGTGTTGTCATTTGGTGAATGAGATCACATCATTAGGAGAATGATGTGATGGACATGACCCATCCATTAGTTTAGCATTATGATCGTTACAGTTTCATTGCTATTGCTTTCTTCATGACTTATACATGTTCCTCAGACTATGAGATTATGCAACTCCCGAATACCGGAGGGACACCTTGTGTGCTATCAAACATCACAACGTAAATAAGTGATTATAAAGATGCTCTACAGGTGTCTCCGAAGGTGTTTATTGGGTTGGCATAGATCGAGATTAGGATTTGTGACTTCGTGTTTCGCAGAGGTATCTCTGGGCCCTCTCGGTAATGCTCATCACTATAAGCCTTGCAAGCAATGTGACTAATGAGTTAGTTGCGGGACAAAGCATTACGGAATGAGTAAATAGACTATCCGGTAATGAGATTGAACTAGGTATGATGATACCGACGACCGAATCTCGGGCAAGTAACATACCGATGACAAAGGGAACAATGTATGTTGTTATGCGGTTTGACCGATAAAGATCTTCGTAGAATATATAGGAGCCAATATGAGCATCTAGTTTCTACTATTGGTTATTGACCGAAGACGTGTCTCGGCCATGTCTACATAGTTCTCGAACCCGTAGGGTCCGCACGCTTAACATTCTATGATGATATGTATTATGAGTTATGTGTTTTTGATGACCGAACTTTGTTCGGAGTCCCGGATGAGATCACGGACGTGACGAGGAGTCTCGAAATGATCGAGACATAAATATTGATATATTGGACGACTATATTCGGACAACGGAAGTGTTCCGGAGAGTTTCGGGTAAAGTCGGAGTGCCCGAGGGGTTACCGGAACCCCCGAGGGAATTAATGGGCCACCATGGGCCTTAGTGGAGAGAGAGGAGGGAGGCCAGGGCAGGCCCCGTGCCCCCCCCCTTGGAGTCTGAATAGGACAAGGGAAAGGGGGCGCCCCTAGGGGCCGGTCGGAATGCTACTAGCACTAGGAAGTCCTAGTTGGACTCCTCATCTTGGGGGGCGCCCCTAGGGGCCGGTCGGCCTCCCCTTGCTCCTTTATATACGGGGGCAGGGGCACCCTAGAACACACAAGTTTCTCTCCCAACCATGTGCGGTGCCCCCCTCCACAGTTACACACCTCGATCATACCATCATAGTTGTTAGGCGAAACCCTGTGCTGGTAGCATCATCATCACCGTCGCCACGCCGTCGAGATGATGAACGTCCTCAACTGGACCAAGAGCACGAGGGACGTCATCGAGTTGAACGTGTGCTGAACACGGAGGTGCCGGACGTTCGATACTTGATCGGTTGGATCGCGAAGAAGTTTGACTACATCAACTGCGTTATTGAAACGTGATATATACGTCCATTTTGCATCATGCTTTTATATCGATATTTATTGCATTATGGGATGTTACTACACATTATGTCACAATACTTATGCCTTTTCTCTCTTATTTTACAAGGTTTACATGAAGAGGGAGAATGTCGGCAGCTGGATTCTAGGCTGGAAAAGGAGCAAAATATTAGAGACCTATTCTGCACAACTCCAAAAGTCCTGGAACTCCACGAAAGTCAGTTTTGGAATTTATTAAAAATATTGGGCGAAGAAAGCACCAGAGGGGGCCACCCTCTATCCACGAGGGTGGGTGCGCGCCCTACCCCCTTGGGCGCGCCCCCCTGCCTCGTGGGCCAGCTGGAAGCCCCCCGATGCCCATCTTCTGGTATAAGGTGTCTTTTGCCCTGGAAAAAAAATTATAAATAAGCTTTCAGGACGAAGTGCTACCGTCTCGAGGCGGAACCTTGGTGGAACCAATCTAGGGCTCCGGCGGAGTTGTTTTGCCGGGGAAACATCCCTCCGGGAGGGGGGAATCGTCATCACCATCGATCCTCTCATCGGGAGGGGGGTCAATCTCCATCAACATCTTCACCAGCACCATCTCCTCTCAAACCCTAGTTCATCTCTTGTATCTGATCTTTGTCTCAAAACCTCAGATTGGTACGTGTGGGTTGCTAGCAGTGTTGATTACTCCTTGTAGTTGATGCTAGTTGGTTTATTCGGTGGAAGATCATATGTTCAGATCCTTTATGCATATTAATACCCCTCTGATTATGAACATGTATATGATTTGTGAGTAGTTACGTTTGTTCCTGAGGACATGGGAGAAGTCTTGTCATAAGTAGTCATGTGAATTTGGTATTCGTTTGATATTTTGATGAGATGTATGTTGTCTTTCCTCTAGTGGTGTTATGTGAACATCGACTACATGACACTTCACCATTGTTTGGGCCTAGAGGAAGGCATTGGGAAGTAATAAGTAGATGATGGGTTGCTAGAGTGACAGAAGCTTAAACCCTAGTTTATGCGTTGCTTCGTAAGGGGCTGATTTGGATCCATATATTTCATGCTATGGTTAGGTTTACCTTAATTCTTCTTTCGTAGTTGCGGATGCTTGCGAGAGGGGTTAATCATAAGTGGGATGCTTGCCCAAGGAAGGGCAGTACCCAAGCACCGGTCCACCCACATATCAAATTATCAAAGTACCGAACGTGAATCATATGAGCATGATGAAAACTAGCTTGACGATAATTCCCATGTGTCCTCGGGAGCGTTTTCCTTTGTATAAGAGTTTGTCCAGGCTTGTCCTTTGCTACAAAAAGGATTGGGCCATCTTGCTGCACCTTAGTTACTTTTGTTACTTGTTACCCGTTATGAATTACCTTATCACAAAACTATCTGTTACCGATAATTTCAGTGCTTGCAGAGAATACCTTACTGAAAACCGCTTGTCATTTCTGCTGCTCCTCGTTGGGTTCGACACTCTTACTTATCGAAAGTACTATGATAGATCCCCTATACTTGTGGGTCATCAAGGCTATTTTCTGGCGCCGTTGCTGGGGAGTGAAGCGCCTTTGGTAAGTGGAATTTGGTAAGGAAAAATTTATATAGTGTGCTAAAATTTACTGTCACTTGTTACTATGCAAAATAATCCTTTGAGGGGCTTGCTTGGGGTATCTTCACCCCGACCAGTAGAGCAAAGAGTTGCTCCTCAACCTACTGAACCTACTGAAAATGTTTACTTTGAAATTCCTTCGGATATGATAGAGAAACTGCTAGCTAATCCTTTTATAGGAGATGGAACATTACATCCTGATATGCACCTAATCTATGTGGATGAAGTTTGTGGATTATTTAAGCTTGCAGGTATGCCCGACGATGTTATCAAGAAGAAGGTATTCCCTTTATCTTTGAAGGGAAAGGCATTGACATGGTTTAGGCTATGTGATGATATTGGATCATGGAACTACAACCAATTGAAACTGGAATTTATCAGAAGTTTTATCCTATGCTTCTAGTTCATCGTGATCATAATTATATATATAATTTTTGGCCTCGTGAAGGAGAAAGTATAGCTCAAGCTTGGGGGAGGCTTAAGTAAATGTTATATTCATGCCCCAATCATGAGCTCTCAAGAGAAATTATTATTTAAAATTTTTATGCTCGGCTTTCTCTCAATAATCGCTCCATGCTCGATACTTCTTGTACTGGTTCTTTTATGATGAAGACTATTGAATTCAGATGGGATTTGTTGGAAAGAATTAAACGCAACTCTGAAGATTGGGATCTCGACGAAGGTAAGGAGTCAGGTATAACACCTAAGTTTGATTGTGTTAAATCTTTTATGGATATCAATGTTTTTCGTGAATTTAGCACTAAATATGGACTTGACTATGGGATAGTAACTTATTTCTGTGAATCATTTGCTACTCATGTTGATCTCCCTAAAGAGAAGTGGTTTAAATATCATCCTCCCATTGAAGTAAAAGTAGTAGAACCTATTAAAGTTGAAGAAAAGACTATCACTTATAATGTTGATCCTATTGTTCCTACTGCTTATATTGAGAATCCACCTTTCCCTGTTAGAATAAAGGGTCATGCTAAAGCTTCAACTATGGTTCGTAAGAGTAATGCTAAAACACCTACACCCCCTGAGCAAATTAAAGTTGAACATAGTATTGCTATGGTTAAGGATCTCTTGGTCGATAATATTGATGGGCATGTTATTTACTTCTGTGATGAAGCTGCTAGAATTGCTAGACCCGATACTAAAAATAAACATAGACCTGTTGTTGGCATGCCTGTTGTTTATGTTAGAATAGGAGATCATTGTTATCATGGCTTATGTGATATCGGTGCTAGTGCGAGTGCAATACCTCATTCCTTATACAAAGAAATTGTGCATGATATTGCACCTGCTGAAATAGAAGATATTGATGTTACTATTAAGCTTGCCAATAGAGATACTATTTCACCAATTGGGATTGTTAGAGATGTTGAAGTATTGTGTGGGAAAATTAAATATCCTACTGATTTTCTTGTTCTAGGTTCCCCACAAGATGATTTTTGTCCCATTACATTTTGTAGACCCTTCTTGAATACTGTTAATGCTAAGATAGATTGTGAAAAAGATATTGTTACTGTTGGTTTAGGGGATATGCCTCATGATTTTAATTTTGCTAAATTCCGTAGACAACCTCATGATAAATAATTGCCTAGTAAAGATGAAATCATTGGTCTTGCTTCTATTGCCGTGCCTCCTAATGATCCTTTAGAAAAATATTTGTTAGACCATGAAAATGATATGTTTATGAATGAAAGAAGGGAAATAGATGAAGTATTATTTAAACAGGGACCTATTTTGAAACACAATTTGCCTGTTGAAATCCTAGGGGATCCTCCTCCACCCAAGGGTGATCCCATGTTTGAGCTTAAACCTTTACCTGGTACTCTCAAATATGCTTATCTTGATGAAAAGAAGATATATCCTATTATTATTAGTGCTAACCTTTCAGAGCAGGAAGAAGAGAAATTATTGAAAACTCTGAAGAAGCATTGTGCTGCTATTGGATATACTCTTTATGATCTTAAGGGCGTTAGCCCCACTCTATGCTAGCATAAAATAAAATTTGAGAAAGAAGCTAAACCAGTTGCTGATCACCAACGACGGTTAAATCCTAAGCTAAAGAAGTGGTAAGAAATGAAATACTAAAGCTTCTAGAGGCAGGTATAATTTATCATGTTGCTGATAGTCAGTGGGTAAGTCTCGTCCATTGTGTCCCTGTCGGTGTACTAGAGTAGGGGTACCCTAGTATCCCGAACTTGTGCACGGGCAGTTGCAGCCACCAGCGGCAAGGCTTGCCGGGTGACCGCCAAGGCCCTCAGCGGTTCCAGTGGAGCCAAGGAGACAAGGCCCCAGCAAGAGGAGCTTGCCGGGAAGGCCAACCAAGGCATAAGAGCAAAGTATCTAGGCCAAGGAGACAAGGCCCCGGCAAGAGGAGCTTGCCGGGAAGGCCCACCAGGGCATCTCAAGGAGTTTGCCGCGATGCGCCACGCGTCCCGGCAAGGCCCGGTGAGTGACAAGCTTCCAGACGCGACAAGACCATGACGGCGGCAAGGAACTTGCCGCGGCGCGCTACCACCCTGTACCTACGCTCCAGCGCATCCACCAACGTGTCGCCCTGGGGCCTTTCCAGGCGCGCGTGGCGGGAGGCTGTGCAGCCAGCGGTGCGCGGTGGCAAGCGGCGCTGACAAGATTGCCATCGTGGCGAGCGGTGGCGCCCCTGACGGTCCCTTTCTGCATTGTTTTGGGCGACATAGACGGGCATTTAATGCCTTTGTCCCCTGCTGTCAGGGTTAGGTAGGAAACACTGTACAGGTAGTTGTACCAACCGCAAGTCCTTTTCCATTTTTACCCTCGTCTACGTTGCCACCTGTCGGTGATCCCTTGAGCATATAAAAGGAGGCCCATGCGCAATGTAGAGGGGGGTTCGGGAGGTTCGAAGCCAGAAAACACTCACGCTCGGTCTCGTTAGCAGCTAGAGTGTACTGTAGCACTCAGCGCTCCCGAGCAAGAACTCAATACAATCAGACAAGCAGCAGTAGGAGTATTATCTCTCCGGAGAGCTCCGAAGCTGGGTAAACCGCTCGCGTGCTTCGCCTCGATCTGCTCTTCGTGCGATCTCCGCCCCCCGCCGAACCGAAAGGGGCTCGGTCCGCCGGTCCCATAGGTGTTCGTGGATCAGTTTCCCCGACATCTTTGGCGCGCCAGGTAGGGGGCGTCGAGATTGTATGAACCTGATCCGGTGTTCACGCGAGCCAGATCTTCATCTTCTTCATCGACATGCCACCGAAGAAGAAGGCTTCGAAGGCAGCTGTTCCATCCGCGTCGATCCCACCGCCACCGGAGCAAGCGGGTGGTGGGGTAGACGCCGGCGGAAGAACGGACGCTGACGAGGGAGTGCACGATGATGCCAGGTCCAAGGACAAGGCTGCGCAGACCTCGGCGTCCGTACATGTTCCGCGCCCATCTTAGAAGGCGCAGGACCGACAGCGTCATGGTATTCGCAGTACCATAAGCTTGTTGGACCAAGATCGAGCTGGAGGATCTCGGGGTGCTCAAGATCAGCGTGCACGCCAACATGCTGGCACGAGTGAGGCACGGTCGCCTGGACGGGATACTGCTCCTTCTAACATAGTTAGGAGTCCGAGCACATCCCGCTCCTCGCATCGTTCGCCTCTACCGCCCACCACCCCAGCAGAAGCTTTGGCGCGAGCTCAACTGCTCCTGGATTACCCTCCAACGGCGGACAAGACCGATCAATGGAGGGCCACCATTCAGAGTCTCATCGGCTTCGCCAACGGCGACACTCCGCGATCGCCGAGTACGTCGCTGCCGCAGCAAGACCGCCAGGCGCGAGCCGATGGCGACGGAACCGGTGGGGGTGCAACCACCGTGCACTCTCCACCCCGAAGGCCAAGATCGCCGACTCGCCGGGTCCACCTCTGTAACGCCCCGATACCGATGTGCCAGGTGTCGTTCAGTTATTTGTTGTTGTTGTCTTGTCATTGGCTTGCGTGTTGCATTTCATCATGTCATCATGTGCATTGCATCATCATGTTTTCAAAACTTGCATCCGTCCCGGTCTCCTCGTTCCTTCCGTTGTCCGTTCTGAGCCCAGACACACTTGCACGCGCCCGCGGCATGTCCGAAATAGTATTTTATAAGTGGCCGGAAAATGTTCTTGGAATGGGATGAGGGTTGACGTGCGGTCTTATTATAGTGTAGGTAGACCGCCTGCCAAGTTTCATCGCGTTCGGAGTTCGTTTGATAGCCCAACCGTTAAACTATAGCGGCATTATAGCCGGTATAATGTCGGACGTTTTCGGTCTCCGGAAACAGTCGCCGGGCCTCCCTCTCTTCTCTTCTCTCAGCCCGAATCAAGCGTGCCTTCGCCTTTCCCTCTCGTTCCCTTTTTCTCCTTCTGTAGCTCTCTCTCACGGCATCTCTCCCTCGTGCTCTTCTTGCTGCAGGAGAAGCCGTGGACGCCGTGTCGCAAGCAGCAGCAGCAGTCGAGCGCCTCGTTCCCTCTTCTGCACATGGATCCGCATCACGCCGGCTGCTCCACCTCGGGTCCCCGCCGTCCTGCTTCTTCCCGGCGAGGGCCACACCTCTGCCTCGTTCGGTTCGAGCGAACGAGCAAGCAGGATGCCGTTCCGCCCTCTGCTTCACCCGGCATCGAACGAGGAGACGAGGGCCTCGCCGTACCCGTTGACCGCTCGACCTCCTCTGCTTCGGCATCAATCCAGAGACGAACGTCGACCGCGCCCAGGCCCAGCTGCTTCCCCATCGCGCGAGGCCCAGCGTGCCCGTTCGATCCAGATCCAGCCTCCCCACCACTGCTTTGACTGGGCCTCAGCCCATGGGTGAGATGCCCCAGCGCCTGCTCCTGTTGGCCCGTTTGCACCAGTTTCGGCCCGATGCATGTTTTTTTTTCCTCTGTTGCAATTTTAGCAATTTTCCTGAGACTGCAGTTTTGCAGAATAACCCTCTAGCTTCATGCATTTAATAACTAATCAACCGTGCATCCTTTGTAAAAACTTTGTATATGAAACTTGCTTAAAATTTCATGTAGATTAATAATATCCAACTTTCATCCATGTTTGAAATGTCTAAAATGATGTTTGCATTAATTTGCTCCTATGCCATGTTAAAATGATTTAATTCATAACTAAATAACCGTAGCTCCAATCTAACAAACTTTATATGTAAATGGGGTAGAAAAATGCCTAGTTTAACATGGTGGCTTTACTTTGCATGTTTAAAAACTATAAAATTATGTTTAGGGCAGAACAGTACCAAACCTAATATATGCATATGAGGAGTTTCCGGAATTGTTGTTCGTTGCTTCCGGCCTCATTTAACCTTGACTAGATAGGTAGTTTACATTTGCTTCACCTCTTGCCATGTTAATCAACATTTAATATTGTTGGGTACATAAATGAGATCAAACTAAATAATTGATGTGGTGCTCTGTCAATATGCATCTCGACGCATATTGAGCTCCACTTAATTTGTAGGATTGCTTGTGTATTTTGCCATGCCGTGCCTCATTAAACCGGACATGCATCATACTCGTTTGTGCTTCATGCCATGTTGATGTGTTTGTTGTTTACTATGTTGTTTGCTTCTTTCCGGTGTGCTTCTTCGGGTTGTTTCCGACAACGTCGCGTTTGTGAGGAACCGTTCCTCTACGTCCGTTTGTCTTCTTCATGGACTCGTTCTTCTTCCTTGCGGGATTTAAGGCAAGATGATCATACCCTCGAAATCACTACTATCTTTGCTATGCTAGTTTGCTCGCTCTTGCTATGCCAATGCTTCGATGCCTACCATTTGCTTGTCAGCCTCCCAATTGCCATGTCAAACCTCTAACCCACCATGTCCTAGCAAACCGTTGATTGGCTATGTTACCGCTTGCTCAGCCCCTCTTATAGCGTTGCTAGTTGCAGGTGAAGTTGAAGATTTCTCCATGGTGGACAGGATTTTGGTTGGGATATCACAATATATCTTATATAATTAATGCATCTATATACTTGGTAAAGGGTGGAAGGCTTGGCCTTTTGCCTGGTGTTTTGTTCCACTCTTGCCGGCCTAGTTTCCGTCATACCGGTGTTATGTTCCTGGATTTTGCGTTCCTTACGCGGTCGGGTGATTTATGGGACCCCCTTGACAGTTCGCTTTGAATAAAACTCCTCCAGCAAGGCCCAACATTGACTTTTACCATTTGCCTCACCACCACCTACTTTTCCCTTGGGAGTCGCTCTCTCGAGGGTCATCTTTATTATAGCCCCCCCCCCCCCCCGCGGGCCAGTGCTTGTCTAAGTGTCGGTCCGAACCAGAGCCACTTGTAGCGCCACCTCGGGGAAACTCGAGGTCTGGTTTTAGTTGTATGTAGTGTTCATCCGGTGTTGCCCTGAGAACAAGATATGTGCAGCTCCTATCGGGATTGTCGGCGCATCGGGCGGTCTTGCTGGTCTTGTTTTACCATTGTCGAAATGCCTTGTAAACCGGGATTCCGAGTCTGATCGGGTCTTCCTGGGAGAAGGTCTATTCCTTCGTTGATCGCGAGAGCTTGTCATGGGCTAAGTTGGGACACCCCTGCAGGGTATAATCTTTCGAAAGTCGTGCCTGCGGTTATAGGCAGATGGGAATTTGTTAATGTCCGGTTGTAGATAACTTGACACCAGATCCGAAATAAAATGCATCAACTGCGTGTGTAACCATGATGGTCTCTTTCCGGCGGAGTCCGGGAAGTGAACACGGTTGTTGGAGTTATGCTTGACGTAAGTAGTCCAGGATCACTTCTTGATCATACTTTTATCGACCGTGCTTTGCCTTCTCTTCTCGCTCTCAGTTGCGTATGTTAGCCACCATATATGCTAGTTGCTTGCTGCAGCTCCACCTCATACCTTTACCTTACCCATAAGCTTAAATAGTCTTGATCGCGAGGGTGTGAGATTGCTGAGTCCCTGTGGCTCACAGATACTTCCAAAACCAGCTTGTAGGTGCCGATGAGTCCGTGCAGATGACGCAACCAAGCTCAGGAGGAGCTCGATGACGACCTTGTCCTTTGTGTTGTTTCGTTCTAGTTGATCAGTAGTGGAGCCCAGTTGGGGTCGATCGGGGACCTTTGTCGCATTTGGGGTTCTTCTTTTATTTTGGTTCCGTAGTCGGACCATGAGTGTATTTGATTGATGTAATGTTTATTCATGTAATGGTGTGAAGTGGCGATTGTAAGCCAACTATGTATCTCTTTCCCTTATGTATTACATGGGTTGTGTGACGATTACCTCACTTGTGACATATGCCTTCAATGTGATTATGTCTCTAAGTCGTGCCTCGACACGTGGGAGCTATAGTCGCATCGAGGGTGTTACAAGTTGGTATCAGAGCCTTCTCCGACCTTAGGAGCCCCAATGCTTGATCGTTTTTAGCGGCCGAGTTGTGTCTAGAAAAATGTTTTGAGTCATTTAGGAATTATATATCGTAGAGTTTAGGAATTCTTTTTACTCCTCAGTCCCTTCGTCACTCTTGCGAGGCATCCTGACATAGAGTTTTGACTCTTCTCTTCTCAAATTTCACTAAAAAAAATTAGGATCGCGCGGGTATCTTGGAATCGTTCCGATGGTTTTATGATGAGATCATTGTCTTGGTGCCTCATGTCAGGGGTTTTGTGGAAGTGTCCCGGGGAGTTGAGCTCTGAGGTATTGTCATCATAATTTTATCGTTGCAGTTTTGGAATACCTGAGTTTAGTACGCCAACATCGAAAATCTCTTTTATGCAGTTCATTGGTGAGATAACCTCGACGCCACCCAATACTGGGGCGGGAGTTCGGGAGTATTGCCATAACTTGTATAATGGATGCTTTTCGAAGGTCGAGGTAGATGATTCCGAAGGTTTCTTGGTTATGTGTTGAAGGATGGATACAGCTGGATGTAGGATTTGCTAGTTTGGGTGAGATATTATGCTTCCCCTGTATCCCCAACACCTGATTGCATAACCGGAAAATTTTGGGGGTTTCATAGGTGGGAATTCAAGTAGCTCTTAGGATATCTTTTCGACAGATGTATGATATGAAATTGGGGTTCGACGTCTAGTGGTCCGCCTATTCACTGTCGGTTTTACAGTGGCCTCGTTGTGTCTTAAAGAGTCCTTGGCTATGCCGACTCGGGGACGCTTCGTATGTCATGTGCACTGCCTTGTACATGATGGTGCTGTATGATCGAGCCCGTGTAGGCCCCACCACGAAAACTTCGGACGAAATCTCTATCATATGTTTGTTCCGGCTTATTCTGCAAGCCAATCCTTTGTTTTCGTTTTGAGTTGTGGTATTCGAGTTGCTTCGAAGTCAAATGTTGATTCCATACCTTCCCCAAATGGCGTTCTCATAGTTCTATGTGAATACTAATCCTTCATATTAGTCAAAATTGTCTTGTCAATCCTTTTCAACCGGTGTGCTTCTCTTCAAGTGGATTCGATCATTTCAACTTCCGCAAGATCAATTATCACTTCTTCTCAACGGTGTTTGTTTCATCCATCTCCAAGTTGCCTTTGTTTTTCCCGCCCTCCCACCCTTTTACTTCAAAGATTCAGATTTCTTAATCACCATCCATTTTTATTGATGGAAGTCTCTCCATTCTTTTTCCTTCATGTTTTTACCCGGTGGTTCACATGAAGATTCTCTTTTAGTTCGTCATTCCCCACTCATTTTTCATCTCCGGTGGTTTCAAGTTAAGCTTTTTTTGATCATATCCTCTCCTTGTTTCAATGTTTTCTCATGCCGGTGCAATTCTTAATCTTTCACTTCTCGCTATTCTATTGTCCCGGAGTGCTCAAGATATCTCGAAGATTCGTGCTCCCACTCTGTATTCGTTCAAGCTCTTTCGAGGATGTTATCTCATTCAAGTCTTTTAATCCAACCGGTGCATTCTCTCTTTTAAATCATTTCAACGGTGTTTCTTTTGAGTGGGCCCTAACCCACAGGTCTTTTCCCAGGATCTTACCTGACTCTTCTTATTTTACCGGAGCTATTCTAAAATTTATTTCAAAGTTTGACGTAAGAATGAATTACCATCAGTCAAATGCCTTTCTCCAAGATCTTTCAAATTCTTCCCATAGTTGGCTCAACCTCTTCGCTTTTGATTCTCCTGGAGTGTCTAAATAATTCATGGTGGTGTTTCTCGTCGTCTTTCTTGGATTTTGACGACCGAAGAAGAGTTTTTCCTCCTTATCTTATCCGTTCTCTCAGAGACTCGTGGTTCTAGCTTATTGCCATCCTCTAATAATTATTTTCGATTGTGAGAATTCTTTTCAACTATCCGGAGCAAATTCAAGAGTCTTCTCAATTTCTTATCCGGAATCCATCTTTTCAAATATTATTCATTCTCATCTTTCAGCTCACGTTCTTCAATTTTACCGGTGCTTCGTGCAAGTGATCTTTAATCAGCTTGTGATCTCTTCGTTCTCATGGGTCTAAATTCTCTCAAGCATCTTCATTCATTTGCTAATTCTTTCCGGTGTCTTCCTTATCTTTTCTTTGTTCATTTTTAATTCTTACCGTGGTTCTTTCAAGATCTCTCTTCCTTGTTCATCATATCAATTCATTTGTTGTTCCAATCCTACCAGTGGTTCGTTCAAGATTTTTCTTCTTTCTTATCATATCAATTCATTCGTTGTTTTCCAAATCCCACCGGTGGTTCATGGAAGACCTTTCCAAGTTGACGCTATATCTATCTTAATCCTTTCAACGAGAATATGTAGTGTGTCGAATCCATTGTTTGTCATCAATTTAATTGGTGAAGGATAAACATAATGTAATTCTTATTCTTGTTTCATCGAGTTTATTCAATTCCTGTTTTCCGGAGTGGCTCATCATACTTTTCTTGGTTTCAAATGCTCATCTTTTCTTTCCCGGAGTTCCAAGCTCTAATTATCATTCCAAAGATCTATCTAAATCTTTACAAGGTTTCACCTTGTATTTTCAACTTCTCTTTCTTTTCGTTTGATCATTCTTTTGTTATCGGAGTTTCTTCATGGAGGCTATACATGATGGTTCATCAAGGATTTTATTCCTTCTTGAAGTTTTCATCGAGATTCTTTTTAAGGAGCTAAATCATTCTTCATCTCGCATTCCGAAGTGCATTTCCTTTCTACCGTATCATTGGAGGTGGTATTATGTCATTCTTGATAATTTCCCTTCATGCTTCGTGTTTCACAAGTTATCAAGTATGAGATATTTTAAATCCATCAACCTCTTCGTTGGAGTTATCTCGGGTTATATTTCACCTAAAGCCTTCCCTATGGCTTGTTGCTATCTATGTTGGTTATAAATGACCCAAGTTATTCATCTATCCTCCCGGTGAATTAAGCTTCTCATCTCCTTGTTGTTATCAATCTAATATATTGTTTCCATTAGTGGCAGAATTTCACCTCATAGTTTTGAGATGTTTTCCATAAGCCCACTACAAACTTATTGTTTTCGTTGTTGGTTTTCCAACAACTCCGTTCTAGCTTTTGTTGTAAGCGTGCTCCCTCCAGTTATGTTTCCCTTCGTTCATCCCATTCCATTCTTACTTTTGTTCCGGAGGCATTGTGATGTTGCTCTCTTCGACCCATCGTCTTGTTTTGTCTAGTTCATGTTGAATTCTTTCCATTTACAGTCGGAGTGCTGCCCAAATTACATCATTCTTATTCCTTCCCTATTTTGTTTTAACCGGAGTCTCACCCAAGTGCTTTCATCTTGCCAACTTCATATTCTTACCTTTCATTTCCAACCGGAGTGTTGTCGTAATTGATCCTTATCATTCCTTGTACATCTCGTTTCAACCGGAGTGCTTGCTTATACTTCTTATCCATTGCAATCCCTTTTCTTATGTCTTTCAAACTACAAGGTTCTAGTAATGTTCCTTGTTTCTCTTTTCTAACGGAGTGCTCTCCAATTCGTTCAACTCTGTTGTGTTCTTTCTTTCTTTCAATTTGTTCAACCTCTCAAGGTTCGTGGTTTCACTCGTTTGCCAAAGAAGCAACTTAGTTTTACCTCTTCTCTTTCTTTTCTATTGTCCCTCCGGTGCCATTCTAGATCTCGGGACGAGATCCTCTCGTAGTGGTGGAGTGTTGTAACGCCCCGATACCGATGTGCCAGGTGTCGTTCAGTTATTTGTTGTTGTTGTCTTGTCATTGGCTTGCGTGTTGCATTTCATCATGTCATCATGTGCATTGCATCATCATGTTTTCAAAACTTGCATCCGTCCCGGTCTCCTCGTTCCTTCCGTTGTCCATTCTGAGCCCAGACACACTTGCACGCGCCCGCGGCATGTCCGAAATAGTATTTTATAAGTGGCCGGAAAATGTTCTCGGAATGGGATGAGAGTTGACGTGCGGTCTTATTATAGTGTAGGTAGACTGCCTGCCAAGTTTCATCGCGTTCGGAGTTCGTTTGATAGCCCAACCGTTAAACTATAGCGGCATTATAGCCGGTCTAACGTCGGACGTTTTCGGTCTCCGGAAACAGTCGCCGGGCCTCCCTCTCTTCTCTTCTCTCAGCCCGAGACCGTCTGCACAGCTCACTACCTACCGCCAGGTCCAACCTAACCTCTCTCGTCAGCCCGCCGCCCTCCTCGCGCGCGCATCCGAAAGTTGTCCCGGACCCGACTCGGACAGTCGTTACCGCTGTGTCCGGATCATCTCCAAACGTCTACAAAACGTCACCGTTTTCTTATTTGGGCTCCCTAGATATTTTATTCGCGACCGTCCGATTACGATCGGAGGGACCAAATACCCCTAAACCTAGTCCCCTACTATATAAGCCGACCTAACCCTAAAATCTAGGGACTTTGTCCTGCCGAGCCGCCGCCACCTACCATATTTTCCTCGGGATCCAGATCCAATCCTCTTCCTCCCCGATCCAAAGCCCCTCCTCGCTTTCACCACCACACCAACCAGAGCCCCTGCTCCCTGTCTCCTTCTCCCCGCTCCCGATGGCCAACCAATGCCCGAGCCAACTGCCCATCGCTGCCGCTAGCGACCTCAACCACCACCACCGAATCAGGTCGTGCCCTGCGCCCTTCCTCCCCTGCTCTTTTCCCTTCCTTCTTTCTCTCTCTCTTACGTGCAGCTCTCCCCTTGTTCTCTTCTTCTTCACAGGGAACCGAGCTGCCATGGCCGCCGTTCGTCCTCATCGCCACCCTTCGGATCCGCGCAGGAACAGCCTCCTCTGCGACCCCCTTTCTCGCCGGAGCACCAAATCAGGCGTGCCTTCGCCTTTCCCTCTCGTTCCCTTTTTCTCCTTCTGTAGCTCTCTCTCACGGCATCTCTCCCTCGTGCTCTTCTTGCTGCAGGAGAAGCCGTGGACGCCGTGTCGCAAGCAGCAGCAGCAGTCGAGCGCCTCGTTCCCTCTTCTGCACATGGATCCGCATCACGCCGGCTGCTCCACCTCGGGTCCCCGCCGTCCTGCTTCTTCCCGGCGAGGGCCACACCTCTGCCTCGTTCGGTTCGAGCGAACGAGCAAGCAGGATGCCGTTCCGCCCTCTGCTTCACCCGGCATCGAACGAGGAGACGAGGGCCTCGCCGTACCCGTTGACTGCTCGACCTCCTCTGCTTCGGCATCGATCCAGAGACTAACGCCGACCGCGCCTAGGCCCAGCTGCTTCCCCATCCCGCGAGGCCCAGCGTGCCCGTTCGATCCAGATCCAGCCTCCCCACCACTGCTTTGACTGGGCCTCAGCCCATGGGTGAGATGCCCCATCGCCTGCTCCTGTTGGCCCGTTTGCACCAGTTTCGGCCCGATGCATGTTTTTTTCCTCTGTTGCGATTTTAGCAATTTTCCTGAGACTGTAGTTTTGCAGAATAACCCCTAGCTTCATGCATTTAATAACTAATCAACCGTGCATCCTTTGTAAAAACTTTGTATATGAAACTTGCTTAAAATTTCGTGTAGATTAATAATATCCAACTTTCATCCATGTTTGAAATGTCTAATATGATGTTTGCATTAATTTGCTCCTATGCCATGTTAAAATGATTTAATTAATAACTAAATAACCGTAGCTCCAATCTAACAAACTTTATATGTAAATGGGGTAGAAAATGCCTAGTTTAACATGGTGGCTTTACTTTGCATGTTTAAAAACTATAAAATTATGTTTAGGGCAGAACAGTACCAAACCTAATATATGCATATGAGGAGTTTCCGGAATTGTTGTTCGTTGCTTCCGGCCTCATTTAACCTTGACTAGATAGGTAGTTTACATTTGCTTCACCTCTTGCCATGTTAATCAACATTTAATATTGTTGGGTACATAAACGAGATCAAACTACATAATTGATGTGGTGCTCTGTCAATATGCATCTCGACGCATATTGAGCTCCACTTAATTTGTAGGATTGCTTGTGCATTTTGCCATGCCGTGCCTCATTAAACCGGACATGCATCATACTCGTTTGTGCTTCATGCCATGTTGATGTGTTTGTTGTTTACTATGTTGTTTGCTTCTTTCCGGTGTGCTTCTTCGGGTTGTTTCCGACAACGTCGCGTTTGTGAGGAACCGTTCGTCTACGTCCGTTTGTATTCTTCATGGACTCGTTCTTCTTCCTTGCGGGATTTAAGGCAAGATGATCATACCCTCGAAATCACTACTATCTTTGCTATGCTAGTTTGCTCGCTCTTGCTATGCCAATGCTTCGATGCCTACCATTTGCTTGTCAGCCTCCCAATTGCCATGTCAAACCTCTAACCCACCATGTCCTAGCAAACCGTTGATTGGCTATGTTACCGCTTGCTCAGCCCCTCTTATAGCGTTGCTAGTTGCAGGTGAAGTTGAAGATTTCTCCATGGTGGACAGGATTTTGGTTGGGATATCACAATATATCTTATATAATTAATGCATCTATATACTTGGTAAAGGGTGGAAGGCTTGGCCTTTTGCCTGGTGTTTTGTTCCACTCTTGCCGGCCTAGTTTCCGTCATACCGGTGTTATGTTCCCGGATTTTGCGTTCCTTACGCGGTCGGGTGATTTATGGGACCCCCTTGACAGTTCGCTTTGAATAAAACTCCTCCAGCAAGGCCCAACATTGACTTTTACCATTTGCCTCACCACCACCTACTTTTCCCTTGGGAGTCGCTCTCTCGAGGGTCATCTTTATTATAGCCCCCCCCCCGGGCCAGTGCTTGTCTAAGTGTTGGTCCGAACCAGAGCCACTTGCAGCGCCACCTCGGGAAAACTCGAGGTCTGGTTTTAGTTGTACGTAGTGTTCATCTGGTGTTGCCCTGAGAACGAGATATGTGCATCTCCTATCGGGATTGTCGGCGCATCGGGCGGTCTTGCTGGTCTTGTTTTACCATTGTCGAAATGTCTTGTAAACCTGGATTCCGAGTCCGATCGGGTCTTCCTGGGAGAAGGTCTATTCCTTCGTTGATCGCGAGAGCTTGTCATGGGCTAAGTTGGGACACCCCTGCAGGGTATAATCTTTCGAAAGCCATGCCTGCGGTTATAGGCAGATGGGAATTTGTTAATGTCTGGTTGTAGATAACTTGACACCAGATCCGAAATAAAACGCATCAACTGCGTGTGTAACCATGATGGTCTCTTTCCGGCGGAGTCCGGGAAGTGAACACGGTTGTTGGAGTTATGCTTGACGTAAGTAGTCCAGGATCACTTCTTGATCATACTTTTATCGACCGTGCTTTGCCTTCTCTTCTCGCTCTCAGTTGCGTATGTTAGCCACCATATATGCTAGTTGCTTGCTGCAGCTCCACCTCATACCTTTACCTTACCCATAAGCTTAAATAGTCTTGATCGCGAGGGTGTGAGATTGTTGAGTCCCTGTGGCTCACAGATACTTCCAAAACCAGCTTGTAGGTGCCGATGAGTCCGTGCAGATGACGCAACCAAGCTCAAGAGGAGCTCAATGACGACCTTGTCCTTTGTGTTGTTTCGTTCTAGTTGATCAGTAGTGGAGCCCAGTTGGGGTCGATCGGGGACCTTTGTCGCATTTGGGGATCTTCTTTTATTTTGGTTCCGTAGTCGGACCATGAGTGTATTTGATTGATGTAATGTTCATTCATGTAATGGTGTGAAGTGGCGATTGTAAGCCAACTATGTATCTCTTTCCCTTATGTATTACATGGGTTGTGTGACGATTACCTCACTTGCGACATATGCCTTCAATGCGATTATGTCTCTAAGTCGTGCCTCGACACGTGGGAGCTATAGTCGCATCGAGGGTGTTACAACCTCGACAGCGACTCCACCGCGTCATCGGATCCACGAGCTCGTCGCGATCAACGCCAAGTTCTTCATGAACGACAGCAAGAAGACGCTCGTACTCGCATCGAGCGCCGAAGAGAAGCGCGGCGTCAATCTGACCAGCGCGCTGGGCCCTCTGTCGACATGCATGCGCCAGGGGAACCAGGCGACTTGCCGTACGCGGTAGGTTGTCCTGCGTTCACTCGTGAGCTGCGGCAAGTCCAGTGGCCCAACAAGAAGAATTTCAAGCCAGACGTACCAGAGAAGTATGACGGCAAGACGCATCCGTCGGAGTTCCTCAGCATCTACACCTTTGTGGTGCAAGCTGCCGGGGGACGGGACGACAAGATCCTTGCCAACTACTTCCCACTAGTGCTCAAGCCCAACGTCAGATCCTGGCTCATGCACTTGCCGGACAACTCCATATCCTCTTGGGCCGATCTATGCCATCAGTTTGTCGGCGCCTTTACAGGCGGCCACAAGCCTCCTGGCCAAGAAAGCGACCTTCATCTGCTCGCCCAGAAGGAAGGAGAGCCCCTGCGCAAGTACATTCAAAGATTCAGCCGCGTATAGCACAACATCCCAAATGTCCACCCTGCCGCGGTAATCAGCGCGTTTCATCAGAACGTGCGGAACCGCAGGATGCGAGAGGAGATGGCGATGTGCAAGATCAGAGATGTCAGTGAGCTATATGCCCTGGCCGACAAGTGTGCGCGTGCTGAGGAGGGGAGGAAACTCCCCGGAGAGAATACAGAAGCAGCAGGATCCGATAGTGAGGAGACCGCCCCGGCAAAGAAAAACCGGCGGCGGAACAACAGGAAGAAGAAAGGCAAAGATGAACTAGTCATTGAGCAGTCCGGCAACGGAGATGGCGCCAAGAAAGCCAAAGCTGGTAGCTCCGGCGGTAACAACTGCCAGGCTGTGGCGGTCGCCGACAAGCAGGACGGCACCAACAAGCAGTACTGCAAGATCCACTGCACCAAGGGCAATGACCTCCAGAGCTGCAAGAAGGTCGAGCAGCTTGTGGAACAGCAGAAGGCTGAATACGAGCGGCGCGACAAGGAGAAAGCCCAGGAAGGTGCTGGAGGAGCCAGCAAGAAGCGTCCCGGTCGAGGGGGACGCCGCGGCAAGGCCAAGCAGCAGCAAGGAGACAGACCTCCCCGTGGCCGCGACAAGGATGAAGATGACGACGAGGATGAAGATATGGATGATGACGAGACCGATGAGCAGGAGTTCCAGAAAGCCACAGAGGTCATGTGCGTTGACGGCGGTGCTTCTCTGCATACTTCACACCGCCAGCTCAAGCAGTGGGTGCGGGAAGTCAATGCAGCGGAACCACCCGTCGAGTCACGCAAGCCTCTGAAATGGTCCAGCACGCCTATCATCTTTGATATTGAGGACCACCCTGATCGCATAACTACGGTCGGGTGCTTGCCGATGTTGGTTTCACCAACTATCCGCAACCTCAAGGTCACTAAGATGCTAGTTGACGGCGGGGCCGGCTTGAACTTGATCTCCTCCGCGGTACTCCAGAAACTCCAGATCCCTGATAGCAAGCTCGAAGAAACCGGCATGTTCCAAGGAATCAATCCGGGAAGGAGCAAGCCGAAGGGGAAGATCATGCTGCCAGTGACATTTGGCAGCAAGTTGAATTTCAGAACTGAGAGGGTCACTTTTGATGTCGCTGACTTTCCATTACCTTACAATGGGATACTCGGCCGTCCAGCACTCGCCAAGTTCATAGCAGCCTCTCACTATGCATACAACGTGCTGAAGATGCCAGGCCCGATAAGTGTCATCTCTGTCCCTGGCGACAAGAAGGATGCCCTTATCTGCGCCGACAAGATCTACCGGGAAGCGGCAGCCGCAACAGATCGCAAGTCACTTGCCGCTGAAGCTCCTGGGGCAAAGAAGACCAAGTCCGGCAAGAGTTCTGATGCCCACTCCGGCAAGTGCACCTCTTCGGAGTGCTGCGCTACCGTCGAGGACGCGCCATCGAGCTCCACCGGCAAGTGTAAGAAGGCAATGGCAGCTCCACCGGAGACCAAGAAGGTGTCCGCCAAGGAGGACGGCACTGGTGGTACCTTCACCATCAGTGCCACTCTCGACCCAAAATAGGAAAGCGCGCTCGTTGCTTTCCTGCGGGCGAACGTCGACGTGTTTGCATGGCAACCGTCTGACATCCCCGGTGTTCCCAGGAAAGTAATCGAGCACCACCTAGCCGTCTATCCTCATGCGCGGCCCGTCAAGCAGAAAGTCAGGAAACAGGCAGTGGAGCGCCAAAAATTCATCGCAGAAGAAATCAAGAAGTTGGAAGTAGCAGGCCTTGTCAGAGGAGTGCTCCATCCTGCGTGGTTGGCCAATCCTGTTGTCGTGCGCAAAGCCAACGGGAAATGGAGGCTTTGTATCGACTTTACCGATATCAATAAAGCTTGTCCCAAAGACCCATTTCCCTTGCCGCGCATCGACCAGATTGTTGACTCCACGGCCGGATGTGACTTGCTTTCATTTCTTGATGCATACTCAGGATACCATCAGATCTTCATGGCAGAAGAGGATGAGGAAAAAACCGCATTCATCACTCCATGTGGCACATACTGTTTTGTATGGATGCCTTTCGGTTTGAAGAATGCTGGTTCAACATTTGCAAGAGTAGTCCACCACGCTTTTGAGCCGCAAATGCATAGAAATGTGGAAGCCTACATGGATGACATAGTGGTCAAGAGCAAGGACAAAGCGACTCTGATTCAAGATTTAGATGAAACCTTTGCGAATCTGCGCAAGATCAACCTCAAGCTTAACCCCGAGAAGTGTGTGTTTGGAGTCCCCTCCGGCAAGCTTCTCGGGTTCTTCGTGTCTCAGCGGGGAATTGAAGCCAATCCCGACAAGATCAAGGCCATCGAGCAGATTGAAGCACCAAAGCGCGTCAAGGATGTACGAAGACTTGTCAGCTGCATAGCTGCTCTCAGCAGGTTTATCTCTAGGTCTGCTGAGCGCGCCCTGCCATTTTTCAAAATATTGAAAAAGGCAGGTCCAATGAAATGGACTCCAGAAGCGGAGGCTGCGCTGCAGGACTTGAAGAGATACATGTCCTCCACTCCAACACTTGTCGCACCTAAACCACAAGAGAAGTTGCTGCTATATATAGCGGCAACCAATCAAGTGGTTAGTGCTGCGTTAGTAGCGGAGAGGGAGGCTGATGATGAGCCAGCAACCACGGCAGATGCATCCAGCGACAAGCAGGGAGCTTCACCGGCAAGCTCTGGTCCCAACAAAGATGGATCTGCGCAGGTGCATGGAAAGATGCAGAAAAGGATGGTGCAGCGCCCAATTTACTTTGTCAGTTCCCTTTTGTAGGGGGCTAGGTCAAGGTACTCTGGTGTGCAGAAATTGCTTTCCGGCCTTCTCATGGCCTCGAGAAAGCTGCGCCATTACTTCCAAGCACATGAGATCACAGTTGTCACTCGTTTTCCGCTGAAGAGGATACTGCAAAATCCAGAAGCAACAGGCAGAATTGTCAAGTGGGCACTGGAACTGTCAAGCTTTGGCCTCAAGTTTGAGAGTACTTCAACTATCCAAAGCAGGGCATTGGCGGAGTTCATAGCAGAATGGACGCCAACACAAGATGAAGAGATTCCGGAGACAAGAATCCCCGTCAAGGAAGCAAGCAAAGAGTGGCTGATGTATTTTGATGGTGCCTTCTCGCTGCAAGGCGCCGGTGCGGGTGTGCTACTTGTGGCACCCACCGGAGAGCACCTCAAGTACGTAGTCCAGATGCACTTTCCCAAGGAGCAAGCAACGAACAATACCGCAAAGTATGAAGGCTTGCTTGCCGGTCTCAGGATCGCGGCAGACCTTGGGATTAAGAAGCTCATTGTCAGGGGTGACCCACAGCTTGTCATCCTCCAAGTGAACAAGAGTTATCAGAGTCCGTTGATGGAAGCTTATGTTGATGAAGTGAGAAAGGTAGAAGAGCACTTTGACGGCCTACAGATGGAACATGTTCCAAGAGCTCAGAACGACATTGCTGATGGCCTGTCGAAGTGCGCCGCACTTAAGTTACCTGTGGAACCAGGGATCTTTGTGCTCAAGCTGACTCAACCGTCTGTAGCACCATCAACTAGACAGAGCAAGAAGAGGAAGTTGATTTTTGGCGACTATTTTCCGGCAGAGCTCCCTGAAGCCGCCGCCAAGAAGGTCCCCAAGATCGACGCCAAGGGTGCTGAGGAGCAGTCTGCTCCGACAAACCTTAGGGTTTGTTCCGTTGAAGCAGACGCTCCCGACAAGTTTTGCTCCGGCAAGCTTGCCGGGGAACGTCAAGCTCCGGCTGAGCCACAGGTTCTCGCCGTAGAAGCGGATGTTCCCGCAGCAGCAGATGTGCCTTTAGTCCTTGTTGTCGAGCCGCAAGCTCCGACATGGGCATAGCAGATTGTCCGTTTCCTTCAGACAGGAGAACTTCCCGAAGAGCAAGAAGAAGCAGAAACAGTAGCCCGGCAGTCAAGTATGTACCAGTTTGTCGACAGCACACTGTACAGAAGAAGACTCAATGGTGTGAAATTGAAGTGTATTCACCGGGAAGATGGACAAAAGCTATTGGCAGAGATACATGGAGGCATATGTGGTCACCATATTGGCGCGAGAGCACTTGCCGGCAAAGCGTTCCGGCAAGGTTTCTTTTGGCCGATAGCCCTCCAGGATGCAACTGCACAAGTAACCAAGTGTGAAGCGTGCCAGTTCCATTCCAAGCAGATACATCAGCCAGCTCAAGCTCTCCAGACGATCCCTTTATCCTGGCCATTTTCGGTCTGGGGGCTCGATATACTCGGCCCCTTTCCCCGAGCTGTCGGGGGCTTTGAGTACTTGTATGTTGCAATCACAAGTTCACAAAGTGGCCGGAAGTGGAACCAGTGAGAAAGGTGACAGCACAGTCAGCAGTCAAGTTCTTCAGGTCGATTGTTTGCCGTTTCGGGATCCCTAACAGGATCATTACCGACAACGGCACACAATTCACGAGTCGCACCTTCATGCAGTACGTCCAGGATCTTGGCGCTAAGATCTGCTTCGCTTCTGTTGCTCATCCGAGAAGCAACGGTCAAGCGGAGAGGGCAAATGCTGAAGTGCTGTGCGGGCTCAAGACCAGGACTTTCGACAGGCTGCGCAAGTGCGGAAAAAACTGGATTGAGGAGCTGCCGGTGGTTCTTTGGTCGGTCAGAACGACGCCAAATCGAGCCACTGGCCAGACACCTTTCGCTCTAGTCTATGGAGCAGAGGCAGTTCTCCCCACGGAACTCGTATACGGGTCACCTCGAGTGCTCGCTTATGATGAGCTTGAGCAAGAGCAGCTGCGACAAGACGACGCGCTGCTCCTTGAGGAGGACCGTCTTCTGGCTGCTGTACGAGCAAGCTTTGCACCGCTACCATAGCTGCAAAGTTAATGCCAGAAGTCTCGAGGAAGGCAACCTTGTTCTTCGGCGCATTCAGTCCGCCAAGAATTCCAACAAGTTGACGCCAAAGTGGGAAGGCCCTTACCGGGTGAAACGAGTCACTAGGCCTGGTGCTGTCCGCCTTGAGACCGAAGATGGCATTCCGGTGAGCAACTCCTGGAACATTGAGCATCTTCGTAAGTTTTACCCGTAAGGCGCGGTTGCCAGAACCTGTTCCGGCAACCACCTTTTGTACAAGTCTTGCCGATGTTGCATGTAATCCTTTGTACAAAGCCGGGCGCAGATCCCGTGCATAAGTAAAGCACATGTGCCTCGCACATCTTGTCAATTTCATGCTTTCTATAATTCTTTGCATGCATGTATCTGACACTTTGTGCAGCACACACACCCGGTAAGCAATAACGAGCCGTAAGGCTTCATATCATTATTTTCTCTTCTTTCTTTTTTCTCAAAAAGGAAAGGAAGTTCCCTCGCGCACAAGTTTGCCAGGGGGGAAGGAGATAATGGTGTGGACCAGGCGTCGTTCAAGGAAGTGTTCGCCTTACCGGAAAGCAAACGACAGAAAAGCTAAGTTGCCAAAGTTTGAGCAATCAATTTTAAACTTTTAAGTTATCTTCCTCGAACGACCTTGCTTTGTATGGAAAACCAGTGCGCGGAGGAACCAACTCGTAGCTAGTTGCGCCCTTACTTTGTTTCGAGTCCGCTCAACAACTTAAGTGAGCTGCGACAAGTTGCGACAAGGTTTCTTGTCGGTAGCGGCACTGCCAGCAGGCTGCTGACGTTCCGCACTCAGCGCTCGCGGCAAGGGTGCCTGCGCCGACAAGTTCCCTAAAAGCGTAGGGCAAAAACATACAAAGGAAGGAATCAAGTAAAGGAGATAACATAGCAATTGATATTCAAAATAGAGTTATATTACAAGATAACTTGTCGCGGCTCTAATAAATTGTTTTCACGACATGATTAGCAGCGACAAGGAAAAGAGAAAACGGGCGGCCTAATCTACGCGATCGCCCTCAACCCTCTTGATCCCGCTCACCTTGTCCACAATGGGTGTGACAAGGGCCTTGAGCGCTTCCAGATCGGCATCCGGCGGCAAGGACCTGAGGACGTTGGTGAGGTTGAGGCCTGGATTGCGAAAGGCCACCTTCACCAGCACCTTCTGGAGAGCCCCCGCGCAGATCTTGCGCGACTCGTCGGCCAGCTGCTTTGGGATCTTCTCCCGGAGTCGCTGGAGGGCCGTCGCCACGCCTTCGAAGAACAAGCTGAGCTTGGCGCTGGGTTGGAGGTGCTCATCGGAGGAGTACCCGAAATCCTCCATTCCTAGCAGCGCCAGCTCCTTGTCGATGGCCGCGGCAGCATCCACAAGACCCTCGGTCCAATGCTCCACGGTCTCCCTGAGAGTATCCTGGGCGGCAGCAGCATTTGCCAGCAGCGCCTCGTCGGCCTTGATCTTCTCCGACAAGGCCGCTTCTCGCTCCCTGGTGCCGTCCAGCGTCTGAGTCAACGTGGCCAGCTTCAGCTCGAGATCGGCATTGGAATCCTTGGCGGCGCTGAGCTCCTTGCTCCTCTCAGCGAGAAGACCCTGCAGCTCACCATGAGCAGCAGCATCCTTCTCGCGCTCATGCTTGAGCGCGGCAAGCTCCTCGCCGCTCGCCTGGAGATCGGCTTCTAGCTGCGCCACCTTTGTCTCCAGCTCCTTCTTGGCAGCCTCGGCCGCTGCGGCGGCATCCTTTGCCTCCTTGAGAGCCCCGCCAATTGCTTGCTCGCGCGCGGCAAGCTCCTCCTCGTGGCTGTCAAGATGGACCTTGCGCTGCGCCAACTCTCCTTCCTGAGCAACTAAGCTTTCGGCGACGAGCCGTTGCTTCTCTTCAGCTTCAGCCTTCTCGAGGAGGAAAGCTTTCCGCTCCTCGAGAAGTTGCTCCAACTCCTCCGCCAAGGACCAGAGAGTTTCCTGCCTGAGGCCCCGGAGCTCCTCTGCGCGCTTCTCAATATCAACTCCCGCCTTCGCGACAAGTGCCTCGCGGGACACCAGCTTGGCTTGTCGGGCGCGGTAGAGTGACAACAGCTTCCGCAGCAGCCGTTCCTCTTCAGGCTCGTCGCTACTGCTTGGCGCGTCAACCAACTTCAGCCCAGCGGAGGCAAGTACCTCTCCGTCCAGCATCTCTCCTTCGACCGGCGCCCTGGAGCTTGAAGCCCAGGGGAGCTTGATGAAGATGCCGTCGCCGGCCTTCAGATAGGTGCTGGACTGGGGCTCTTCGGAGCCTGGCGTTGCAGCAGCGGCGGAGGGATCGGCGGTCGGCGTAGCACCTGGCGCTCCTGCGGCCTCAGGGCCGTCAGTGCGATCGCCGGATCCCTCGCCGGCTTCTGCGGCGGCAGCCTTGGCGGCCTCTTCGCCGGCAGGATCATCAGCACCGGCCTCTCCTTCAGTGGTGCTGGCGTCGTCAGCGCCGCTGCGCGCGTTCTCCTCGCCGGCGACCTCGGTTTCCATTGGCTCTGTGGCAGATGGATCTGGCGAACGGGGAAAGGGAGAGAAATCAAGCGAACGTTCAAAAAGAAAATCAGAAGAAGAAGAACCCAAGGGAAGTTCTCAGGCAAAAGGATTACCTGTGATAGGATCTGCGGTCGTGGTCTCAATCACCGGAGGATCGCTGGTGTCGTCCCTTGCCGGAGAGCTGCCCCTTGCCGGAGAATTTTCCCTTGCCGGAGAACGCTCCCTTGCCGGGGAATCCTCCCTTGGCGGTGTAGTGGAAGCAGATGGCATTTCGGGAGCGGCCTCCGGGCCCTCCTGGTGAGGCTGCTCTGCTCCTGCACAAATCAGCAATCAGATATCAGCAAAGAAGGAGCACCCATGCGCACCTGAAAGCAGGAAATAAACAATACACTTACGCTGGGGGCTGCGCTGGGGGCTGCTTGGAGGAAGGGTTGCCGGGTCCGGCAAGGTGGTCTCGGACATGTCCCCTGCCGTCACAGCGGGATCATCCTCGATGACAATCACCGAGGCCTTGGCTCTCTTCGCCGCTCTCTGGCCCAGCGTCCTGAAAAGGAATAGGTTCAGAGTAAAAGCAAGTCAGATACAAGACAAAGCAACAAAATTGAAGAGTTGCAAGAACAGCAAAGAATCTTACTCTTCTTCTTCCTCGTCGGAGCTGAGCGCGGAGAGATCGAAGTCTGGCTCGCCTCCGGTGCGACGAGGCGGAGGAGTAGGTTCCCTTGCCCGCTTGGCAGGGGCAGTAGCGGTGGACCGGGAAGACCCCGCCTCAGTTGCCGCAGCGGCGTGAGGCGCTCCCGCGGCAACACTGCTTGCCGTGGTAGAGCGTGTCACACGGCTCGGCGGCTGTTGGCTCGTCTGCCGCTCCGCTACGTCCCGGGCCTTGCGGAGACGCCTTCTTGGTGGAGCTGGGGGCTCTACTTGCGACGAGCTGCCTGAAGGCTCGAGCCCGACAAGCTCTCCCTCGCCGGGCTCGATCGGCTCCTCCTCTTCGGGCCCGACAAGCTCTTCCTCGCCGACAAACTCCTCGCGCTCGGCAAGACTTGCCGCCTCTGCTGCCTCTGCCTCCTCCATGATGAATCCGAACTCACCCGCGGCAACAGCTGCTGCCACCTCTTCCAGCCTGGTAGCGATGCGCTGCATCTCATTATCGGTGGTGTCGCGGGTGAGGCTCTTCTGTTCATCGGGGCGGATCGGCACTTCTTCCAGGCCGTCAAAGAAATCCCGCACGACGTCGTCGGCAGGCTCTTGCCAAGTCGGGATGATTCCGTGCGAGTCGCACAGAGGCATCATTGCGCGGATGCGGTCGAGCGAAGAGTTGTTGCACAGTGGAACCACACCCCTCGGCAACACGAATGGATGTTGAGGATCGCGCTTGAACAGCTCCAGGAGCATTGCATCCAGCTCAAGGACGGTGAAGTTGAAGTTGAGGCCCGGGCGCAGCCTCATGATGTCCGCCGAGTTCTGGAACTCCCAGGCGGGTCTCCCCCTCTCCTGCAAGGGGGCGATGCGGCGGCGCAGAAAGTCTGCGCCAACGGCGCCTACAGTGAGCCCGGCAAGTCTAAGACGAAGGATCCGGGTGATAGCAATACTCAGCCTGTCGTCTTCCGGGGCCACGTTGCTCCAATCATTGCTGCGCACTATTGGGGCTTGGCGCAGGGCAGTAAACGGCTGCGGGTTCTCCTCGACGATCCAGCACCACTCTGCTCTCCACTCCTCCCACTTGCTCTGGAGCTCTCCCTCCAGATAAGCTTCATTCTTGCCGACTCTGGAGATCCAAGCAATCCCGCCGGCAAGGGGCTCTCCTCTCTCAACCCGGGGCATAAAGAAGTGGCGGAAAAGGGCTACATTTGGGTGGACTCCGACGAAGTTTTTGCAAAGGTGTGCGAAAACTGCCATGGTCAGAACGGCGTTGGGGGTGAAATCAAGGAGGCGAAGCCCGTAGGTGTTCATGATGTCACAAAAGAATTCAGAGAAGGGCGGGCAGAGCCCGCAGTAGAAGAACAGTGTGAAAAAGGGGTACCCGTTTGGAGCCAGTTCCGATGCGGCAGCCGGGAGTACCCTCGTGCGCAGATGTGCTCGCGTCTCCGTCGCCCAGAAGAGGTAGTAGTACTCCCTCAGCTCCTTCACGGCAAGCTGAGGGGGGAAGAGGGCCCGCTCCTTTCGCAACGCCACGAGCCGCTGCGCCTCGACCGACTTCACGCCCTTCCCCTTGTCGGCTTTCGGAGCCATGGTGGAGGTGGTGGGGGAGATTGACGACGTTGGTGGTGCTGGTGGAAATGGGGAGCGGAGCGCTGCTCTTGAGAAGAAGAAGGGAGCGGCGGAGATTTGGGAAATGGAGTAACGACCGGCAGGATGGGCGAACTGTCCCTGTTTCCCCTGTTTATAAAGAGGGAGGGGGCGGACGTTTCGCCCTTCCGAGTAAAGAAACCACCCACGATCTCTCCCACGATGCCGCATTCGACGCGTGTCGTTGGGGAGGGCGTGGTGGATACGGAGAAAGATACGGCGTAACCCAGGCTGCACGTGCCCGTGCCCTGTTTTGGGCCTGGCCCAACAGCGCTCGGCACCGTGTATGGCCCAGGCCCGGGGGCTCCTGTCGGTGTACTAGAGTAGGGGTACCCTAGTATCCCGAACTTGTGCATGGGCAGTTGCAGCCACCAGCAGCAAGGCTTGCCGGGTGACCGTCAAGGCCCTCCGCGGTTCCAGTGGAGCCAAGGAGACAAGGCCCCGGCAAGAGGAGCTTGCCGGGAAGGCCAACCAAGGCATAAGAGCAAAGTATCTAGGCCAAGGAGACAAGGCCCCGGCAAGAGGAGCTTGCCGGGAAGGCCCACCAAGTCATCTCAAGGAGTTTGCCGCGACGCGCCACGTGTCCCGGCAAGGCCCAGTGAGCGACAAGCTTCCAGACGCGACAAGACCACGACCGCGGCAAGGCACTTGCCGCGGCGCGCTACCACCCTGTACCTACGCTCCAGCGCATCCACCAACGTGTCGCCCTGGGGCCTTTCCAGGCGCGCGTGGCGGGAGGCTGTGCAGCCAGCGGTGCGCGATGGCAAGCGGCGCTGACAAGATTGCCATCGTGGCGAGCAGTGGCGCCCCTGATGGTCCCTTTCTGCACTGTTTTGGGCGACATAGACGGGCATTTAATGCCTTTGTCCCCTGCCGTCAGGGTTAGGTAGGAAACACTGTGCAGGTAGTTGTACCAACCGCAAGTCCTTTTCCATTTTTACCCTCGTCTACGTTGCCACCTGTCGGTGATCCCTTGAGCATATAAAAGGAGGCCCATGCGCAACGTAGAGGGGGGTTCAGGAGGTTCGAAGCCAGAAAACACTCACGCTCGGTCTCGTTAGCAGCTAGAGTGTACTGTAGCACTCAGCGCTCCCGAGCAAGAACTCAATACAATCAGACAAGCAGCAATAGGAGTATTATCTCTCCGGAGAGCTCCGAAGCTGGGTAAACCGCTCGCGTGCTTCGCCTCGATCTGCTCTTCGTGCGATCTCCGCCCCTCGCCGAACCGAAAGGGGCTCGGTCCGCCGGTCCCATAGGTGTTCGTGGATCAGTTTCCCCGACATCTTTGGCGCGCCAGGTAGGGGGCGTCGAGATTGTGTGAACCTGATCCAGCATTCACGCGAGCCAGATCTTCATCTTCTTCATCGACATGCCACCGAAGAAGAAGGCTTCGGAGGCAGCTATTCCATCCGCGTCGATCCCACCGCCACTAGAGCAAGCGGATGGTGGGGTAGACGCCGGCGGAAGAACGGACGCTGACGAGGGAGCGCACGGTGATGCCAGGTCCAAGGACAAGGCTGCGCAGACCTCGGCGTCCATACATGTCCCGCGCCCATCTCAGAAGGCGCAGGACCGACAGCATCATGGTATTCGCAGTACCATACGCTTGTTGGACCAAGATCGAGCTGGAGGATCTCGGGGTGCTCAAGATCAGCGTGCACGCCAACATGCTGGCACGAGTGAGGCACGGTCGCCTGGACGGGATACTGCTCCTTCTAACATAGTTAGGAGTCCGAGCACATCCCGCTCCTCGCACCGTTCGCCTCTACCGCCCACCACCCCAGCAGAAGCTTTGGCGCGAGCTCAACTGCTCCTGGATTACCCTCCAACGGCGGACAAGACCGATCAATGGAGGGCCACCATTCAGAGTCTCATTGGCTTCGCCAACGGCGACACTCCGCGACCGCCGAGTACGTCGCTGCCGCGGCAAGACCGCCAGGCGCGAGCCGATGGCGACGGAACCGGTGGGGGTGCAACCACCATGCACTCTCCACCCCGAAGGCCAAGATCGCCGACTCGCCGGGTCCACCTCGACAGCGACTCCACCGCGTCATCGGATCCACGAGCTCGTCGCGATCAACGCCAAGTTCTTCACGAACGATAGCAAGAAGACGCTCGTACTCGCATCGAGCGCCATAGAGAAGCGCGGTGTCAATCTGACCAGCGCGCTGGGCCCTCTGTCGACATGCATGCACCAGGGGAACCAGGCGACTTGCCGTACGCGGTAGGTTGTCCTGCGTTCACTCGTGAGCTGCGGCAAGTCCAGTGGCCCAGCAAGAAAAATTTCAAGCCAGACATACCAGAGAAGTATGACGGCAAGACGCATCCGTCGGAGTTCCTCAACATCTACACCATTGCGGTGCAAGCTGCCGGGGGACGAGACAACAAGATCCTTGCCAACTACTTCCCACTGGTGCTCAAGCCCAACGTCAGATCCTGGCTCATGCACTTGCCGGACAACTCCATATCCTCTTGGGCCGATCTATGCCATCAGTTTGTCGGCGCCTTTACAGGCGGCCACAAGCCTCCTGGCCAAGAAAGCGACCTTCATCTGCTCGCCCAGAAGGAAGGAGAGCCCCTGCGCAAGTACATTCAAAGATTCAGCCGCGTACAGCACAACATCCCAGATGTCCACCCTGCCGCGGTAATCAGCGCGTTTCATCAGAACGTGCCGAACCGCAGGATGCAAGAGGAGATGGCGATATGCAAGATCAGAGATGTCAGTGAGCTATATGCCCTGGCCGACAAGTGTGCGTGTGCTGAGGAGGGGAGGAACTCCCCGGAGAGAATACAGAAGCAGCAGGATCAGATAGTGAGGGGATCGCCCCGGCAAAGAAAAACCGGCGGCGGAACAACAGGAAGAAGAAAGGCAAAGATGTGCTAGTCATTGAGCAGTCCGGCAACGGAGGTGGCGCCAAGAAAGCCAAAGCTGGTAGCTCCGGTGGTAACAACTGCCAGGCTGTGGCGGTCGCCGACAAGCAGGACGGCACCAACAAGCAGTATTGCAAGATCCACCGCACTAAGGGCCATGACCTCCAGAGCTGCAAGAAGGTCGAGCAGCTTGTGGAACAGCAGAAGGCTGAATACGAGCGGCGCGACAAGGAGAAAGCCCAGGAAGGTGCTGCAGGAGCCAGCAAGAAGCGTCCTGGCCGAGGGGGATGCCGCGGCAAGGCCAAGCAGCGGCAAGGAGACAGACCTCCCCGCGGCCGCGACAAGGATGAAGATGACGACGAGGATGAAGATATGGATGATGACGAGACCGATGAGCAAGAGTTCCAGAAAGCCACAGAGGTCCTGTGCGTTGACGGCGGTGCTTCTCTGCATACTTCACACCGCCAGCTCAAGCAGTGGGTGCGGGAAGTCAATGCAGCGGAACCACCCGTCGAGTCACGCAAGCCTCTGAAATGGTCCAGCACGCCTATCATCTTTGATATTGAGGACCACCCTGATCGCATAACTGCGGTTGGGTGCTTGCCGATGTTGGTTTCACCAACTATTCGCAACCTCAAGGTCACTAAGATGCTAGTTGATGGCGGGGCCGGCTTGAACTTGATCTCCTCCGCGATACTCCAGAAACTCCAGATCCCTGATAGCGAGCTCGAAGAAACCGGCACGTTCCAAGGAATCAATCTGGGAAGGAGCAAGCCGAAGGGGAAGATCACGCTGCAGGTGACATTTGGCAGCGAGTTGAATTTCAGAACTGAGAGGGTCACTTTTGACGTCGCTGACTTTCCATTACCTTACAATGGGATACTCGGCATAAAATTAGTCTTGTCTTGGGGCATAAAATTTCTGAAAGAGGTATTGAAGTTGACAAAGCTAAAGTCGATGCTATTGAAAAGATGCCATGTCCCAAGGACATCAAAGGTATAAGAAGTTTCCTTGGTCATGCCGGTTTTTATAGGAGGTTCATTAAAGACTTCTCAAAAATTTCTAGGCCTCTGACTAATCTATTACAAAAAGATGTTCATTTTGTCTTTGATGATGATTGTGTAGAAGCATTTGAAATACTTAAGGAGGCCTTGATTTCTGCACCTATTGTTTAGCCACCTGATTGGAATTTACCCTTTGAAATCATGTGTGACGCTAGTGATTATGATGTAGGTGTTGTTCTAGGACAAAGAGTTGATAAGAAATTAAATGTTATCCAATATGCTAGTAAAACTCTAGACAGTGCCGAGAGAAATTATGCTACTACTGAAAAAGAATTTTTAGCAGTTGTGTTTGCTTGTGATAAGTTCGGACCTTATATTGTTGATTCCAAAGTAACTGTTCACACTGATCATGCTGCTATTAAATACCTTATGGAAAAGAAAGATGCTAAACCTAGACTTGTTAGTTGGGTTCTCTTGTTACAAGAATTTGATTTTCATATTATTGATAGAAAGGGAGCTGAGAACCCCATTGCAAACAACTTGTCTAGGTTAGAGAATGTTCTTGATGACCCACTACCTATTGATGATAGCTTTCCTCATGAACAATTAGATGTCATAAATGCTTCTCGTACTGCTCCATGGTATGCTGATTATGCTAATTACATTGTTGCTAAATTTATACCACCTAGTTTCACATACAAGTAAAAGAAAAGGTTTTTCTATGATTTAAGACATTACTTCTGGGATGACCCACACCTTTATAAAGAAGGACTAGATGGTGTTATTAGACGTTGTGTACCTGAGCATGAACAGGAACAGATCCTATGCAAGTGTCACTCCGAGGCATATGGAGGACATCACGCGGGAGATAGAACTGCACATAAGGTATTGCAATTCGGTTTTTATTGGCCCACTCTCTTCAAAGATACCCGTAAGTTTGTCTTGTATTTTGATGAATGTCAAAGAATTGGTAATATTATTAGACGTCGAGAAATGCCTATGAACTATTCACTTGTTATTGAACCATTTGATGTTTGGGGCTTTGATTATATGGGACCGTTTCCTTCCTCTAATGGGTATACACATATTTTAGTTGCTGTTGATTACATTACTAAGTGGATAGAAGCTATTCCAACTAGTAGTGCTGATCATAACACTTCTATTAAGATGCTTAAAGAAGATATTTTTCTGAGGTGTGGAGCCCCTAGATACTTAATGACTGATGGTGGTTCACATTTTATTCATGGTGCTTTTCGTAAAATGCTTGCTAAGTATGATGTTAACCATAGAATTGCATCTCCATACCATCCACAGTCTAGCGGTCAAGTAGAATTGAGTAATAGAGAGCTTAAATTAATTTTTCAAAAGACTATTAATAGATCTAGAAAGAATTGGTCCAAGAAACTGGATGATGCATTCTGGGCCTATAGAACTGCATATAAAAATCCTATGGGCATGTCTCCGTATAAAATGGTTTATGGAAAAGCATGTCACTTACCTCTCGAACTAGAACATAAAGCATATTGGTCCATTAAAGATCTCAATTATGATCTCAAACTTGTCGGTGAGAAGAGGCTATTTGACATTAGCTCACCTGATGATGGAGAACTCAGGCCTATGAGAATGCCAAACTGTTTAAAGAAAAAGTTAAAAGATGTATGACAAAAAGATACAAAAGCGTGAGTTTAATGTAGGTGATTATGTTTTGCTATACAACTCTCGTTTAAGATTTTTTTTCAGGAAAACTTCTTTCTAAATGGGAAGGTCCTTACATTATCGAGGAGGTCTATCGTTCCGGTGCCATAAAATCAACAACTTCGAAGGCACAAATCCGAAGGTGGTGAACGGTCAAAGAATCAAACATTATATCTTAGGTAATCCCATAAATGTTCAAACCAATGTTATTGACACCATAACCCCGGAGGAGTACATAAGGGACACTTTCCAAAATGTTTTAGACTCTGAAAAGGAATATGTATGTGGTACGGTAAGTAAACCGACTCCAAAACAATTCTAATAGCAAATTTTCTCTGTTTTGGAATATTTAAGAAAATAGGAAAATAAGTAGTCCGGAAAGGACACGAGGCATCCACGAGGGTGGAGGGCGTGCCCTACCCCCTGGGCGTGCCCCCTGTCTCGTGTGCACCTCGTGTGCCATCTGGACTCTGTTTTCTTGCACGATACTTCTTTTGGTTGGTAAAAATTTATTATATAATCTCCCGAAGGTTTTGACCACCATACCACGATGTAATCCTCTGTTTTAGTTTTCGAGCTGTTTTTGCCGCAGAGTAGAGCAATATGTCGTCCCAGGATTCGAAGGGAGAAAGCTACATGGCTGATTACCTTGTAGACCCCAAGGTCTACAGGGACTTGGAGCATTGTGGTTGGACCACGGAGGAAGAAGAAGACTATGATCCTAAGGGAAAGGAGGAGACGAGCTCATAAGAGGATGAAGTCCCACTACCTCAACCTGGGGACATGCACGTGGAGTTTAAAAAGTCAAGCCTCCCTAATAGAGCAAAGAAACCTAAGATCGAGTTTATCCCTTTTCGTCTCTTGCAGGAGAACAAACAGGAACTATGCAAAAAAGATATTAAGCCTTGAGCAGGAGATCGATGACCTAAGGGAGCAAAATTCTATCCTCAAGCGCAAATTAAGGAAGAAGCCTACATCATCAACAACTCCATCATCACCACCCCCAAAGAAAGAGGCATAAAACACATTGGTATGGGCACTCCCCTTGGAAACTGCCAAGCTTGGGGGAGGTGCCACGGTATTGTATCACCATCACACTTCTATCTTTACCGTTTTTCTTAGTTCGATCCTTTTGGTTATATCTTGATCTAGTAGAATAAAGTTTAGTATGATCTAGTTTTGAGTTTTGTGTCGATCCCTATCTATGTAATCGAGTCCGTGAGCTATATATAATAAAGATTAGTTTTGAGTCGAGGGCTTTGCTATCTTGAGGGAATAAAAGAAAAAGAAAGAATAAAAATAAAAAGATCATATTGACCTTATGGAAGGTAACGACTTCACATATAAAGAGTATGATGAATAAAAGTTGTTGAGAGTTGGCAAACATAGTTTTGGTCATCGTTGCAATTAATAGGAAGTAATAAAGAAAGAGAGGTTTTCACATATAAATATACTATCTTGGACATCTTTTATGATTGTGAGCACTCATTAAAATATGACATGCTAAAAAGTTGAGGTTGGACAAGGAAGACAACGTAATGGGTTATGTTTTCTTATATCTGAAATAAAATATATTTCATAGATCATCCAACATGTTGAGCTTGCCTTTCTCCCTTATGCTAGCCAAACTCTTTGCACAAAGTAGAGATACTACTTGTGCTTCCAAACATCCTTAAACCCAGTTTTGCCATGAGAATCCACCATACCTACCTATGGATTGAGTAAGATCCTTCAAGTAAGTTGTCATTGTTTCAAGCAATAAAAATTTCTCTCTAAATATGTATGATCTATTAGTGTGGAGAAAATAAGCTTTATACGAGCTTGTGATATGGAAGAAATAAAAGCGACAGACATCATAATAAAGGTCCCTATCACAAGTGGCAATATAAAGTGACATTCTTTTGCATTAAGATTTTGTGCATCCAACCCTAAAAGCATATGACAACCTCTGCTTCCCTCTGCGAAGGGCCTATCTTTTATTTTTGTCTTCTACCTTATACAAGAGTCATGGTGATCTTCACCTTTACTTTTTACACTTTATCCTTTGGCAAGCACTATGTGTTGGAAAGATCCTGATATATATACCCAATTGGATGTGGATTTTCATAAAGCATTATTATTGACATTACCCTTGAGGTAAAAGGTTGGGAGGCAAAACTATAAGCCCCTATATTTCTCTGTGTCTGATTAAAACTTCATACGCACAAGTATTTCGTGAGTGTTAGCAATTGTGAAAGACTAAATGATAGTTGAGTATGTGGACTTGCTGAAAAGCTCTTATATTTGACTCTTTCCGATGTTATGATAAATTGCAGTTGCTTCAATGACTGAGATTATAGTTTGCTAGTTTTCAATGAAGTTTCTGATTCATACTTGATATTGTGAATAGATTGTTACTTTAGCATAAGAAATCATATGACAATATATATGTTGTTATTCTATAATGATCATGATGCCCTCATGTCCGTATTTTCTTTTATCGACACCTCTATCTCTAAACATGTGGAAATATTTTTTTATATCGGCTTCTGCTTGAGGAAAAGCGAGGTCTAAGCTTGGGGGAGTTGATACGTCCATTTTGCAACATGATTTTATATCAATATTTATTGCATTATGGGTCGTTACTACACATTATGTCACAATACTTATGCCTTTTCTCTCTTATTTTACAAGGTTTACATGAAGAGGGAGAATGTCGGCAGCTGGATTCTAGGCTGGAAAAGGAGCAAAATATTAGTGACCTATTCTGCACAACTCCAAAAGTCCTGAAACTCCAGAAAGTCAGTTTTGGAATTTATTAAAAATATTGGGTGAAGAAAGCACTAGAGGGGGGCCACCCTCTGTCCACGAGGGTGGGGGCGCGCCCTACCCCCCTGGGCGCGCCCCCTGCCTCGTGGGCCACCTGGAAGCCCCTCGATGCCCATCTTCAGGTATAAGGTGTCTTTTGCACTGGAAAAAATCATAAGGAAGCTTTCTGGACGAAGCACCGCCGTCTCGAGGCGGAACCTTGGCGGAACCAATCTAGGGCTCCGACAGAGTTGTTCTACCGGGGAAACATCCCTCCGGGATGGGGAAATCGTCACCATCATCATCACCATAGATCCTCTAATTGGGAGGGGGTCAATATCCATCAACATCTTCACTAGCACCATCTCCTCTCAAACCCTAGTTCATCTCTTGTATCTGATCTTTGTCTCAAAACCTCAGATTGGTACATGTGGGTTGCTAGTAGTGTTGATTACTCCTTGTAGTTGATGCTAGTTGGTTTATTCGGTGGAAGATCATATGTTCATATCCTTTATGCATATTAATACCCCTCTGATTATGAACATGAATATGATTTGTGAGTAGTTACGTTTGTTCCAAAGGACATGGGAGAAGTCTTGTTATAAGTAGTCATGTGAATTTGGTATTCGTTTGATATTTTGATGAGATGTATGTTGTCTTTCCTCTAGTGGTGTTATGTGAACATCGACTACATGACACTTCACCATTTTTGGGCCTAGAGGAAGGCATTGGGATGTAATAAGTAGATGTTGGGTTGCTAGAGTGACAGAAGCTTAAACCCTAGTTTATGTGTTGCTTCGTAAGGGGCTGATTTGGATCCATATGTTTCATGATATGGTTAGGTTTACCTTAATTCTTCTTTCGTAGTTGTGGATGCTTGCGAGAGGGGTTAATCATAAGTGGGATGCTTGTCCAAGGAAGGGCAGTACCCAAGCATCGGTCCACCCACATATCAAATTATCAAAGTACCGAATGTGAATCATATGAGCATGATGAAAACTAGTTTGACAATAATTCCCATGTGTCCTCAGGAGCGTTTTCCTTTATATAAGAGTTTGTCCAGGCTTGTCCTTTGCTACAAAAAGGATTGGTCCATCTTGCTGCACCTTAGTTACTTTTGTTACTTGTTACCCGTTACGAATTACCTTATCACAAACTATCTGTTACCGATAATTTCAGTGCTTGCAGAGAATACCTTACTGAAAACCGCTTGTCATTTCCTTTTGCTCCTCGTTGGGTTCGACACTCTTACTTATCGAAAGGACTATGATAGATCCCTATACTTGTGGGTCATCAAAACGCTTCCGCTTTCGGTCTATGAGGGTACGTGGACACACTCTCCCCTCTCGTTGCTATGCATCACCTAGATAGATCTTGCGTGATCGTAGGAAGTTTTTTGAAATTACTGCGTTCCCCAATAGTGGTATCAAAGCCAGGTCTATGCGTAGATGTTATATGCACGAGTAGAACACAAAGAGTTGTGGGCGATAATAGTCATACTTCTTACCACCAACCTCTTACTTTGATTCAGCAGTATTGTTGGATGAAGCGGCCCGGACCGACATTACATGACCACGTTCATGTGACTGGTTCTACCGACGTGCTTTTGCACATAGGTGGCTGGCAGGTGTCTGTTTCTCCAACTTTAGTTGAATCAAGTTTGACTACGGCCGGTCCTTGTTGAAGGTTAAAACAACACAGTTGACAAAAAATCATTGTGGTTTTGATGCATAGGTAAGAACGGTTCTTGCTAGAAGCCCGTAGCAGCCACGTAAAACTCGCTACAACAAAGTAGAGGACGTCTAACCTGTTTTTGTAGGGCTTGTTGTGATGTGATATGGTCAAGACATGATGTGATATAATTTGTTGTATGAGATGACCATGTTTTGTAACAAAGTTATCGGCAACTGGCAGGAGCCATATGGTTGTCGCTTTAATGTATGCAATGCAATCGCCATGTAATTGTTTTACTTTATCAATAAGCGGTAGCGATAGTCGTAGTAACAGTAGTTGGCGAGATGACAACGATGCTACGATGGAGATCAAGGTGTCGCGCCAGTGACAATGGATATCATGACGATGCTTCGGTGATGGAGATCATGAGCACAAGATGATGATGGCCATATCATGTCACATATTCTGATTGCATGTGATGTTTATCTTTTATGCATCTTATTTTGCTTAGTACGGCGATAGCATTATAAGATGATCCCTTACTAAATTTCAAAGTATAAGTGTTCTCCCTGAGTATGCACCGTTGCGATAGTTTGTCGTGCCGAGACACCACATGATGATCGGGTGTGATAAGATCTACATTCACATACAACGAGTGCAAGCCAATTTTGCACATGCAGAATACTCGGTTTAAACTTGACGAGCCTAGCATATGCAGATATGGCCTCGGAACACAGGAGACCGAGAGGTCGAGCATGAATCATATAGTAGATATGATCAACATAGTGATGTTCACCATTGAAAACTACTCCATCTCACGTGATGATCGGACATGGTTTAGTTGATTTGGATCGCGTGATCATCTAGATGACTAGAGGGATGTCTATCTAAGTGGGACTTCTTAAGTAATATGATTAATTGAACTTTAATTTATCATGAACTTAGTCCTGATAGTATTCTGCAAATTATGTTGTAGATCGATAGTTCCCGTTATAGCTTCCCTATGTTTTTATATGTTCCTAGAGAAAACTAAGTTGAAAGATGATAGTAGCAATGATGCGGACTGGGTCCATGATCTGAGGTGTATCCTCATTACTGCACAGAAGAATTATGTCCTTGATGCACCGCTAGGTGACAGACCTATTGCAGGAGCAGATGCAGAGGTTATGAACGTTTGGCTAGCTCAATATGATGACTACTTGATAGTTTAGTGCACCATGCTTTACGGCTTAGAACCAGGACTTCAAAAACATTTTTGAAATGTCACGGATCATATGAGATGTTCTAAGAGCTGAAATTGGTATTTCAGACTCATGCCCGTGTCAAGAGGTATGAGACCTCTCACAAGTACTTTGCCTAAAAGATGGAGGAGAATTTCTCAACTAGTGAGCATGTGCTCAGAATGTCTGGGTACGACAATCACTTGAATCAAGTGGGAGTTAATCTTCCAGATAAGATAGTGATTGACAGAGTTCTGTAGTCACCATCACCGAGTTATTGGAACTTCGTGATGAACTATAGTATGCAATGGATGACGAAAACGATTCCCGAGCTCTTCGTGATGCTGAAATCGACGAAGGTAGAAAACAAGAAAAAGCGTCAAGTGTTGATGATTGACAACACCACTAGTTTCAAGAAAAGGGTAAAGGGAAAGAAAGGGAACTTCAAAAAGAATGGCAAGCAAGTTGTCACTCCCGTGAAGAAGCCCAAAGCTAGACCTAAGCCTGAAACTGAGTGCTTCTACTGCAAAGGAAATGGTCGCTAGAAGCGAAACTACCCCAAATATTTGGTGAAAAAAAGGGATGGCAAAGTGAACAGAGGTATATTTGATATATAGGTTACTGATGTGTACCTTGCTAGTGTTTATAGTAGCCCCTGGGTATTCGATACTTGTTCGGTTGCAAAGATTAGTAACTCGAAACAGGAGTTACAGAATTAGATACTAGTTGAGGGTGAAGTGATGATGTATGTTGGAAGTGATTGCAAGTTTGATATGATCATCATTGCACACTCCTTATACTTTCGGGATTAGTGTTGAACCTAAATAAATGTTATTTGGTGTTTGCGTCGAGCATGAATATGATTAGGTCATGTTTATTGCAATACAGTTATTCATTTAAGACTGAGAATAATTGTTATTTTGTTTACATGAATAAAACCTTCTATGGTCATACACCCAATGTTGATGGTTTATTGAATCTTGAGCATAGTGATACACATTAATATTGATGCCAAAAGATGCAAAGTTGATAATGATAGTGCAACATATTTGTGGCACTACCGTTTAGGTCATATTGGTGTAAAGCGCATGAAGAAACTCCATGTTGATGGGCTTTTGGAATCACTTGATTATGAATCATTTGATACATGCGAACCGTACCTTATGGGCAAGATGACTAAAACTCCGTTCTCCGGAACTATGGAACAAGCTAATGACTTACTGGAAATAATACATATCGATGTATGCGATCTGATGAGTATTGAGGCTTGTGGCAGATAGCGTTATTTTCTGACCTTTACAGATGATTTGACCAGATATGGGTATATCTACTTAATGAAACACAAGTCTGAAACATTTGAAAAGTTCAAAGAATTTCAGAGTGAAGTAGAGAATCATTGTAACAAGAAAATAAAGATTCTACGATCTGATCATGGAGGTGAATATTTGAGTGATGAGTTTGTCCTTCATTTAAAACAATGTGGAATAGTTTCACATCTCACGCCACCTGGAACACCACAGCATAATGGTGTGTCGAGCATCCTAATCGCACTTTATTGGATATATGGTGTGATATATGATGTCTCTTACTGATTTACCACTATCGTTTTGGGGTTATGCATTAGAGACAGCTGCATTCACATTAAACAAGGCACCATCGAAATCCGTTGAGACGACGCCTTATGAATTATGGTTTGGCAAGAAACCAAAGTTGTCGTTTCTTAAAGTTTGGGGCTGCGATGCTTATGTGAAAAAGCTTCAACCTGATAAAGTCGAATCCAAATCGGAGAAGTGCGTCTTCATAGGATACCCAAATGAAACTGTTGGGTACACCTTGTATCACATATCCGAAGGCAAGATATTCGTTGCTAAGAATGGATCCTTTCTAGAGAAGGAATTTCTCTCGAAAGAAGTGAGTGGGAGGAAAGTAGAACTTGATGAGGTAATTGTACCTTCTCCCGAATTGGAAAGTAATTCTTCACAGAAATCAGTTCCAATGATTCCTACACCAATTTGTGAGAAAGCTAATGATGATGATCATGAAACTTCAGATCAAGTTACTACCGAACCTAGTAGATCAACCAGAGTATGATCCGCACTAGAATGGTACGATAATCCTATTCTGAAAGTCATGTTACTAGACCATGATGATACTATGAACTATGAGGAAGCGATGATGAGCCCAGATTTTGCGAAAAGGCTTGAGGCCATGAAATTTGAGATGGGATCCATGTATGAGGACACAGTGTGGACTTTGGTGGACTTGCCTGATGATCAGCAAGCCATTAAGAATAAATGGATCTTCAAGAGGAAGACAGACGCCGATAGTAGTGTTACTACCTACAAAGCTCGACTTGTCTAAAAAGGTTTTCAACAAGTTCAAGGAGTTGACTACGATGAGACTTTCTCACCCATAGCGATGTTTAAGTCTGTCCAAATCATGTTAGCAACTGCTACATTTTATGATTATGAAATTTGGCAGACGGATGTCAAAACTGCATTCTTGAATGGATTTTTGGAAGAAGAGTTCTATATGATGCAACCAAAAGGTTTTGTTGATCCAAAGTGTGCTAACAAAGTGTGCAAGCTCTGGCGATCCATTTATTTACTGGTGCAAGCCTCTCGGAGTTGGAATAAATGCTTTGATAGTGTGATCAAAGTATATGGTTTTATACAGACTTTTGGAGAAGCCTGTATTTACAAGAAAGTGAGTGGGAGCTCTATAAAATTTCTAATATTATATGTGGATGCCATATTGTTGATTGGAAATGATATAGAATTTCTGGATACCATAAAGGGATACTTGAAAAAGAGTTTTTCAATGAAAGAACTCGGTGAAGCTGCTTACATATTGGGCATCAAGATCTATAGAGATAGATCAAGATGCTTGATAAGATTTTTTCAATGAGTAAATACCTTGACAAGTTTTTGAAAGAGTTCAAAATGGATCAGTCAAAGGAGTTCTTGTCTATATTACAAGGTGTAAAGTTGAGTAAGACTCAAAGCACGACCACAACAGAAGATAGAAAGAGAATGTAAGACATTCCCTATGCTACAGTCATAGGTTCTATAAAGTATGTTGTGTTGTGTACCAGACCTATTGTGTACCTTGCCATGAGTTTGGCAAGGGGGTACAATAGTGATCTAAGAGTAGATCACTAGACAGCGGTGAAAATTATCCTTAGTAAGGACTAAGGAAATGTTTCTCGGTGATGGTGGTGATAAAGAGTTCGTCGTAAAGAGTTCGTTGATGCAAGCTTTTACACCGATCCAGATGACTCTAAGTCTCAATCTGGATACATATTGAAAGTGGGAGCAATTAGCTAGAGTAGCTCTATGCAGAGCATGGTAGACATAGAATATTTGCAAAATACATACGGCTTTGAATGTGACAGACCCCGTTGACTAAACTTCTCTCATAAGCAAAACATGATAACACCTTAGTACTCTTTGGGTGTTAATCACATAGCAATGTGAACTAGATTATTGACTCTAGTAAACCCTTTGGTTTTTGGTCACATGGCGATGTGAACTATGGGTGTTAATCACATACAGATGTGAACTATTGATGTTAAATCACATGGCGATGTGAACCAGATTATTGACTCTAGTGCTAGTGGGAGACTGAAGGAAATATGCCCTAGAGGCAATAATAAAGTTGTTATTTATATTTCCTTACATCATGATAAATGTTTATTATTCATGCTAGAATTGTATTAACCGGAAACTTAGTACATGTGTGAATACATAGACAAAACATATTGTCCCTAGTATGCCTCTACTTGACTAGCTCGTTAATCAAAGATGGTTATCTTTCCTAACATAGACATGTGTTATCATTTGATGAACGGGATCACATCATTAGGAGAATGATGTGATGGACATGACCCATCCATTAGCTTAGCATTATGATCGTTACCATATCATTGCTATTGCTTTCTTCATGACTTATGCATGTTCCTTAGACTATGAGATTATGCAACTCCCGAATACCGGAGGAACACCTTGTGTGCTATCAAACGTCACTACGTAAATGGGTCATTATAAAGATGCTCTACATGTTTCTCTGAAGGTGTTTGTTGGGTTCGCATAGATGGAGATTAGGATTTGTCACTCCGTGTTTCGGAGAGGTATCTCTGGGCCCTCTGGGTAATGCTCATCACTATAAGCCTTGCAAGAAATGTGACTAATGAGTTAGTTGCGGGATGAAGCATTATAGAATGAGTAAAGAGACTTGCCGGTAACGAGATTGAACTAGGTATGATGATATCGACGATCGAATCTTGGGCAAGTAACATACCGATGACAAAGGGAACAATGTATGCTGTTATGCGGTTTGACCAATAAAGATCTTCGTAGAATATGTAGGAGACAATATGAGCATCCAGGTTCCGCCATTGGTTATTGATCAGAGATGTGTCTCGGTCATGTCTACATAGTTCTCGAACCCGTAGGGTCCGCACGCTTAACCTTCGATGATGATATGTATGAGTTATGTGTTTTTGATGACCGAACTTTGTTCGGAGTCCCAGATGAGATCGCAGACATGACGAGGAGTCTCAAAATGGTTGAGACATAAAGATTGATATATTGGACGGCTATATTCGGACACCGGAAGTGTTCCGGAGAGTTTCGGGTAAAACCGGAGTGCCGGAGGGGTTACCGGAACCCCCCGGGCGAATTAATGGGCCACCATGGGCCTTAGTGGAGAGAGAGGAGGGAGGCCAGGGCAGGTCGCGCCACCCCTTGGAGTCCGAATAGGATAAGGGAAAGGGGGCGGCGCCCCCCCCCCCTTTCCTACTCCCTCTCCCTCTCCTTTCCTTCCCTTCTCCCTTGTGATGGAATCCTACTAGGACTAGGAAATCCTAGTAGGACTCCTCATCTTGGGGCATGCCCCTAGGGGTCGGCCGGCCGGCCTCCCCTTGCTCCTTTATATACGGGGGCAGGGGGCACCCTAGAACACACAAGTTTCTCTCCCAACCGTGTGTGGTGCCCCCCTCCACAGTTACACACCTCGATCATACCATCGTAGTGCTTAGGCGAAGCCCTGCGTCGGTAGCATCATCATCACTGTCACCACACCGTCATGCTGATGGAACTCACCCTCAACCTCAACTGGATCAAGAGCACGAGGGACGTCATCGAGCTGAACGTGTACTGAACGCAGAGGTGTCGTACGTTCGGTACTTGATCGGTTGGATTGCGGAGAAGTTCGACTACATCAACCACGTTATTGAAAATGCTTCCGCTTTCGGTCTACGAGGGTACGTGGATACACTCTCCCCTCTTGTTTCTATGCATCACCTAGATAGATCTTGCGTGATCGTAGGAATTTTTTTGAAATTACCGCGTTCCCTAACAGTGGTTACCCTCACAATCACACATCCATAACTTTTCGAAAAGATCAGAATGGGAATACCATTGCCAAGAGAAAATAGATCAGACGACATAATCTTGGACTACCACAATTCATTTTGGGATACCACAATCATACATACATGCAGATGGCAAAGTTGGAAATATCAATCTAATCAAGTTTCAAGTGGCAAGATTGATTTTGATTTTCTGAAAGAACTTGAGATGACTTCTCGGAACTCTACTTGATCATCTACATCCATATATCAGGGACTCTAACAAAGCACATACGCAAAAGAGAAATGGGAGCGAGGCAGTATATGCTTGCTGACATTGATGCAGACACATAACCTAGAGAGGATGCGGCGGACGGTAGTACCTGGACGTGGGAATCATAGTCGAGAGGCTGCGCCAAGATGGCACGCTCCAGGGCCGGGATATGGAGCTTGTAGCCGGTGTCCCCTTCCTCTTCCTCTTCGTCTTCCTCTTCTGAGGATTCGGAGCGCTTCTTCCATGCCTCCTCCAGCGACGTCCACGGGCGGCGCCACGATCACCTTCAACACGTCTGATTCCATCGGATGCGGGCAAGCACTATTATTTGGGGGACCGACTCCTCCTCCCTCGACTTATTCACATTGAGAACTTCACCACGGTCACCTGCTAGGTTAGGGGCGCGGCAGAGGAGTGGAAAAGGAGGGAGGCGCGGCAGCTGAGGAGGACGTGCAGCAGCGGAGCAGCAGGGAAGGGGCGGGTTGGAGGAGAGATACATAGAGATGGGGAGGGTCGCGTGTGTGAATTTTCTCTCCATTGCTAGCACTGTTCATCTCATTACTGCTGCCATGGATCTGGAGCTCCAGGGAGAGGAGCACCACTGCTTCCCATTTGTCCTCTCCATCAAGTGGCCATCCTCTCCCACCACATCTATCTCCCCAAGCTCATTTGTACACTACATGCCCATGATCTCTCAGTCCTCTCTAATCTATCACGCATCAACCACAACACGGAGCCTCTCTAATCCAAACAAATAGCAGCAGCAGACAAACAAACAGCAGCGGCATCTCCAGCTAAATCAAAGGAGAAATCTCTACTACCTGGTGGCTGGTGCTTGATGGATGCAAAACTGGGTGGATGGATCTTGCATCTGGCGGTCGGCCATCCTTCAACCCGGCTCGGCTTGTGAGGATGACGGCAATGGTTATCAGCCCGTGTGGCCTAGGCTATGGGGTGGAAACAGTGTTGTGACGTGCAAGGACAGTGAGGCACGGGTGCTCCGGTTGGGGCTCGACAGTGTTGAGCAACCTGGATCTGAGAGAGATGGTGTGACACAGAGGAGATGAGTGATCACGGCACCCAACCATGGCCTGGGGCAAGGCCTTGACCGGCGTGCGTGGGCTGGCGGCGGCGCATGGAGAGCAGGCGGCGTGCCTGGGCTAGCGGCACCTGGAGGGATGGTGCCGTCGCGGAGGAGCGGCTGTAGGCAAGGACCAGAGGAGGTGAGGAATAGGGTGTGGAGTGCGAAGAGGCTGGCGGCAGACACATCTCGGCGCAGCGTGCATCCTACGGTCCCTCGTCTCTTCCCTTGTGCGGCGGCTAGGGTTTGCGGAGGGAGAGCAGCCTCGTTTGTCCAATTTTTGTTTGTGCGTGGGGGCTTCGCTCCCTGGTTCGTGCGATGGGTTGTCGCTCGATTTTTTTTCTAAGGTGCGAGGGGATCGTGGAAGGTGGGAGGAGAACGAAAAAACGATGAAAAAAAGGTTGAAAGTGGTGGGACGAAAATAAACCATGGATACTATTCAACCAACTCAGATATTGGGAGTAGAGATTAGCCACATTTGCGACATCACATTGCCCAACTGCTATGGGGGTGGGCTTAGAGCGTGCCAAGTGGTCCGCTCTCATCCGCCTTCACGTGTCACGCTTTGGGCGCTTTCTGCGGATTTATTTTTTTTGCACGTGTTTTCACCTTTTTACGGTTTTTCCCGGGGTTTTCTCGACCTTTTGGTTTTCCAGCGGTATTCCTTAGCTTTTGGAACTTTTTTTTTTATGAAAAACAACATTTGCGCAAAAAAACATTTTTCTTTGCTTTGAAAGGCACAGTTTTGCTTTTGCGAGAGGCACAGTCATGTCTCTCTGAAACAGAAAAAAACGTGTTTTCTGTTTTTCTTCTTCCGCAAGAGGCACGGTTTTGCTTCCGCGAGCGGCACAGCCGTACCTGTCGGAGATGAAACAAAAATCACGTTTTTTTGTTTTTTACTTCCGGGAGAGGCACAATTTTCTTTCCGCGAGAGGCACCGTTTTGCTTTCGCGAAAGGCTCGGAAACGGGGAAACACATTTTCTGTTTATTTTTCTTCCGTGAGAGGCACAGTCGTGCTTATCAGAAACAAAAAAACACATGTTTTTTTTCTACGAGAGGCACAGTTTTGCTTCTGCGACAGACACGTTGTGCTTTCGCGAAAGGCAGGGCTGTGCCTCTTTCGGAAAGGAAAAAAAGTGCTCCCGGTTTGGTTTTTTCGTCCTGTTTTTTGTGAAAAAATCTTCCAAACCTATCAACATGGGATCTAGTTTTAAAAATCTCGACACGAGGAATCAAATGGTGAAAATGTTCGAGATTTGGACGTACGGTCTAAGAGATAAAACGTTTTGAGTAAACGGATGTACGAAAAAAGGACAAACTCCCCGGTTGCCACAAGTGTGTACATGCAGTGCGCCACTTGTCACAATCTAAGAAAGTTGGAGTTATCTTTGGAAGTAGTACTTTTTAATTAGTGATTTCGTATTTTTCCTACAAACGGCCATGGGCTCCCTTCTTGTCCGAGTTCCAATTCACCTTTCTCGGTTTTTACACTTTTACTTTTGCTTTTATATCTCGTTTCCATTTGTGTATTTTAATTTTCATTTTATGGTTATTATTCTTTTTCTGGTTGCTTTTAATTTTTGAAATACAAACTTTTTTGATGTAAATATAAGTATGGTTCTTAAAAAGCATGCTCACTTCTAAAACTAGGTGATTTCCACGTACATTGCGGCGGGAATTTAAAATTAATTTCAGATGAATTATGTACGAAGAAAAATGATCTAAATCAGAAGTTACTAGAAATACTTACACCGTGTGTGAAGAATAGGTATGTGTGTAGTTTGCATGGGGCCGCAAAATACAGTTGGCGTGGCACACGTGGTGAGGTGGTAGGTCGCATGTTGAGAGAATTAGAGTTAGTGGGGATTAACTATTAAAAAAATAGATTACATGAACATTTTGTATAAACTAGAACAATGTCCATGCGTTGCAACGTTATATAAATATTCTAGTACATTAGCTTGTGATTTACATGTCAATCATAATGTGATTGTGAAAATAAATGTTCATCAAATTCTGACTGTGAATTACCTTATATTTTGATTAAGAGTTTGATAAGTAAATTAAAGTGAAATTGATTCAGAATGTGAACGTTTCTAGTATTCTAGGAACATTCTTGAAAATAAGTGAACACTTTTAAGATATGGAACAATTTTGAGTTACATGAACGTTGCTTTTAAATATGCAAACACTCTTTCACCGGTACATGAACTTTTTTTTGTAATAACGTGTATGTTTTCAACTATGGGATTTAAAAAAATGCGTGAATGTTTATCTAAGTACATGAACGTTATTTAAAGCGTACATTAATCTGTTTGATTTGTGCAAATATTTTTATAATACACTCTTCGATCCATATTGTCATCGGCGGCGGATTTGCTGGTTCGTGCTCTCTTCTGTGAGCTGGACCACGGGATGGGTATGGTGAACGCGTTAGGCTTCTACGTACGAGGTGTGCGACAGACTCAGCGTGATGCAGGTGCAGTTCTCGCTTGCCTCCTGGATCGAGCTCTGCTCGCTCTCCCGATTTGGAGGCTTCGCATGATGCGGTGGCCTCTGTTCATGGTCAGGGTACGACTGCTCTCGCCGCGGTGTTGGTTTGGCTCTAAGTGAACTAGTAGGCTACAGGTTGGGGTTCGCAACAAAAAGCGACCTCAAACGGATAAAACGCACGCCCATTTGGATCGACGTGTTGGATCGAAGAGTTTCACCATGGCTGTCTCGGATGAGCCGTCGCCTTCATGCATGCTTCTCACATCATATCCGCAGGAACCTTTCACTTATTGAAAAGTAGAAGCAACATACACATGCTCCTCCGAGTAATCCGCGGACTGTGGAAGCGTCACCAGAATCAAAAGTCAGGCACGAGCTCGTACTACATGTAACCGTAGGCATCTTCTCTTCCATTCCCTTCCCGCCGAAGATTACTTGCTTACGGGAAGAAGCAAGCAATCATCGTACTACTACCACTTAGAGCATGCTTGGATATGTTTTAGTCCCATGACTAAAAGTAGTGGGACTAAAACTTGCTAGTCTCATCCATGCTTGGATCCAAGTACTAAAGAGACTAAAATCTAATTATTGAGCATTTATTATCCTCCAAACCCTCCAATTCAGAACTAAGGAGAGGAATTAAATGAGGAGAGAGAGAGCTAATACATATTTTAGTAGGTTTTCCATGACTAAAAGATTTTAGCCTCAAGACTAGTCCTAGCCTCTTTTTAGTCAGGGGTGCTTGGAACTTTAGCCTCTAAAAGAGACTATTTTTAGTCAGACTAAAAATAGTCCCTTGTATCCAAGCACCCTCTTAAGAGCAAGTATAGTAAGGTCTAGTCAGCAGGCTGTAGCAGATGCCATGTCATTGAAATCCTAGGTGGAAGAGAGAGAAAGAAGGAGAGAGAGGGCAGCGGGCGCTACATGTGCAGCCCGGCTGCAGCAGCACAAACGAGGTAAAAGTTTGCATGCAGCCTCCGCAAGCTCCTCCCTCCCAATCACATGTCTCCTTTCACATGCACACATTAAATGCTACAGTTAATTAGTACTCCCTCTGTAAACTAATATAAGAGCGTTTAGATTACTAAAGTAGTGATCTAAACACTCTTATATTAGTTTACGGAGGGAGTAGCTAATATATAGCCAACTTATTATATGAGTGGGCTTTTCTGAAGACTATGGGTGACATGGCATCTCTTTGTAGCCGGCAGCCGGCTACACTATTAACCATGCTCTAAGATGAGTCACAGTTTGACCATCAATTAATGGCACGCCCGCAGAAGCACAGGGCAGGGGCAACGAGTCTTTGCCGTCCACACCAGCATACATAGCATGCCAGAATTGATGTAGTTTCTGCGGCCGTTTCATGGTGACAAGTGCGCGCGTGAGAAGGACCCGGATCCAGACCCAGACCTGCGACCTGTGTGAACCGAAATGGGGCCGTACGATGCAGCGTCGACTGCTGATGCTGATTGGTCTGTTGGCTGGCTGGTTTGCTCCTGGTCGAGTCCAGCCAGCCGGCGACCGGGACCAAGGCGAGCGGCCAATGGGAGGCTACCGGTGTCCCGGCGTACTACCTTGCCGGGACCCTTGGGTCTGGGTGGCTTGTTTTGACGCCGTGCCAACGTGTTTGGCCTGGCCGCACTGTGCGCGTCGCCGTCCCAACCGTCCGTGACTTTGGAAGAGACGATGGCGGATGTGTGTATAGCGGCCAGACTGTATGAATCGGGTCATGTCAGTCGTAACTCGACAAATACGTGAACCTAAACTCGTACTAGTAATCGTACTCCGTAGCTTTTTTTGGGCAATACTACTGCCTATCTATCTCTACATGTGCATCTGGCTTGTCTATTGGATCAGTGGGATAAGGTGAGAAAAGAAGACATAAAAAGAAGCTTATCCTCCCCTACGGATCAGACGATCAGAGATAAGAGGGTCAGCACAGCACACCACACCACACCAGCTTTGTCCGATATTTTTCCTTGCCTCGATCGTCACTTTACATCGTCGATCGCCAACCATTTCCGCACGTCAACTAACATAACAATAATCCTTCATGTGCAGAGGGGCGCATCTCATCCTTTCCCTTTACTCATCCACTAATCTAATCCCCACCCGCCTTTTTAATTATCCCCATCCTTGCTAATGGCGCGATCTTTTGTTAGGTAAATGGCATCATCATCGCCAAAGCAACGAATTACCACTAGGTGTACCACCTGACGAGACGGCCAAGATAGAGCAGATCGAAACTTTAGATTAGAAATAGAAAAGAAATTCTGATGTGTGCAACGCCGGAACATCCATCCATCTCAGGAGAGCGACGCATGTCGCGAGCGCCAACCACCGTGGATTGTCGTGACAAGTTAACAAGCAACGAGCTCGCTGCCGCCACCTGTCACCCCGGGCGCCAGTCACCGGACACCATTGGTGCACATCGGGATCCTATTCCACGCCCCAGATCTTCAACGACACGGACATGACCGGTGTGGGTGAATTATGCAGCTCCGTTTTAGTCCACCAGGGCTACCGAACCATATCATCATCATCATCATCGATTCATGATTATATTTACTGTTGTAGAAATCTTGAACGTAGCCGGTGATTGGCCACGCATCGTTGTCAGTGATCCACGGCGGGCACAACAGGTGAATATTTTGTGAGCTCATGCCTCACCTTCTCCCGCGGGGCGCTAGAGACAAAGACCCACTGGCTACTTTGCCTTTGTGTCAACATAAAGATGATGCTAATGAGGCCCGTTCCTTGTTTATTTGCATGGCTAAATTAGGCCAGTAAAGTTGGGTCTCGTGATGGTGATAATACAGGATGGTTATGGATGGATCGGTGATGGCATTTCTTAATGCCAGCAACACACGCATACTGAGACTGACATACTACTGTTAATGTAGCACGCCACTAGCAAAAGCTCTTTCTTCTTCTTTTTGTTCTTCGTCGTCGTCTACGGAAAGACCTCTTTTCAGCCGCCGCTTCGGTACGGTGGTCTTTTGCTCGCTCTAGGTGACCCTGATGGTTCCGAAAAAAGGCGACGAGCCGGCGGCCGCACCGGCCTGCTTGTCGGTCTTCCGGGCGGCTGTCGACGAGATCTTGAGCTCCAGGTCAGGCGCCTGCCGGGGAGGATTCGCATTTGCCACCAGGCCCAGGGAAGGAGGGAGCTTCGGTGCACGGCTCGCGGACGACGACGGCGGCGAGCAGCTCGGCATCAGTGTCAGGCACGGCGGTAGCGCCGCGTCCGGTCTCGGCCGGCTGGCGCCCAGGGAAAGAGCAGGGAATGTTAATCCCATCGCGTCCACGGAGCTGGTAGCATCGGGTTTCAGCCTGTGACGACGCTCGGTGGTTCCCCTGTCGCCATTTTTCTCGACCTGAAGCAAACATAGGAAGAGGTCGTACTCTGCATATTAGGTTTGTCTGAAGTCAAACTCATCCGACTTTGACCAAGTTTATATAAAAAATTATTGACATTTACATAACAACACCAACATCATTAGATTCATTTCGGAATATATTTTCATATTATATTTATTAGATATCATAGATGCTAATAATTTTTAACATAAATTTGGTCAAACTTAGCTAAGTTTGATTTTCGGCAAATCCAATGTGCAGAGTAAAAAGGATCGGAGGGAGTACTTCTACTACGTGCAAGTGCAAGTGCAACGAGGATGACGATGAGGCCGTACCACGTCGAAGAGGCTGGACCGCCGCTTCTTCTGCGCGAGGCCGGCCTGCCGGAGGAAGTACTTCTGAGCGTGGCTGGCGACCTGCGTCGGCGTGCGTGTGGTGACGAAGTGCCGGGAGATGCCTCGCCAGTCGCCTTTCCCCAGCTTCTCCAGGCCGCCCAGGAACCTCCGGTGCTCGTCCTCGGTCCATGGAACCCCTGGTCATGATCCACTTGCAAGTTCAGTACCGTACCGTTATATGAATGTAATTTGACATCTTATAAGATGTTAATTCTACCAGATTTAAATAAATGATATTTAATCCTCTGAAATAAATGACAAAGTAGCTGCAGCGATGGAAGTTGCAAGTTGCAACCCCTGAGGCATCGGTCTGAACCTTAACAAAGTCAGCTGCCATGCTATCCCTCATCAACTTGGGACAGCAACTAAGAGGATCCAAACACTCATGCATCAAAGAATCTTCAGATTTTTAGTTAAAAAACAAGTATCTTCAGATTTTTTTTCCTTAGTGAGACCATAGATATCATGATGATTATCACAGATTATAATCTCCCAGATCCAAAGCACGGTTAATGAAGCGTGTCACAGTGGCGTACCGAACCAACGAACAGTTCAAGAAAATCAGCACGGTATACATACATACACACACGAACTCACCTTTCTTCCTCTCTTGAGCCCTTCCCATGAGTCCGTCGGAGAGGTACCCCTGGCCCATCTTCTCCGGGCTCTCCTCCACCGAGACCAGCGACGACGACGACGACACGGACGACGACGAGTTGGACGCGGCAACACCCACCGCCGCGGCCGCCGCGTTGTACGCCGACGCCGACGACGACAGGCACTCCATGCTAAAGCTCTTCTTGAGAGGCGCAGCGCCCACCTGCAGCTGCACCCCAAACAGCCTCAGCCCGCCGCCGCCGCTCTCCATGCCTCGGTGCCCGCTGCAGGTCCTCGAGTTGTGGCCATTGTGGCCGCAGCTCGAGCATTTCCTCGCCATGCCAATCGACGGCACACAAGCTCGAACGAAGGAAGGATGGAGAAGAAGGAAGCAATTCCTCTGGCCCTGGCCCCGAGATAAGACGATGGTGTGGACTGCGGGGAGACGTAGCATCTGGGGCTTAATAGGGGAGAAAGGTGTGGCGGGGGACTAGCGATTTGCTGGGGAGCGCACACCTGTGCCGATGAAGGCGACGCATTGGCATCGTCCCCCTTTAAGGTATTGACAATTCAATCAGACGCTGGGAGTGCTGGCATATTTAACTGCACCTGGAATCCGGTGGAATCTGCCCAGTCTCTGGATGCCAACAATGCCATCCCCCGTCGCCGTCATGCTGTATATGTTGTTCCTGTATGGCTCATATCAGGAATCTTATACCCTCGCCTCTCCATGTTTTTTTGCCCAAGGCCGACATGGTTAACTGATTGGAAAAGTCTTGTGCTAGCCTCTTTAGGCAAAAATAACCCTATAATTGTGTGCTACTAATGACCACTGAAAGTCACACGAGCAATGTGAAGTGCCAGAAAATATCTACAGATCAATGGATGGATCGACATGGAAGACATTTCATTCACCCCCAGATCCATTTCCAAGTTGCGGCAGTAAACAAGAAGAGAGAAAGATACTGTTTCGCTACGTCCCCGAGTGGCTTGGAATCTTATATTCTAGTGCACGCAACTACTATAAGAAAACGAAATAGGAGATTCAACGGAGATAGGGTTGTGATTAACAAAACTCAGAATACAAGGTTGGTAGGCCTCCATTGTTTCAAGGACTAAGGACATTGGCTAATAACAGGACTGACAGGGAGGAGGAGCGGAAGAGGCCTTTCTATGCAAGCAAGCATATCGTTATCAAGGTTAGGTGCCAAGATCCAAGATTGGACCAAAAAGTCGTCACCATAACAACCACAAAAGGGAGATATGCTAGTATTATCTACCTTCCACAGCTATTACAAAATATTTGCTATATATAGTTTATTTTTGGTTCCAGGGTAGAAAATGTCAGACAACTGCTTGTTCTACTCCTACTCCCGAGGTTTGTGCTGTGTTCTCACTGGACTTTTGGCAATGGGCATCCATTTTACTATGCTTCCTACCATGAACTCCATCTCTCTTCACATCCATTGGCAGACCAATTAGTAATCAACAACCAGCCAGTCTTTGGTCTTCAAGACTACTAATATGGATATAAGATAAAGTCTGTCCTAGCCTAATCCACACCAAACCAAGGTGAGTAAAAGAAAGCTGCAGAAGGTAGGTGCTTCATTCAGATTAACAAATCACATGCGTTTAAGTTATCTGTGGTGTGTATAAATACAAAATGGATCGTACTAAGTCCTAGTTTTACCTGTCAATTTAGTGCACCGTATTTTACTCACAACAGCGATTGCTTAGCGTCCTAGGCTTCTGCTTTACTGTACTCCTACATGAGGATAATATCTTGCTGCCTGTGTGTCTGCAACCATATCTCAATGTCCCAGCGTGATCATGAATATGCTACAGTGCCCTACTGAGAACGACGATTTCAATGATTGATAGCACAAGCAGTACTACTCCCGAATAACTTATCGGAGGCGCTGGGTGCTACTGTACGGGAAAGAACATTTCTGCGCACATCCTTCTCCATTCGTACTAGATGAGATGCCATAATGTAATTTTCATTAGATGAAGAGGAAAAGCTCCCCAGGACTGGATAACCTAAGATGTAGGCTAGGGACACCGCAATAAAGTAAAGAGTTCAGTCCGAAGGTAGCACCCAGTGTTTGGTCTGAACTGAACCCCAAACGGTGCCACCATTTAAATTTAAACCTAAATTTCTAAAACATTTCTAAATGAACATCATACCAGTTTTGATTTTTTTTAATACCTCAGTCCTTTCAAAAAAAAAGATTATATGTCAAAAATTGAAATGACAACCACATAATCAGTAAAAAAAAAATATGACTATGTATGTCACATGCAAAAATGAAGAGAAAAACTATTCGTCTTCCATGTGTTTATTATGGAAAACTGAATTGCCAAAGCATCTTATATTTAAGGACAGAGGGTGTATTATTATAACATGGTTGATGATATAATTTTTACTTTATAGACTAATAACAACCATGAATTATCTCATATTGCTAGAAGCTCAGAATTGCGAAATCACACTCCAACTATTTACGGTGATTTTGCATACTTTTTATAGTTTCAAAGAACTTTAAAAAACCATGAACACATGGGATTCTACTTATCATGGGTATTGCAAAAATTTGAAAATATGACAATTTACCTTATATAATTTTTTTTATTTATCTCATGTTAGTTTTGCACATGACATGTATAGTCATAGTTTTGGACGGTATTTTGCCCATTATAAGTTCCTAACATTACCTACATATATTAGTTTTCATTTTTTGTAAAGATAGAATGCAATAGCTGAAAACGAGCGAGGTTAAGTTAAATGGTTCTAGAAAAAACAGGATTAAATATTGACCATGTCATGGTGGAAGCTTCAAAGGAGACTTGGAACCATAGTGCATGGTTTAGAATAGACTTCTTTCTAAGATATATGGGCAATCATTAGAAAAAAATGTCGCATGCTAGAAAAATCCAGAGAATTCGAGAAAACTCACAAATAATTTAGGAACATTCACCATGAGTTTTTCATCATTTCTAAATTATTTACAAGTTTGTCGAATATTTGTTTTGGAAATAGTTATGACTTTGTCTGAATATCTGTTTTTTAGAATAATTACGGATTTTTTTGTCCAAATTATATTTCATGTTTTTTATGTTCTTCTTTTTATTTAACATTTTTGAATTGTCATCTTAGTTCTTAGAGCATCTCTAGCCTAACTCCGAAAAGAGTTTAACTCCTTAAAAAATATTCCCTTTAATTCCCTTTTTGAGGAATTAAACCACACCTAGCCGAATGCTCATCACCTTTTAACTCCTCGAAAATTTAGGAGAACTCTCAGTTGTGTCACAATTTCTAGAGAGTCAACACAAGTCATATTAAAAGATTCCGTGTGCGGCCCTATTTCTATGTTGCTTGGGCACTTGCACGTCGGTGCTACCCTCGACGCGTTTCATTGCCTCTGGCAACCACCCCGGACGGCGATGACACCTCATAGCCCCACGGACTTTCAGACGCTAAATTTTGCCGAGGTTCTGGTGAGAATCCGACGATCTTATTTCTTCATATATATATATATATATATATATATATATATATATATATATATATATATATATATATATATATTTGTCTTTTCTGCCGTCTCTGACCACGGCGTCGCTCCCCCTCCGTCCTAGCATGGCGGCATTCCTCCTATCAACCACGTCCAAGAACAAAGTTGTAGCACACGCGAACGAAGACTTGAAAGAGAAAAGGTTCACCTACATGAAGAAAACATTCATGAAAAGTGGTCGCCGACGGCCATCGCCAACTCCAATGAATCCTTGCATTCCAGATATGCCATCACGTCACTAGGAGAAGGATGGAGGGAAGAACCAATTCAGGAGAAGGAGGACGGATTTTGCATCCTTTCTCGACTGCTTCTGAAAGATCGTGGATATCGCCTAGAGGGGGGGGTGAATAAGCGTTTTAAAATAATTATGGTTTAGGCTTGAACAAATGCGGAATAAACCTAGCGGTTAATTTGTCAAGCACAAAACCTAAAACAACTAGGCTCACCTATGTGCACCAACAACTTATACTAAGCAATATAAGCAACTATGTGATAGCAAGATATATGACAAAGAACAATATGGCTATCACAAAGTAAAGTGCATAAGTAAAGAGCTCGGGTAAGAGATAACCGAGGCACGCGGAGACGATGATGTATCCCGAAGTTCACACCCTTGCGGATGCTAATCTCCGTTTGGAGCGGTGTGGAGGCACAATGCTCCCCAAGAAGCCACTAGGGCCACCGTAATCTCCTCACGCCCTCGCACAATGCAAGATGCCGTGATTCCACTAAGGGACCCTTGAGGGCGGTCACCAAACCCGTACAAATGGCAACCCTTGAGGGCGGTCACCGAACCCGTACACTTTGGCAACCCTTGGGGGCGGTCACCGGTACCCGTCAAATTGCTCGGGGCGATCTCCACAACCTAATTGGAGACCCCGACGCTTGCCCGGAGCTTTACACCACAATGATTGAGCTCAGAACACCACCAACCGTCTAGGGCGCCCAAGCACCCAAGATGAACAAGCTCAAGGGCACCAAGCACCCAAGAGTAATAAGCTTCTCAACTTGTAACTTCCACGTATCACCGTGGAGAACTCAAACCGATGCACCAAATGCAATGGCAAGGGCACACGGAGTGCCCAAGTCCTTCTCTCCCAAATCCCACCAAAGCAACTAATGCTAGGGAGGAAAATGAGAGGAAGAACGAAAGAAGAACACGAAGAACTCCAAGATCTAGATCCAAGGGGTTCCCCTCACTTAGAGGAGAAAGTGATTGGTGGAAATGTGGATCTAGATCTCCTCTCTCTTTTCCCTCAAGAACTAGCAAGAATCATTGGAGGGATTGAGAGTTAGCAAGCTCGAAGAAGGTCAACAATGGGGGCAAAACGAGCTCAAGAGATGGGGAACCATTGGGGAAGAAGACCCCCTTAAATAGGTCCCCACGAATCTGCCCGTTATGTGCAGAAACCTGTAGGACCGGTACAACCGGTCCACGAACCGGTACAACCGGCCAAAGCAGAGGAAAAACCAACCTGGGAAAAGCTCTAAGCGGTACAACAGCCTGGGGAGCCGGTAGTACCGGTTAAACCGGTTAAACCGGTCAACAACCGCCCAAGAACCGCTTCAAAACAGAAACTAGTCCGGTGGTAGAGCGGTACATGGTCGGTACAACCTCCGGACCAATTCTGGAGCGGTACAACCGCTCCAAACACCGGTTGTACCGGTCAACCGATACAACCTTTCTACGGGGCGGTACAACCTCTCTATGTAAAACAGGCAATATCAAAACAGCCACAACTTTCGCATACGAGCTCCAAATTCGATGAAACCAAGTTTGTTGGAAAGCTAGCAACAGGGTCTAACACAATATTGATAGAAATATCAATAAGAAGCAAATGAGAAAAGGCCCACAAGAGAAAGGTGAGAACCCTTCCTTGGATAAGACCGGTAAAACCTCCAACACCGAAAACATCATAGAAGACGCATGCGAACTCCGTTTTCGATGAACTCAAGCTTGTCATCAAGATGACCATAAGCTCTAAGACTCACAAAGAGAACCAAACAAGAACCAAGAAACATGATGCAAGGATGCAATGGTTTGAGCTCTCTACTAACGATACGATCAAGCTACCAACTTGAGAGCCCCCCTTGATAGTACAGCAAACGATCCTATAACCCGGTCTCCCAACTACCACCACGAGACCGGTAAAATAGAAAACCTATCAAGGGCAAACCTTTGCTTTGCACATGGTCCACTTGAGCTAGATGAAGAAGATCTTGACTCCCTCAAGTTGGACCACCTTTCTTGATTGCGTTGGCTCGATGAAGACTAGATGATTGCTCCCCCATAGTCCACTATGGGTGAGCGACTCTTCGGCACATCTTCACAAGTCCATTGACACCACAATGGATGGCAAGATTCAAAGTTGATTGCTCCCCATACTCCATTATGGGTGAGCCACTCTTTGTGTTGCTCCACTTGAACTTGCACACAGCAAACTTGATGACGATCACCACTTGATGTCATCCTCCATGGGTTGTATGGGATCTTCCTCTTGACGCAAGACCATGGAAACATACCTAACCCCACAAAAAACTCTCACGTAGACCATGGGTTAGTACACAAAGCGTAATGGACAATGCTTACCATACCATGGGAACACTTGGTCCCTCTCGGTACAACTTGTGCGCTTTGTGTGTTGATCAACTTGAATCACTCTCTGTACTTAGGCTAGATCAACCTTGAATCTTTCCAACTCTCTTCATTTGGATGATGTCTTGAAGGTAAACATGAAAGATCACATAATCTTCTTCTTCAAGACATGCTTGCAATAAGCTCAACACTCACATGACCAATCTTTGGATAATTCCTTAATAGCACCTTGGTCAACTCATAAACTCCTTGAAACCAACACATGGACTTCAAGAAAAGCCTATGGACAAAACCTTCAAATATAACTCAAGGAAACCATTAGTCCATAGAGATTGTCATCAATTACAAAAACCAAACATGGGGGCATCGCATGTTCTTTCAATCTCCCCCATTTTGGTAATTGATGACAATCACTTTCAAGAGAGTTTATATAAGGAATTATGCATCACCATGCAATACAACAACCAATAGTGCATGCAAATGAGATGCAAATGCTAAGGAACAAAACCAAAGCAAGATGAGACAACTCTCTAAACTTCTCCACACAACTCTCTGAAACTTCTCCCCCATTGGCATCGATTGCCAAAATGGGCTAAAAGCTTAGAAGGCCAATATAAAATGTGTTCCTCCATAAATTGTGTATTTCTCAACAAGAGAGTGGAATGCAATACACATATCCAACGGTAAATACTTGGAGGAAGACAAACTATATTGAGGCCCAAAGATTGCAAAAGGAAGATATGCCACAAAGACATAATCAAAGAGAGAAACACGCAATCAAGCAATTAAAAGATACCAATTGAAGCAAGCTATCAAAAGATACCAATTGAACCAACTAGGCCAATGATCCTACGAGCCACATGAATAAAGGATATTATGATAAGAGCGGAGCAGTGTTCCAAAGAAACTAGAGAAGCTCCCCATGATTTGTGCACATCAAGAATTTTTGTATTTGGATACAAAGTGCACAAAATAGGATCATAGCTCCCCCAAAATCAATAGAAACTTACAACAAGTGCAAAGAGAGCATATAGGAAACTAAGCCTAGTACTTGCAACAAACACATGGTTGAGCAACAAGTGAAAGAGGCAACTTAAGAATAGGCTCAACCAAAATAATGTGTGTGAGTCATGGCGAAGAACTTGAGAAGACTAAAATTAGGATGAGCATTAAGCATCAACATAGTCTTGAAAGAATGAGGCACACGGTGCAAGGCCTATCATTCCCACACACAACTGGCAAATGGGTTCACAAGCTTACTAATAAGCAAAAGAGAACCTATGCTTGTGACAACCCGTGGTGAAGATAGACGAGGGATACCAATTAAGATGGCAAAAACCTCGTAAAGATAAGCAAGAGGAAAAAAATCTTCACCACACAAGAGTGCAACAAGATGCAACGATAGAGGACACGCACTCAAGGCAAAAGCTTTCACGGAGCCACCAAAGAAATAACAAAAGAGAGACAAGGTGGACGTGAAAGAAAGGATATCATCTAGAGATGTAATTTCTCTCAAGTGTATAATGTTCTAGGTAGACGAAATCATGATGATATATATCTACAAAGAAGGATGTACACCCAAAATAGTTACAACATGAAGGAACGAGATATCCAAAAGGAAGTCATACATATACCAATAAGATATTTGCTTGAAAGCATAGCACTTGGCTAGATATGGTCTTATTGTATATAAATGAAGTCCAAACACACATCCATCAAAGGCATCACAACTAGCAACAAGAGATCATCGTTGGGATGCTTTGAGAAAGGAAACAAGTATCACAAGATATGAAATGAATATCATGCCAAGATGCAACCTACACAAGGTTGAATGCAAGAGGAGAAAGCATGAATAGATACTTGTTACCGAGATATCATTGGAAGGATGTAGTAGATACCAATTGAAGGTAGATAGTAGTTCATTGATCATCCTTGCTTGACTCCAATATGCACATGGTGACAACACCTTCCTTATGAGTGAGCCGAGCATCCAATGCATCTCCAAAAGTTCCTAGAAGAACAACACAAACTAAACGGTACCCAAACTCATTGGGACCAAATAGTTAGAAAAACCAATACATAGGACAAACTCCACATAAATATGTGCATATAGATATGAAAATGAATTTCATACACATCTCATCCGATTTGAGACTTGGTGGAGATCCCCTATATATTGAGTCAAAGAAAGAAAGCATGCCAAATAAATACATGAAGTAAACATGCATGCTCAAGACTTTCAAAACCCGAAACCTAAAGAGAAAGAAATGCCAAGTGAAAAGGATACCAAATGGAGAAATCATCACTTGGAAGATATCATTAAAGATACATCAAGGAATGAGATATCCATTGATACACACTAAACTAAAGATGTCAAACTCCCAAAGAGAGGATGGTTCCAAACAAATCAAGCTCTCAACAAAGTTTCATGATGGCACAAAGTACCAAAAAGAAATGGCTTGCCTTCCACCAAAACACACTTGATAATGATCACAAGAAGAGTGTTCTAAAGAAAATAGGATAGCTCCCCCACGAGTTGTGCATTATATGGGATTTGCATTTGAATACAAAATGCACAAGGTGGGATCACTACTTTCACTATATCTAGGAAACACTAGACAAGAACAAGAAATAAACAAGATCCACAAGTGGTAGGTAAGACACCGGGAGTTGACACAAACCTTGGCAAGAGAAAAGAAAAAACAAAAGCCAAAGTAAAGATGATCAACAAATTCTACCACACATAAGTGACTACCAATTGTCAAAAGACAAGAAGTATTTGGAAAAAATTCCCGGTGGTAGATAGCAAGGATGTCCAACATCATCTTCACAACAAACACAAGCAAATTGCAACTTGTAGAGCTAACATGCCACCTAGGAACAAGATAATCTACAATATCAATTCTAGGTGACAATATCTCAAATGTACACATTTTCTAGGCTTGTAATATGCACTTAGCATATTACTCCCCCATAATGTGATACCAATAAGAACTTAACAAAAGGAAATAAGAGGATCCAACACGAGATAATCAATGGAATTTTTAGAATTTGAATTTCTCATGAGAGATATACCACCTAGCGACTAGATAATCTTGTAATATCAATACTAGATGGTATTCCTCATGCACACATATTTATAGGATTGTGAGGTGCACAAAGCACATCACTCCCCCAAAATGGGATGTTCTATTGATCTCTCACACGAGCCAACTAGGATACAAACAGGAAGCAAAAAGGCTCAACGCACGATGCACACGTATATGATGTGCAAACCAACACACACATACTTGATTGCTCAAGATAAGCAAGTTGGAAGTGCAACATATACAAACACATGCAAGGAACAAAACCAAAACATGCAAGGGGGGAAATAACTTTCAAGGCAAACAATTTAAGTACAAGTTACCGCAAGGAGGCACATTGGATATAAGATAGAAACTTGATAATCCAATTGACTTGGCTTGAGACAAAGAGAATGATGAAGTCCCCTTAATTCTTCATAATGTAGCCAAGTCTCCAATGCCCTCCAACAACACCTATTGATCAAGTTTGAGCTAGTTGGTCCCCAACCAAGTTGGGTCCTAAGAGGTTAGTCACAATAGGCTTGGCTATCCAAATGGTTCTTTGCTTCAAACCACTTTGAGTACCAACAAACTTGGCAACCACATTGCCAACCTTATCCTTCCCAAGAGAATAGACATCATCAATAATAATTGGGTTGGATAAGTTACCACTAGTGCATGAAGAAGCGAGGTGACCTTTCTCACGACATAGATAGCAACGTCTACTCTTCACTTTCTTCTCACTTGATTTCTCAACTTGAGAAGCATTAACTTGAGTCTTCTTGGGAAGAGGCCTTTCTTCAACTTGAGGTTGAGCATGAGATTGAACTTGTGCCCTCTTCCCTTGTTGCTTGACACTAATGGCCTTCTTCTTTAATGGGCAAGATCTAACATGATGCCCTTCTATTTTGCACTTGAAGCAAACAATCTTGGCTGAATTTTTGACTTGTTCTTGGCCCTTCTTTTTGTTAAACTTGGACTTCTTCTTCTTATTGGAGTTGAATCCAAGTCCACCTTTGTCATTGGGGGATTTTTGCACACTCAAGATATTGTTGAGTGTGGATTTCCCTTCATGACACTTTTCCAAGTCTTTCTTCAAAGAAGTGACTTGGGCCTTGAGCTCTTTGATTTCCTCTACATGGTTAGTCTCAACACAAGTACTAGAGGAAGTATAAGCTTCATCGTTAGAGCAACAAGGCAAGGAAAGCAATTCATCACAAGATGTACCAACATTGTGAGTAGATGAATTACAAGGACTAGCACATGGCAATATACTATTTTGACTAGAAGTAGTGCTAGTATCCACATGAGGCTCACTAGATGTTACCTTAGCAATCATGGCCTCATGAGCTATCTTTAGCACACTATGGGATACTAGAAGATCATCATGAGAGCTTGAGAGCTTTTCATGACTTTCTTCCAATTTCCCATAATTGCTAGATAGCACCTCAAGTTGAGCCCGTAGCTCAACATTCTCCTTCAAAATGGATGCTTCACAAGTAATAGAATTAGTAGCACAAGCATCATCATTAACAACAAGAGGAGAAGGCAACTTGGCAAGCTCTTTTAAATAAGAAGCTTCAAGTTGGGCATGAGACTCGGTGAGTTTGATGAGCTCACCCTTGATGACCCTTGAGCCATTTTCGAGGTGCTCAAAATCCTCAAGGAGTCTAGCATGAGAAACTTCAAGCTTAGCATTTTTAGTTTTGAAATCATTGGCCACCTCAAGAGCTCTATCATGAGATTCCCTCACTCTAGATAATTCTAGAGCAAAAGTCTCCTCAAGAGATTCGGAGGTGGTTTGTTCATGTTCAAGAGCTTGAGATAGCTCCGCGATCTCATTTGCGTAATCACGCCCATGAGCTTCCATTTTCTCAATGGTGGCCTCATGCTCCTCTAGATGAGATTCCAACTCCTCAATGTATTTCTTGCCATCAATGGCAATGGACATTATTTCCATGAAGTTGGAACGAGCAATTTTATTTTTATGAAGAGCTTTAAAAATCATTTCCCCCTTAGTTTTTAAGGAGGCAACATTATCATTCTCTTCATCATTATCCTCATCATCATTAGCATCAACATCATCATCAAGAGACATATTGGGGTACAAAGTAGGAGATACCTTTGACGCCTTAGCCATAAGGCAAAAAGCAATAGATGATGATGTAGGATCCCTTGAGGCACCATTAAACACCACATCTTGTTCCATGGAGTGTTCGGTTTCCTCTACATTGTTAGCACAACAATTCGAGGAAATAGATGCATTTTTATCATGGCAACAAGACATAGCAAGCATATCATCATGAGATTTAGTCAAGCAATTTCTACATGATATGCAAGGACTATCAACACAAGCATGTGAAACATTTGGAGTGCTCGAAGTGTTAAAGCCCAAAGAAGGAGCATTGCAATAATATAGTGATGAAGGATCATCCACAATAAGCATACTATCATCATTGCAATGACCAACACTACTCACCATATCATTACCTTGTGGCAAACCACATGTAGGTGAAGTAGAAGAAGTTGAGAAGACTATACGACCGGAGGTGGAGGGAGAACAATCATCCCCACAAATCTTGGACACACCATATTTATCTTGAAGCTTTGTCCACAACTCATGAGCATCCCGGAACGGCATGAGTTGAAAAATAACTACATTGCTCAAAGCATCGAAAAGCACATTAGAAGCTTGAGCATTGAGATAAGAGTTTTTCTCATCCTCTAAAGATAATCATTGGGGATCCTTTGGAGGAGAAAAACCCATATCTACAATTCGCTCTAAATTTGGGTCCATGACCCTAAAGAGATTAAGCATGCGAATTACCCAAACATCAAAATTTGTGCCATCGAAACTAAGAGTGTCAGAGAATCCTAATCCCCTAGTCGACATCTTTACTCTCTAGGCGGTTAAGCCTAACAAGAGAGACAAGGCTCTGATACCAGTTGAAAGATCGTGGATGTCGCCTAGAGGGGGTGGGTGAATAGGCGTTTTAAAATAATTATGGTTTAGGCTTGAACAAATGCGGAATAAACCTAGCGGTTAATTTGTCAAGCACAAAACCTAAAACAACTAGGCTCACCTATGTGCACCAACAACTTATGCTAAGCAATATAAGCAACTATGTGATAGCAAGATATATGACAAAGAACAATATGGCTATCACAAAGTAAAGTGCATAAGTAAAGAGCTCGGGTAAGAGATAACCGAGGCACGCGGAGACGACGATGTATCCCGAAGTTCACACCCTTGCGGATGCTAATCTCCGTTTGGAGCGGTGTGGGGGCACAATGTTCCCCAAGAAGCCACTAGGGCCACCGTAATCTCCTCACGCCCTCGCACAATGCAAGATGCCGTGATTCCACTAAGGGACCCTTGAGGGCGGTCACCGAACCCGTACAAATGGCAACCCTTGGGGGCGGTCACCAAACCCGTACACTTTGACAACCCTTGGGGCGGTCACCGGTACCCGTCAAATTGCTCGGGGCGATCTCCACAACCTAATTGGAGACCCCGACGCTTGCCCGGAGCTTTACACCACAATGATTGAGCTCCGAACACCACCAACCGTCTAGGGCGCCCAAGCACCCAAGATGAACAAGCTCAAGGGCACCAAGCACCCAAGAGTAATAAGCTTCTCAACTTGTAGCTTCCACGTATCACCGTGGAGAACTCAAACCGATGCACCAAATGCAATGGCAAGGGCACACGGAGTGCCCAAGTCCTTCTCTCCCAAATCCCACCAAAGCAACTAATGCTAGGGAGGAAAATGAGAGGAAGAACGAAAGAAGAACACCAAGAACTCCAAGATCTAGATCCAAGGGGTTCCCCTCACATAGAGGAGAAAGTGATTGGTGGAAATGTGGATCTAGATCTCCTCTCTCTTTTCCCTCAAGAACTAGCAAGAATCCATGGAGGGATTGAGAGTTAGCAAGCTCGAAGAAGGTCAACAATGGGGGCAAAAACGAGCTCAAGAGATGGGGAACCATTGGGGAAGAAGACCCCCTTAAATAGGTCCCCACGAATCTGCCCGTTATGTGCAGAAACCTGTAGGACCGGTACAACCGGTGCACGAACCGGTACAACCGGCCAAAGCAGAGGAAAAACCAACCTGGGAAAAGCTCTAAGCGGTACAACAGCCTGGGGAACCGGTAGTACCGGTTAAACCGGTTAAACCGGTCAACAACCGCCCAAGAACCGCTCCAAAACAGAAACTAGTCCGGTGGTAGAGCGGTACATGGCCGGTACAACCTCCGGACCAATTCTGGAGCGGTACAACCGCTCCAAACACCGGTTGTACCGGTCAACCGGTACAACCTCTCTACGGGGCGGTACAACCTCTCTATGTAAAACAGGCAATATCAAAACAGCCACAACTTTCGCATACGAGCTCCGAATTCGATGAAACCAAGTTTGTTGGAAAGCTAGCAACAAGGGCTAACACAATCTTGATAGAAATATCAATAAGAAGCAAATGAGAAAAGGCCCATAAGAAAATGGTGAGAACCCTTCCTTGGATAAGACCGGTAAAACCTCCAACACCGAAAACATCATAGAAGACGCATGCGAACTCCGTTTTCGATGAACTCAAGCTTGTCATCAAGATGACCATAAGCTCTAAGACTCACAAAGAGAACCAAACAAGAACCAAGAAACATGATGCAAGGATGCAATGGTTTGAGCTCTCTACTAACGATACGATCAAGCTACCAACTTGAGAGCCCCCCTTGATAGTACGGCAAACGATCCTATAACCCGGTCTCCCAACTACCACCACGAGACCGGTAAAATAGAAAACCTATCAAGGGCAAACCTTTGCCTTGCACATGGTCCACTTGAGCTAGATGAAGACGATCTTGACTCCCTCAAGTTGGACCACCTTTCTTGATTGCGTTGGCTCGATGAAGACTAGATGATTGCTCCCCCATAGTCCACTATGGGTGAGCGACTCTTCGGCACATCTTCACAAGTCCATTGACACCACAATGGATGGAAAGATTCAAACTTGATTGCTCCCCATACTCCATTATGGGTGAGCCACTCTTCGTGTTGCTCCACTTGAACTTGCACACAGCAAACTTGATGACGATCACCACTTGATGTCATCCTCCATGGGTTGTATGGGATCTTCCTCTTGACGCAAGACCATGGAAACATACCTAACCCCACAAAGAACTCTCACGTAGACCATGGGTTAGTACACAAAGCGTAATGGACAATGCTTACCATACCATGGGAACACTTGGTCCCTCTCGGTACAACTTGTGTGCTTTGTGTGTTGATCAACTTGAATCACTCTCTGTACTTAGGCTAGATCAACCTTGAATATTTCCAACTCTCTTCATTTGGATGATGTCTTGAAGGTAAACATGAAAGATCACATAATCTTCTTCTTCAAGACATGCTTGCAATAAGCTCAACACTCACATGACCAATCTTTGGATAATTCCTTAATAGCACCTTGGTCAACTCATAAACTCCTTGAAACCAACACATGGACTTCAAGAAAAGCCTATGGACAAAACCTTCAAATATAACTCAAGGCAACCATTAGTCCATAGAGATTGTCATCAATTACCAAAACCAAACATGGGGGCATCGCATGTTCTTTCAGCTTCGTCGCACGCTTACGTCGCACGCGATGAGTCTATTAAATTACTTTTGCGGAGCATCTACCCTAGGTACTAGCTAGCCGGTGGAAATCATCTAGTGCCAAAAATTCATCGTTGGCCGCGTGAAAGGAAGAAGAGGGAGAGAAGCTTCCATGGCGTCTAGTTCATTTGAGGTGTTAAGTTCGAGAGTTCGGTTAGATTACGTTTTTTCACTCCAAAAAGCTAAGGATTTAAAGTTTGAGGACGTATTTCAGAAGTTTAATTTTTAGGATTTCGTTAAAGATGCCCTTAAGAGCATCTCTAGCGTCTAGCTGAACCCTCAAAAGGGTTTAATTTCTCAAAAGATCCCATTTTGTGGAGTTACACCGGACCTAGTCGAACCCTCTAGCAGTTTAACTCCTCAAAAAAACTTAGGCGGCATGTTGACTGCCTCTCAAATTTGATTGGCCGAAGCGAGTACTCTGCGGAAAAAATTCCCTATCCCACTCCGCCGTCTCTCTCCCCTGCTCGGCTGCTTCCATGCAGACATTGGCCCTTCTTGCCTCCGCCGCTTTCCTTTGCCTCGTCGACCACCGAGCAACCCCCCACATCCCCTTTGCTAACTTCAATTTATCGTGAGCTCGTTGATGAAGAGGGCCACCCCATACCATGTTTCATCCAAAACAAACCCACGCCATCCATGGCCGCTCGATATCCATTTTGAAAGGACATGCGGTGCCCCCATGTGTGGTTTTGGTAATTAATAACATTCTCTATGGACTAATGGTTGCATTGAGTTATATTGGAAGGATTTGTCCATAGGCTTTTCTTAAAGTCCATGTGTTGGTTTCAAGGAGTTTACGTGTTGACCAAGGTGCTATTAAGGAATTATCCAAAGATTGGCCATGCGAGTGTTGAGCTTATTGCAAGCATGTCTTGAAGAAGAAGACTGTGTGATCATTCATGTTTACCTTCAAGACATCATCCAAATGAAGAGAGTTGGAAAGTTTCAAGGTTGATCAAGACTAAGTCAAGAGTGAATCAAGTTGATCAACTCACAAAGCGTAGAAGATGTACCGAGAGGGATCAAGTGAACCCATGGTATGGTAAGCATTGTCCATTGTGCTTTGTGTACTAACCCATGGTCTATGTTAGAGTTCTATGTGGGGTTAGGTACGTGTTCATGGGCTTGCGTCAAGAGGAAGATATCACTCAACCCATGGAGAGGATGACATCAAGTGGTGATCGTCATCAAGATTGCCATGTGCAAGTTTAAGTGAAGCATCACGAAGAGATCAAATGCTTGAAGCTTGCCTTCCATTTTGGTGTCAATCGACTTGTGAAGATGTGCCAAAGAGTGGCTCACCCATAGTGGAGTATGGGGGAGCAATCAACTAGTCTTCGTCGAGCGAGCGCAATCAAGAAAGGTGGTCCAACTTAAGGGAGTCAAGATCATCATCATCTAGCTCAAGTCGACTTCGTGCAAGGCAAAGGTTTGCCCTTAATAGGTTTTATATTTTACCGGTCTCATGGTGATAGTATGGCGACCGGGTTATAGGATCGATAGCCGTACTATCAAGGGGGGCTCTCAAGTGACTAGCTTGATTGTATCTTTCGTCAAGAGCTCAAACCATTGCATCCTTGCATCATCTTTCTTGATTCTTATTTGTTTTTTATTTTGAGGTTTCAGAGCTTGTGGTCATCTTCTTGACAAGCTCGAGTTCATCGAAAACGGAGTTCACATGCTTCTTCTATTGCGTTTTCGGTGTTGGAGGTTTTACCGGTCCTATTCGAGGAAGGGTTCTCATCATTTTCTTTAGGGCCTTTTCTAATGTCCTTCTTATTGTTATTTCTATCAAGATTGTGTTAGGCCTTGTTGCTAGCTTTCCAACAAACTTGATTTCATTGAATTCGGAGTCCGTTTGCAGAAGTTGTGGTAGTTTTGGTGTTTTGAAAAGGCTGCAGCGGTACTACGACGAATTGGAGCGGATGTAATTTTTTACTACCGCTCCAGAGCGGTACTACCGCGGCTCCTACAGCGGTAGTACCGCTCCGGACCAAAAACTCGTCCCAAGTCATGCGGTGGTAGGCACGGATGTATTTTTTTAGGACCGCTCGCAAGCAGTAGTACCGCTACCCTTTGCGATAGTACCGCGATCCCTAGCGGTGGTACCGTGAGGACGAGCGGTAGTACCGCTCCTTGGAGCGGTAGTACCGCTCTATGCAGGCTGTGAGGATAATGGTTGAATTTTTCCCCACCTATAAAAGGGGGTCTTCTTCCCCCAATGAACCTTATCTCTTTAGCTCGTGTTCTTCCCCCATTGTTGACCTTCTTCGAGCTTGCTAACTCTCAATCCCTTCATGGATTCTTGCTAGTTTTTGAGGGAAAAGAGAGAGGAGATCTAGATCCACATTTCCACCAATCACTTTCTCCTCTATGTGAGGGGAACCCCTTGGATCTAGATCTTGGAGTTCTTGGTGTTCTCTTTCTTGTTCTTCCTCCCATTTTCCTCCCTAGCATTAGTTGCTTCGGTGGGATTTGGGAGAGAAGGACTTGGGCACTCCGTGTGCCCTTGCCACTGCATTTGGTGCATCAGTTTGAGTTCTTCACGGTGATACGTGAAAGTTTCAAGTTGAGAAGCTTATTACTCTTGGGTGTTTGGGCACCCGAGAGCTTGTTCCTCTTGGGTGCCTTGGCGCCCTAGATGGTTGGTGTTGTTCGGAGCTCAATCATTGTGGTGTAAAGCTCCGGGCAAGCGTCGAGGTCTCCAATTAGGTTGTGGAGATCGCCCCGAGCAATTTGACGGGTACAGGTGACCGCCCTCAAGGGTTGCCAAAGTGTACGGGTTCGGTGACCGCCCCCAAGGGTTGCCATTTGTACGGGTTCGGTGACCGTCCTCAAGGGTCCCTTAGTGGAATCACGGCATCTTGCATTGTTCGAGGGCGTGAGGAGATTACGTGGCCCTTGTGGCTTCTTGGGGAGCATTGTGCCTCCACACCGCTCCAAACGGAGATTAGCATCCACAAGGTATGAACTTCGGGATACATCATCGTCTCCGCGTGCCTCGGTTATCTCTTACCCGAGCCATTTACTTATGCACTTTGCTTTGTGATAGCCATATTGTTTCTTGTCATATATCTTGCTATCACTTAGTTGTTTATCTTGCTTAGTATAAGTTGTTGGTGCACATAAGTGAGCCTAGTTGTTGTAGGTTTTGTGCTTGACAAATTAACCGCTAGGTTTATTCCGCATTTGTTCAAGCCTAAATCGTAATTATTTTAAAGCGCCTATTCACAACCCCCCCCCTCTAGGCGACATCCACGATCTTTCACATTTCTCAGCCGACACAGAAGAAGAAGCACCTTGGCGTGTGGTAGCAGTCTTGGGGCTCTTGGGAGGCGGAGATCCGCAATCCGGACGCCTGGGAAAAATGGTGGTCAGCGCATTCGAGTCCACGGAGCAGTCGGTGCACATAAGACGTGGCGGAGGTCCACTACTATGGTGGTTGGGTGAAGGTAAACTTCCCCCTCGACAACTATGTCCTGGACTTCGTCGAGCCTCGAGTGGTCTCCCGCTGCGAGGAGAATAGGAATTGTGTGGCCATGAACCAACTTGAGGCCGAGCAAGTCAACAATTTAGTCGAGCTCATCGCGAAGAAGCCGGAGCTCGTCATCGGGGAACAAGCACGGTTCGAGTCCAAGAAGGATGACGTGAAGCCGTTGACTCGTTGTATCAACAACAACGATGCGGTATGACCCTCTGGTGCGTGCGTGTGTGT